>NC_066580.1:291793647-292121980 GCF_024323335.1 Lathyrus oleraceus
TAAGTTTTTGAAAATGAGAGGGAGATTTCGAAATTAAAGAAGGAGGGAGAGATGAAAGGACAATCCTAGACAATATTTAAAAGTTCAAAGTTAAAAATATCTAACCAATGGGAAGCATCCACAAGACAATAATGTTAGATAGAAACCCATTTCCTTTGGTTTGTCAAGTAAACAACAAAGCCATAATCATCCAAGCAATTAATAAAAAGACCAATGGTATCAAATTAAGATATCCAAACGTCCAAGCAAGCACTCCAAAGTAAGTAGTCCTCAATTTCCTTTAGATGTATAAGATGAAAAGTCTCTTGAAACATACTCAAAGATAAAGCATCAAATGATATCAGTAGGATCAAAATATCATCTTAGACACAGAGAAAGAGTGTATCAAATAAAACCAAGGGAGTCTCGCTAGCTTGTATAAGATGAATGACATTGTCCAAGAAATGATCTCAAATTAATGGCATTGGCCAAGCTCTTCCATAGCTCAGGGATGTTGTCTACTCTAAGTCCCAAAGTCCAAATCCAATAACAGACAGAGGTCCAACAGTCCACCAATGTATTTTTTAGGGTTTTTGTTTTTATTAAGTATTTTAATGTCCTAAGACCACAAACAAAACAAAAATCACAAGCACAAAATATATGACAAGCACACAATACAATGGCTCAAGTGAGCAAAGTGAAAATGACTGAAACATAAACAATTTGCATAAATGTAAATGACAATGAATGATAAAGTGCAAGAATTTAAATCGCATTAAAGTAAATGAAACTAAAAATAAAGTCATTACAAAGAGATGTCAGTGAATGTTAGTGGAAGAAGAAAAGTTTGTTTAAGTTATTTTTTGGAGAACACTCAACCATCCACTCACAAGCATGAAGATATGAACCTAGATATCATTCATGAGAAGGGCTCCAACTTGGATAAAATCAACAAGTATGCCACTAGCTCTCACAAATAGAAAAGAGGGAAAATCTTCATACAATACCATGGGAAATAAGAGACTTACAATCTCACTTACAAAAATGCTATTGCTTTTGGGACAAATTTAGCGCTATGTTAAGCAATCGTAATTGGACTTATGTAGAAGTCACAACTATCTGAGGCCGATCAATAATAATATTGGTATTAATGCATGCTAGATAGAAGGTATCAAGACCAAGCTCCTAAAGCATACCACACACAAAAATCAGAGGGGATGAACCTATCTTAATCAAGCTCCTGTTGATTCATCTGACACAAGGTCATTGATGAATCAACTACCATTTTGATTTATGAGAAATGATTGGCCATGAATGGATTGGGGAAGAAAAGAGATGAAGTGAAAAGGATCCCAAATTGGTCAAGGGATGAACCTCACTTGATCAATACCATCCATTCATCTTGAGGGATGGACTTCAAACTTCATCAACCCCCTAAATCCAATGGTATTGACCAAATTAAAGTCCAATTCAACCAAGACCAAGGCCAAACAGAAGTTGAGACAACACAAAGTCAATAAAATGGCTTAACAAAATATTAAAGCAATTAAAACAATTTAAATCAATTTTTAAAAATGAAGAAAATACATTTTAATAGGTCATAAACCTAAAATCCCTTCAAAGCACTAAAGAAATGGCCAAGGGATTTATCACAGGTCAAACAAGGTCAAAGGACCATTGACTATTTTTTTTTGGCATTTTTGAAAAGTCAGAGGTATTTAAAAATCAATTAAAACAAGTCAAAAATCACAAAATTCACTAAAATTATCAAACTCAATCCAAAAATTAATTTTAATTCAGAAATGGAAAGAGGAAATTATATGTGAATTTTGGTGTTGGTCCCATAATTTTTGGATTAAAAAAAATTATAATGAATTTGATAAGAAAATGCTATTTAAAAATTAATTTGGAAAAATAAAGCAAATCAGAAAAACAAGGGCCATCAGATCTCCCTCATTAATTGAGATGGCAAATCTGATGGCCACGCGTGCACTATCCACTATGGGTCTCAGTCAACGCTTGCACACCAATGGTAATTAAAATGGATGGACCATATTAGAACATAGCCATGGGATCAGATGGTCTGGACCGTGCCATCACACCACCAAAGCCGTAGCTCCGATCATCTTCTCCGGCCAACTCACTAGACTGGTCCAGATAATTTTTTTATGAAAATGAGTGGATCTTATATCATTTTGAAGAGATAACCACGAGGATTCCAAATATCACCTCCAAATCTTCCAACTCTCACTCTAATGAGAAATGTGGAGTTGAAAGTTGAGGTACCAAAACTGAATTGCTTCGATTCAACCTCAAAGCAACTCAGTATTAATGCCTACATTGGTATGACTTCAGTCATGCACAAATCAAGCCAAGATCTTAAGAAACGAGTGAGAATCGAAGAGTTGAATTTTGATAAAATTCACCTTTGGGTAGCAGCTTTGAGAGAAATTCTTGATGCAATTCAATTGGCCCCCTTCCTCTTGCTTGCAGGAGTTGAATGGAGTGAAAAATGTTGTGAATCCTTGGAGTTCTAGTTCACAAACAGAAGTTGAACTAGAAGCTCAATTGCAAAGAAATCCTCAAGGTATTCTCTCAAGTGTGGCTATGGGATTGCTTTCCAGAGCTTAGGTAAGGTTTTCTTTTAAATCTGAGGCAATACTCTTCATTATATAAGCAATGGAATTAATTTCTACACCATTCAAAATTTGGACCAAAAATAGTAAGTTCATGTGCACAGGTGCATGGGCATATGCTCAGGCCCAAATTATCATTGCAAGCCATTCAAATGCGTGCCAAAATGATACCGATGTCACTACATGAATCCATGCAAGGTTGTGTAACAATTGAGTTCAAATTTTGCTAAATCAATCCATGAAAAGAATCCATGCACAAGTCCTTCAAATATTGTCTAAATGAAATGATCTTGGACTCTTTGGAAAGATGCCATCATGGGGAACAACTTTGACGTTGGGACTTTTTCTATTTAAAGCTTAGAACATGGTGAATTCTGGCCTTGAAGTTCGAAGAATCAAACATACTTGAAAATTTTCTAAGTTAAAAGTCAAATGAATCCTTTTTCCACCTTGAAAATGTTTTCTATGAGCTTCAAATGACTTTGGTTCCTTCTACAAAGTTGTATCTATTTCAATTATATTCAATTTGATCACAAATTTGACACCATTTAGATCTAGTACGATGGAGTTATGGATTTTAGAAGTTGAAGAAAATTGCTTGTTCAATGATGAGGACCAAAATGGACCTATAATGTTTCCTCATGGAACATGACCTTGCAAGTTGAATTTGACCTTTCTCAAAGAATCAAAGTTAAATAATACATCGTGAAATTAAACATGAAACTTCTATCATCTTCATATCATAAAAATTGAGGAAGTTATGGTTCATGAAAGTTGACCTTCTATCTAGGGCACAGACAAAATGACCTATAATCTTTCACCATAAAAAAATGAATTTACAAGAAAAATAAGCTCTTGATGACGACATGTAAGTTATTTGGAATGTCATAAAGAGTAACCTTTATCTTGGAATCATTTTCATATGACAAAAATTATAGAAGATAGAGTCTAGGGAACCCTAGATTTGACCAGTTGACTTTTCTGGTCAACCTTCTTGAACCAACTTGCAAACTTGAAGTTCCTTTGCTCTTAGGGGATCATGGAGGATCATATATGCTTATGATGATGTAAAATGAAGTGTCCCTTGATATATTTGACCAAATGTTGGAGAAACTTGTCGAGGAAGGCACACAAGATACCTAGATGAATTAGGGTTTCCTTGATAAACAAGCTTCAAACTCTTGATGAATTATTGATCAAAATGATAAATAAAGAACATGTGGATCTATATATGATTCTTAGAACCAAAGTGGACCCTTGCTTGCTTGATCCCTTGCACTGAGGGTCTCAAACCCTAGTTGTGAGCTTGACGAGGCACATGTGGACACACACACTACCTACAAAAGAAACAAAGCTACACATAGATATATTTTTGGTATTTTGGTTAGTAAACAAAGAAAATAAAGTATTATACAATCACAAATGCTTGGTGATCTCTCCCAATGCAAATCCAATGAATGATAGGTGAGGAGGATACCAAGGTGTGATCCCAATGGCAATGCAAAATTATGAGATGGCATGAGGGATCTTAGGGGTCAAAATTGGGGTCTTACAGCTGCCCCTATGTAAGGTCATTATTTCTGGGGATGTGAAGGTTAAAATCTTTGTATCAACGTGGTAAAATGGACTTAAATAATAACAACAAGAAACAAATTTTGGTCCCTAAGATCCCTTATGATGCATATGATATGAATGCAAAAATAATCTTTATGGGAATATATTTCCATAAAGGAAAAGAATCCTGAGAGACTGGAAGTCCACAGAAGCACAATGTATTTTATAAGGAAAACTCACTAAGGGGACAAAGACTATGTGGATAAAAAACTATGCGTAGGCCAGGCTACGACATAAAAACTGCTGGAGACACTAGGGATTTCCATGAAAATAAATCAATGGAAAGACTCAGACTGGGAAAAAGAATCTGCATGTATCGGAATAACACCAACACAACAAGAAACATCCACTAGGGAAGGGCGTAAATCAAAACGAGGTTGAAATACCCAAACAATCAAAAGGAAATTCAATTTCACAAAGAAATACGAATCCAGACTCAACTGGGGAAGAAGAACTTCAACACAAAGAGATATATTATATACCATCTGTTACTGGGTAGGAAGACAATACACTCAGGAAGAGGGACATCCGTTACTGGTTAAGGTAAACATATCAAGGATGACTCGTTGAGAAAAACGAGGAATATTCGTTACTGGTTACGGGGTAAGAATAGACTAATGGGGAAAATGAAAAAAATAGGATTTACAACTACCTGTTACTGGGTAGAAGACCGAAGGAAGAGTATCTGTTACAAGTTAAGGTAAACATATCAAGGATAGACTGCCAGGGAGAATCACCAACTACCGGTTACTGGGTAGCTTAACAAAGGTGATCGACCATAAAAACATAGGATTTATATCTACCAGTTACTGGGTAGAAGATCAAAGGAAGAATATCCGTTACCAATTTATTCATAAACCAAATGCAGAATGTCAGGTAACATGTCTCAACACCAGGTCAATCATAATTACCAGTATATTAATTGTGTTTTCTCCATTCCCTTGTACTATTGCAAGTTTTATGGTAGACAGCCCACCATCAACACCAAAAGGAATGCAATACGATAAAAAAATTGGATACGTCTTCCTTCACTTGTCTTGAGAATCCATAAAGATTCCTACACACTCCTGCACAAAACATCAATAGATAGAACTAGGTGTTGGGTGAGAATATGGAAACAACAATGTCTAGAAGGGGGTTTGAATAGACCTAAAATCCTTTTATACGAATTGAAAAACTTTTTAGGTCCCATAAAATAAAATCGGAGATTTTAGGAAGCGCGAAATCGAAACATAAAGACGAGCTTGGAAGTATCTCAATGAATCAATCTCATTGAAATGATTGATGAAATAACCATAAGATAGATCGTTCCTAGTGCAAGTTATTTACATGACATCCAAAGCCACTTGTAAACAAAGCGATTTAAAAACACATTACTCAGATGTTCTTAATAATGAATAATTGATTTCATGGTCATTCATTAAGATTGATACACTACATACCTAAGCTTATACATTAAATCACTATAAGCACGATATAACCTATTTTGTATAAAATATATGCAATTGCAAACATGCAGTAGAAAATATGAAATGAATGAATGTTTATGAAATAAAAAGGATAAATAAAGAGAAAGATACACATAGATATATAGTGTCTCGACATTCGTCGTTGCTTTTCCTACACGCACTCATCATTGAATGATTCCATCAGAACATAATCAAGATCTTCCATTATGATGATAAAACGATTACATTATTTTGATTAGGAAGAACTATCACACAATAATTCCTTCTTATGAAGCAGACACTAAACTGCTAACACAATACAAGACCCCTTAAGATCTTGATCCATCCATAATAACCCTCTCCAAGTATTCATGTATGGAAACCCACCTGATCCCACTGATTTATTGTCTTGGTGATTGGCATTAACTAACTGTATATTGGATAACTCCCAACTTTGTCTGCTAGCAATCTTTCCCCGGCACCACCAAATAAGGATAACTTCCAACTCCGGCTTACAGACCATTGATACTTGATTATGCCAAAGTCTTCCTTGGAGTATAATGGAAACTATGACCTTTTTAGATAACTTCTCAATTCCAAACTGCACTCAAGAAACAATACGTGCACATGTTATAATAAAAAAACTAGCTACACACAAAAACATTAGATACCCTAATGTACCACTAGTCTCCCTTTCACTCAATATTTAGAGGATGGTCCTTAAACAATAAAATAGACCAAGGATGAAGATGGTGAACAATGCTAAATAATCTCAACAACAACTAACATTACGAGCGATTAGTCAAGTAATTCAGTTTTGATGAAAGATGAACACACACACACACACACACACACAAGGTTCAAAGAAGTTTATAGATGAGCCAGTCTTGGTTTTTGATGATTATCAAGAGCTTGATCAAACCCTCAACAAGATTGATCAATTCATTCTCAAATTCGCACAAAAATAACAACCTAATTGCATAAATCAAGATGCAACAAAAAGTAGATAAAGAATTGACATGGGTTCAATATCAAAGATTGGTATTATGTGAAGAACAGAGATTTATGGTGTAAATATGAACACACTAAGAAGAGAGAACAAAAATCACTATTTTTGTCTCTATGAATCATCATAGATTTCCAACATTTGTTACTTTAATCAGAAGAAACAATCATTTAAAAAATGATGGAAAATTGGATTTTTTATGGTTTTATTTGAATCAATCTGGACATGATAAAAAAGATATATTTTTCAAAGAAAATGATTCGAGTCATTATTTTCACTTGATTCAGATAAAATGGGATTATGATACGAATCATGTTCAATCTTTAATCTGAATCAAATGATCCAAAATGTAATTCCAATTTTGAACAGGTGAATAATTCGAATTAGATATTACACCTGATTTGAATCAAATACCAAAATCATGAAAAATTCAAATGTTCTAACTTATGATTCAAGATACTCATGAGGAAGTGACAAAATAATAACTTTCATAGGCTCAAAAAGGAAATAGCTAACAAGGATCAACTAGTATAATATGAAATGCAAAGGGTTCTTAGATGTATATTTACATAACCAAAATGATTAAAATAAAAGGGAAAGAAAGTTTACAATCACATAGATGAGTTGAAATATCATACAAATTACAAATACATAATGAAGTTGTTGGTGTAAGCCCTAGAGGCCAATACTTTTGGTACTTGTATCGAATTATTTATTAATTAATAAAAGGCTTTTTCTTTATTATGTTTGATTAATAAAGTCCCTAGAATAGATAGTCCGTTTAATGTATCAAGTATGACTTAATCATGAGATCACATTAAACATAAGGACACTATTCTTAAAGTATCCGTAGTCGAGCTTTATTGTGAAGTGGGATAACATTAAAGCATTAAGACTATTATGTTTGTAGACTGATGATCACATCTCATGGGTCATGGATAAAGAGTTATCAAGTCTTAAACATATGTATGAATATTAAGAATAATATTTATACCGGATTGACCCGCTATGAGAATACTATATAGAAAGTTATGCAAAGTGTCATAAGTTATTCTCATGGTGATAATGGTGTATACCACTCTTCGACCTGAAACCACTATGGATCCTAGATGTAGAGTCGAGTGCTTTATTGCTATTCAAACGTTTTCCGTAACTGGATAACCATAAAGACAGTTGATGGGTACTCCACGAAGCATGCTGAGGGACATGAGTGTCCTAGATGGAATTTGCCCATCCTGCGTAACAGGATAAATGTCTATGTGCCCAATATTGAACTGGACAAGGATGACACGGTCTATACCTTGTGTTCAATATAGACATAAGGGCAAAGGGGTAATTATACACATAATTATTATCACAGGAGGTTTTGTCGGATCACATGACATTTTCGTGACTTGGGTAGCAGTGATGTGTTGCTAGATACCGCTCACTGTTTATTATATTAAATGCGTGATTTAACATAATTGCCAACGTCGCGAAAACCTACAGGGTCACACATAAAGGACAGATTGATAAGAGATAGAGTAACTAAGGAACACCGTAATGTATGGTGCACTTAAGTGGAATACGAAATATGGTAAGGTACCAAATACTTAAGTGATTTTGAGCATATTATAAGATATGGGCCAAAATGCACTTAAGTGGGCTTTTTAGCTTGAATCCCACACAAGTGGTTCTATAAATAGACCCCTTGGGTAGAAGCATTGTCACTCAGACTCAACTCAAGTGAAGACTTGGAATTTAGTTTCCCTCTCTCTCTCACTCAAAGCCTTCATTCATACCAGCTAGCACTGAGATTGAAGGAACCCGTTCGTGTGGACTGAGTAGAGACGTTGTCATCGTTCAACGTTCGTGATCGCTCCGTGGATTTGTATCCAAGGTTTTGATTGTTACAAGAAATCTGCACCAAAGGTTTGAATCGCCATAAGAGGTAACGATTCTATCACTGATCATGCCCATTCATAAGGATCACTAAATGGAGAAATTTTTAAATTCCGCTGCGCCTTGGATGGCAATTCTCCTTCAGAAACAATAATCAAATTGTAAAGCATCAAAACACAATAGATACTTAATGCACGTAAATGATACCAAATGATACTATGTGCTTTCAGTGTCCCCCTTTTTTATGTTTGACAAAATTGTGAGATTATAGTTGATAACATAATCTAAGGCGAAATTTGGAATTTTATGAAACATTAGTCAATCTGATGACTATCACACAATATTTCCTTTGAGTCGTAAAAGTTATAAAGCCCCCTGCATTAAACACTTAATGTTCATAAATATCGACACTATCTCATCTACTTCTCTCCCTTTGTCAAATATAAAAAAGGAGAGAACTAGAAGAAAAAAATGCACAAATATAATCCAAGCTAACGCAAAATATGAAACTAAATGTCAAACTTAATGAATCATGAACATAACCATACACACCACATATAAGAATTAACACAAATATGCAACATGAAAGAGATAACAAGATAAAATATCAATTGAGCGAATATCAAAAATACCAAAACAACATGAATTAACATTTTAAAATTCACATGGTACATAAAAGATGTTATGATAAACAAATACAAAAATATCACAACGTCATAGTTCAAACCAAAATAGACATAATATAAAAGTAAGTATGTTAAATGTCATGATATGAAATAATATGAAACATCACAAAACATCAATAGGAAAGAAATAATAAGATGGTGAAGTAGGTGCAATAGCTGCAACAAGGTCTTCCAAAATAGGAATACTTGTTACAATAGTGTCGTGATGGAAAATGAAGTTGTTACCACCTACAAAGCTCTTCAAAACTTCAATTTGATGATCCAAACGTCCTTCTGAAGCTTTAATCTCTTCCTTCATCTTCATCTAGTTCTCTTCATCAACATTGGTAAGCGCATAAATGCATTCCATGATACCATCCTCCCTGATCTGATTATCTGCGAGAAGCTTCTATAGCATATCATCCAAAAGTGCCTTCACATCAACATATGTAGAAGCAACAACACTTCTACCAACAATGGATTGACCAATCGTCTAAGGAGTTTCCTACTCAAGAATCTTATCATCATAAATTTTCTTTCCATAATCCTCCAAGTAGTAATAATCACCACTCAAATCCCTGTAGTACCTCATTTTTGACACAACACCATAATCCTGAATTTTTGGTGACTCAGTGAGATCTTCCTCCTTGCACTCAATGCCATTAAAATGCAAGATCATCATAACAAACAAAGATAAATAGATATTCTTCTTAGGATTTTCCATGCAATAGATCATCCTATTAATAATGAATTTAACCCAATCATTTTTATTTGCCTTTCCATTCTAAATAAGACACCCCATCAAGAATAAGTCATTGTCATCATCTCTGCTAGAGTTCCCTAGCTTCCTAGCCAAAATCTTCACAATAACCCTATGAATCAACCTCATACCAGACTTGATTTGACTGATTCTAAAGTTTGACATCTCCATATATGCACAGATAGACTTAAAAATATCCACAACAAAAGCAACTTTCTCATAATACTTTCGTTTTGAATTAGACACATTTGTACCTTCACTTTTCATACTAAAATAAGTGATGAAATCATAATAGTTAAAATTCACAACTTTATCCATTAACCTAGTTCTAGATTACAGTAAAATGCATTGACATACTCAGGGTTTCACTTCCTACTCATGTCAATAAATGTCAATAGATTGCTGTTAGCAAAAGGTTTTAGAAACTTCGTTTTCAAATCAACTTCAATAGAACTATTAACATAATACTCAGGATCTACCGGTTTGTACAAAAACTTATCTATGTTTTTTTGCAAACTATCCTCTGGCAATAAGTGAGCAACATTACCACAAAGCTTAGCCAGAGAAGATGGACTTGGATCAGATGAGCACTTGACCTTCTTACTCAAATTTACATCTGTAGAATCCTTGCTTGATTTAGCTTTAGTTCTTGGCTTTTTTGGAATTGGAACGTGTGACTTAAACTTAACAAATGATTGATTGCTCCTCTACTTGTAAAGCCTTCCACGGTTCCCATGATCATGGGTCATGATGATGGAATGATGATAATGAGTGATGAGATGAAATGTGATGATAGATGACGAGGAATGATGGATGAAAATGATTTTTAATGTTTGCTAAATTTAGGGTTTTTCGATGATCAAAGGAAAAACACTGATGAAATGAAGTTTGGGAAAATGAAAGGGCTGAAAAGACAAGTGAATAGTGTGACCCTTTAGGTTTGATTCATATTAAGTCTACAATTTGGCTTGAATCAAATCGAGCAGATTTTGAAACCCACCAAAAATGATCCAGATCATGGGTTATGTGTAAATATTTTGATTTAAATCAAAATCAAATGCCTCAAGTCCCATGAAATTGACTCGAATAACGGGTTTAGTTCAAAACAATTGATTCAAAATAAAATGCCAAAAATTTAAAAATTGAAGGAAGAAAAAAGACTTTTACACAACACCAAAAACACTTGACAATTCCTTTTCATGTTAAGGGAAAGTAGAAGTTATGTAATGAATGAAAAATAATTGAGCTCTTTTATAGTGTGAATGCTAAAATGAATTTTAATACATATGCGATTTAATGTAAATGCACAAATCATTTTTAATGTAGGTAATAATGAGGATGCATGAATGTATGAACAATATAGATAAATGCAATGAATGGACGACATAAATGATAGACCAATATGTTGAATTATTTATCAATTAATAGATGAATACATAAACGTAGCACATACAGAAACATATACAAATCACACAACATACATAAGCAACATAATAAATACTCCAATGCATACACAAAAGAATCAAAGGAGGATTGGAACGATCATACCAATATAGACGATCTAAGCTTAACTTGTTAATTACGATACCAAATTGAAATCAGCAACAAGGATAATCATAAGCTCCAAACAAAAACTGTCAAATACAAATTGGATATAATTCCTCTTGAACGTTTGAAGAATATTATCATACTATCCTTCATAAGGCTTCAGATGAAATTGAAATAGCAATACCGTGATCATTATTGATTAACACAACTTATCAATCCCGAATCACTGATTCAACTCTTGAGAGATTGATAATTACTTCAAGTATATTCCTTTTATCTTTTGTAGTTAGTTGAAACCTCAGAGAATTATTGCCAATAGTCATAAAACTGCTTTCATCTTCTTATATATAATGACCTTGGAAGACTAGGTCACAATAAAATGCTTTTGGTTTTAATTCCTTTTCTCATAATACTTTCCATCATATTGTAATGGATGTATGACATAAAAATTAGGATCAATCTAGAACAACCTTAAAGAAACAATGTCACAAACAAGTTGCACATATCTAAGAAAAATTATCAGTTTAATCCTGGATGAATCAACACTTAGGGAACATCTTAAGTATAATTAACGCCTTGAAAGAAATTCTAGTAAGGTTTTACTTTGAATTAATATATGTAATACATTGCAAATGAATAAGAAATCATAATTAATTCAATGTAGTTTCATGGGGATTGATTGAATTGAATAATCTTCCATAACGTTTAAGAAAATCTGTCTAGGTTCATAGGAAAAATATCCCTAACCTTTGGAGTTGTTAGACTTTGATCAAAAGCCGAGATCTGATACCAATTGTTGGGTGAGAGTATGGAAACAATAATATCTAGAAGGGGGTTGAATAGACTTAAAATCCTTTTAGAAAATTTGAAAAACTTTTGAGGTCCTATAAAACGAAATAAGAGATTTTAGAAAGTGGGAAGCAAAACACAAAGACGAGAGCTTGGAAGCATATCAATAAATCAATCTCATTGAAATGATACATGAAATACCATAAGATATATCATTTCTAGTGCAAGTCATTTACATGACATCCAAAGTCTCTTGTAAACAAAGCGATTTAAAAACACATTACTTGGATAATCTTAAGAGTTGTCATACATTAAAATTTACACTACCTCAATATCACCCTCTATAACCCTAATTAATGAGTGTACATTCCACACATATAATTTCATAAACATTTACACCTATTGACCCACAAGGTTCCACAAACTCAAGGTATGAGGTTCATTGATGAAGCCTCAAGATCCTCTGATCATGTTGAGCTGTGCCCAAGCCACCTCAAACCTAATCTCCCTCCTCAAGCATCCCACAAGCTTGAAGGATCACTTAAGTCATCTCACTCACTCTCTAAATCACTAATTGGATGGTGAGTCCCCATTGATGACATGTGAAGATTCATCTGGTAACCCAAGGACCTCAACCCTAGTTCTTGATCCTCTTTTGCTTGCACAAATCATGGTGCACCTTAAGCCTTGACCACACCATCAAGTACCCCTAATATCTAAACATTATTTACACCACCACCCTTTGAATTATCTTAATACACCTCTTGCACTCCTAATCCTAGTTTTATCTGATTCTTCTTCATTCATGGTGCTTGATTCATTTGCTTAGTCAAGTCTCATTCAATAGTTTCTTGTTCATCACCATTCATGTTGGTTCCTTGGTTTTGATTCCATTCACTTCATGGTCTCACATGTGTCACCTTATGTTTGCTTGTGACCATTGGTTATAGTCTAAGTTCATGTCCCCACAACTTTTATATGCTTTCATTCATCCTTGGCTTTTCATATGATCATCTCCTCATGCCTAGCCCATAACTTGCTCATACCTTTCTTAGGTCCATTTCACTTGGTCATTTCAAGTACATGGTCCATCCTTGGTTTGTTCAAGTTGCATTCATCTGGTCATTGGTCTTTCCACTCAAGCCATTTTCAATGCTTGGGGTTTGGTCCATGGATCTTTGGTTCATGCTTATCATTGTCTATTCAAGTTTACTAAAGCCTAATGTGATTCATACAAGTCATGTCCATTGCTTCATGATAATGTTTCATTCATTTCAATACCTTTCATCATTTTTCCATTTTAATCCATCTCAAGTCATGATTCATACAATGTTCATGTTCAAGTACATACAACATCAATTCAAAACCATTCAAATTCATTCAAATCATCATTTATAATTCATCATAATGTTCATTACATAAAAAACAAAATTTGATATGTTGGCAAAATGTTGACTTTAGTCAATAGTTGACTTTTTGGTCATCCTTTACCAAAGTCAACCCAACCTTTGTCATCCCAAATCCCTACCCTAATTCTAATCCTATCTTCAAATTCCATTTTTGATCTTTGGTTGGCCATTTGTACATGGATGCTTCAAGTTCCAATTTTGATATCATGGCATACATTACCTACAACATACATAAACTATGAGACAAAGTCAGAACTAGCAATGCATCCCTAAGTTAGCACATTAATGAGACCATGAAACAAACACAAACCATGATTCCATGCTACATAAGATTACCAAGTCATAACTAAACATATACATACGTTGAAGCATGAACTGATGTCATGAACATGACCAAGACATGAACTCCACAAAATCATGTCATGATGAATAAAGTCATAATCAAACATAATACACATGTTGCACGAGTCAAGAACCCTACCAAAACAGACCAACAGAACCATAAATTACTTGTTGCCAAAATGGAAAAGTCAGGATCAAAGATTCATACCCACTGCATCATTCACCCATAAGCCATGAACCATGATTCCATGTTGCTTAAACCAAGCTCACTATCAGAATGTACGCCATAGCCATATCAAGCTGCAACAAGGAAACATGGCCAAAAACTAAGTGCAAACCTAGCACAAATCAACAATGTAGCAACCCACCAAGTGAAACCATTTCTAGACCAAGTCAAGCAACTTGACTTGGAGTTCAACCTAACACAAAACATAACAAATTCAGAATTAAAGCAATGAATTCCAAACTAAGAAGAATATTACCAGTTATTGGGCAATAAACTCTTAGGAGACTCGAAGCATCTATCTAGGTAAGAGCTAGAAAGAAACAGTCAATAAAGACTCAACCCATTGAGGACACAACTCAAAGGGAGTGATTTCCTCCAGATAAACAACTGGAAAGGAAACTGAAGTAATAATCATCCATGAGGAACATCTCAGTGGGGAAGAGGAGAAAGGTTAAAGTCTTTCTGCCTAAGGGGCTGACGCTCTACAATTGTGGGAGGGCAGACACTGAAATTATATGGGGATAAAGTACCGCCATACTAAGAATGAGAATCTAAATCAAATATGATAGTGCCAATATGAAAATTATGAAATTATATGATTCTATATGTATATATATGTATCTGATGATTATGCTGACAAAAATATCACAAAGGATACAAAGGTGTCGCAAAGAATTTGAATCATCGATACAATCCTCGGTCAATCCATAAAAAAAGGGAGACAACTGTTGGAGAACAGAGAAATCAACAAACCAATGACTCAAAACTAGCCAAGGGAGGAGATCTGTTGAGGAGAGGCGAAGTTATCGAGTCTGCAAGGAATTTTAGGTCAATACCATATCAAATGGGAGACAACCATGCAGAAGATAAACACAAATAGCTGCTCAAAAACTAGGAGGAAACTCTAATTGGGAGCAAGTCGGATGGCGACCAGTGGGGAAACCAATGCAATCTAACGGGGAAAACATCTTACTTTGCTGAAGAAATGTGAACCCTGTTGGGGAATACAGAAATACTACAGGGGAAATAACACGCCGCAAGGTACTGAATCAACCAACTTAGTTGGGGAAAAGAATCGGAACTCCGCTAGGGAATAGACACTTTTCAGGGGAACCAGATCAACACAGACAACTAAGAATACCCGAAGGGTTAACTTCTTGGGGAACCTCTGATGCTTAACACTTAAGGACTTGCTGCTCTTGAAGTGTTGTTGATACTTCTTTTTTAATTGCTTTGAAAATTTCTTGTTTATATGTTTTAAGAAAAGGATTTTGATTAAAATTTTCAAAATTTCAAAATGATCATAATAAAATTTAAACTATTGGCTGAAGTAAATAAGAGAAGAAACAATTGGATAAAAGGTCAACTTTATTTAATGGGATGGTAGTCTGTAAATGACAAGACTTCATGGATTTTTACAAAGTTGAAAATGGTAATTTACATGGAAAAGGGCTACACTGAATACAAATGATCCTTAGTCCTTCTACCAACTCTTGATATCCACTGTGTTCTTGACCGCTGCTGGGATGATGAATCGACGTCAACCCTTGTGCTCAACAAAGTCTTTTCCAAAATTGGACGATCAGGAGACTGCAGTTACTTGCCATAATCCCTAATTTTTGCATAAGTTGCCCCAAGGTGGGGTACTCAACTTATCGGGAAATTCTTTCTGTTTTTATGTCTCTAATTTTTGCCTGGACCGCCCTTTCAGGTTTTCAATCCACCGAGACACTCATTTTTACCTAAGCATCCCTTTCGGGTTTTCAACTTAGCGAGCTGTTCTTTTCTTTTTTAGGCGAAGTATTTCTTGACTGCATCTGCGTTCACAGGACGAGTGAACTCTTCACCATCCATAGTTGTAAGATTCAAAGCACTGCCTGAAAAGGCTCTCTTAACAACATATGGGCCTTCATAGTTTGGAGTCCATTTTCCCCTAGAATCTGGTTTGAACGATAGAATCTTCTTGAGCACAAGGTCACCTTCTCTAAACACACGAGGTCTGACCTTCTTATCAAAAGCTTTCTTCATCCTTTGCTGATATAACTGACCATGACACATGATAGTTAATCTCTTCTCTTCAATCAAATTCAACTGATCATACCTGGCCTGACACCATTTAGCCTCAGTCAACTTAGCTTCCATGAGCACACGCAATGAAGGAATCTCAACCTCTACGGGGATCGCTGCTTCCATACCATATACAAGAGAAAAAGGGGTTGCCCCTATTGAAGTGCGGACGAATGTACGATACCCATGCAAAGCAAACGGGAGCATCTCATGCCAATCCTTATATGTGACAACCATCTTCTGAATAATCTTATTAATGTTCTTGTTCGCAGCTTCAACAGCCTCATTCATCTTAGGTCTGTAGGGAGAAGAATTATGATGTGCAATCTTGAAGTCTTTGCAAAGAGCTTCCACCATATTGTTATTCAAATTCGATCCATTGTCATTAATGATCTTGCTTGGCACACCATAACGGCATATGATATGAATTTTGATAAACCTCACAATAACTTGCTTGGTTACATTTGCATACGATGCCGCTTCAACCCATTTTGTGAAGTAGTCAATTGCCACCAAAATGAAACGATGTCCATTCGAAGCTTTGGGCTCAAGCATCCCAATCATATCAATTCCCCACATGGAGAAAGGCCATGGGGAAGAAATAACATTCAATAGTGTCGGAGGAGCATGAATTTTATCAGCACGTATTTGAAACTTGTGGCATTTCTTCACAAACTTGCAACAGTCAGATTCCATTGTCAGCCAATAGTAACCTGCTCGCAACATCTTCTTTGTCATTGCATGTCCATTGAAATGAGTACCAAAGGAACCTTCATGCACTTCAGTCATCAACAAGTCTGCTTCGTGTCTATCCACGCATCTGAGCAAAACCATGTCAAAGTTTCTCTTGTACAGTATACCACCATTCAAGTAGAAATTACCAGCTAATCTTCTCAAAGTCTTCTTATCTTTCAAAGATGCCACAGGCGGGTAAATATGACTTTGGAGGAAACATTTGATGTCGTAATACCACGACTTTTCGTATTTGATCTCTTCAATAGCAAACACATGAGCTGGCCTATCAAGACGCATCACAGACAAATTGGGAACTTCATTCCAATACTTCACTACAATCATTGACGCCAATGTTGCAAGAGCATCTGCCATCCGGTTCTCATCTCGAGGGATATGATGAAACTCAATCTTTGTAAAGAAAGTTTAAATCCTCTTCGCGTAATCTCTATATGGTATTAAACCGGGTTGATTTGTCTCCCGTTCACCTTTGATCTGATTCACAACCAAAGCTGAGTCTCCAAAGACATCCAAATACTTGATTCTGAGATTCATGGCCTCTTCAAGCCCCATAATGCAAGCTTCATATTCTGCCATATTGTTTGTACACTTGAAAGTCAATCTAGCTGTAAATGGTAGATGCGTGCCTTGAGGAGTAATAATCACTGCCCCAATGCCCTTTCCATATTGATTAACAGCTCCATCAAATACCATGCCCCAACGGGAACCAGGTTCTGGCCCTTCTTCAAGCAATGGTTCATCACAATCTTTCATTTTCAAGTATAAAATCTCTTCATCAGGAAAATCATACTGCACTAACTAGTAATCTTCAAATTGTTGGTGAGCCAAATGGTCATCCAAGATACTACCTTTGATCGCTTTCTGAGATCGGTATTCAATATCATACTCCGATAGCAGCATCTGCCAACAGGCAATCCTCCCAGTTAAAGCAGGCTTTTCAAATATATACTTGATCGGATCCATTTTGGATATCAACCAAGTGGTATGATTCAACATATACTGACGCAGACGCTTAGCAGCCCAAGCCAATGCACAACAAGTCTTCTCAAGCATAGACTACCGAGTCTCACAGGCGGTGAACTTCTTACTGAGGTAGTAAATTGTAAATTATTTCTTTCCAATCTCATCTTGTTGACCAAGAACACAACCCATACTGTCTTCAAGCACAGTCAAATACATGGTCAACGGTCTTCCTTCAACAGGTGGAGACAAAATCGGAGGCTCAAGAAGATACTCTTTGATATTGTCAAAAGCTTTCTGGCAGTCTTCGGTCCAATCACAAGACTAATCTTTCCAAAGAAGTTTGAATATAGGTGCACTTGTGGCAGTCATGTGAGAAATGAATCTGGAAATATAATTCAAGCGATCGAGAAAACCTCTCACTTGCTTCTCAGTTTTGGGCGTAGGCATCTCTTATATTGCTTTGACCTTGTCAGGATCAACTTCAATACCCTTCACGCTGACAATAAAGCCCAACAACTTACCAGAACGAACACCAAAAGTACACCTATTGGGATTCAAGCGGAGTTTATACTTTCTCAAACGCTGGAATAACTTCAACAAATGCTCAACATGTTCCTCTTCATCAATTGATTTAGCAATCATGTCATTGACATATACTTCAATCTCTTTATGCATCATATCATGAAAAGAGTAGTCATTGCTCTTTGGTAAGTTGCACCAACATTCTTTAAACCAAAAGGCATTACTCTATAACATAATGTTCCCCAAGGTGTAATGAATGTGGTCTTCTCCATATCTTCGGGTGCCATCTTGATATGATTATATCCGGAAAATCCATCCATAAAAGAAAAGACTTTGAATTTAGCAGTATTGTCTACCAACATATCAATGTGTGGCAGAGGGAAATCATCTTTCGGACTGGCTTTATTCAAATCTCTATAGTCGACACACATGCAGATTTTTCCATCTTTCTTTGGCACGGGCACAATATTGGCCACCCATTGTGGATACTCAACAGTTATAGGGAAACCGACATCAATCTGCTTCTACACCTCCTCTTTGATCTTCACAGCCATATCAGGATGCGTTCTTCTCAACTTCTGCTTGACTGGCGGGCATTCTGGCTTCAACGGCAATCTATGCTCCACAATCTCAGAATCCAAACCAGGCATGTCTTGATAGGACCAAGCAAACACATCTGAATACTCTCGAAGAAGATCAATCAATCCCTTTTTGACACTGATCTATTACTAACATGGTTACTATTGTTGTTGTCATACTGAATTACCAATCTCTCTGGCTGCTTGAAAATGGGAGCTATGACATTCACGTCGTCCTCCACATGACGGGATTGGACAATATGAATCATGCCTTCATCCATCAGTCGCTGGATGTCTCTTTTCACAACTTCACAACCCCTCGGGTTAACACTGCACACAGCACAACCATCATGGTCATGCTTACAATCACTTACCAAACAAACATCTTTATGCATCTGCACCAAGGATCTTCGGATAAAACTCACATCAAAAACTTTAAACTCGCCAAGACAACCATCCACCATATTCACAGAAGAGTTCCCATGGACAGGTAGCGGATTCGCTTTCACATTCGGCGCACAATCCTCGAAGGACACCATTCCACTCTTCATCAGCTTCTGAACCTCATACTTGAGTGGATAACAATTCTCTATATCATGTCCGAGTGCTCCTTGATGAAAAGCACAACGGAGCTCAGGCTTGTACCACTATGGAATTGGTTCTAGAATCTGCGGCGGGTTTCTTGGTTGGATTAGGTTCTTGAGTACCAAAGATGGGTATAATTCTGCATAAGACATAGAAATTGGATCTAAAGAGACCTTCTTCCTCTCAAAGTTTTGTCGATGATAATTGTTGGTAGTATTGTTGTTGTTGTTGCGGTTGTTGTTGTTGTTGAACTAATGTTGATTGTTGATTAGAAAAAACCGGGATAACGGAAGATACTTGATGATGATGTTGACAGGATGTTGGATTCCTTCTGATATGAGGCCTCCTCTGCCTCCCACTGCTTATTGCATTCGCTTCGCTGTCCTTTTTCTTGCTGAAACTGCTGCCATATCTCTTACTCGACGATGCTTCATCCTTCGACAAACGTCCATCTCAGACTCCTTCCTCAAGCCTCATCCCCATGTTTACCATTTGGTAAAGTCACTAGGGGCACTATCAATCATTCGTTCATAATAAAATGAACTCAGGGTTTTCAGAAAGATCTTTGTCATCTCTTTTTCCTCCAAAGGAGGAGTGATATGGGCAGCCAAGTCCCTCCATCTCTGCGCATACTCTTTAAATGTCTCCTTATCTTTCTGAGACATAGACCTCAACTAGTCTCTATCAGGCGCCATATCCACGTTGTACTTGTACTACTTGACAAAAGCCTCTCCCAGGTCATTGAAAGTGCAAATGTTGGCACTATCCAACCCCATATACCAACGGAGAGCAACACCGGCCAAACTGTCCTGGAAATAATGAATCAACAGTTGATCATTATCGGTATGAGTAGACATCTTGCGAGCATACATTACTAGATGACTTAGTGGACAAGCTTCCCCCTTATACTTTTCAAAGTCAGGAACTTTAAACTTCACCGGGATCTTGACGTTGGGCACTAAACACAACTCAACAAAACTTTTTCCAAACAAATCCTTACCCCTTAGCGTCTTCAATTCCTTGCGCAGCTCAAGAAACTGGTCCTTCATCTCATCCATTTTCTCGTAGACATCCGGACCCTCAGATGGCTCGGAATGATAAATGGTGTCCTCTACACGAGGTAAGGTGTGCACAACGGGAGGTGGCACGGACATGACCGGGCTAGATGCCGGCATGGAAGCAAAAGTAGGAGCAAAGCCTTCAAGCATAAAGTTGGACGACATTCCCCACGGGAATTTGGCAGGCATAGTGGTTGCAAAATAAGCGGTAGTAGCAGACATGATAAAGGTAGTCACCTCTAAAATAACTGTCCTCGTAGGAGGAGTTGCAGGCGTTGGAGAAGATTGACTCTGAGCGGCAAGAACTGACTCCATCATGGCAGTCAAGCGGGCGATCTTGTCCTTCAACTCTCTGTTCTCTTCCTCTAGATGCTCCATTTTTTTGAAGTGATTGGCGCGGGTGTTGTACCGATAAGTCAGCTTGGCTAAAGCACAGAAGAAACACCAATGAGACATCTGGCGAAAGAGGAACCTGCTTATGCAAATGATGCATGACATGCAATGCTTGATTATTTATTTTTGTTTTCAAGGAACATACTATATCATTTGCAAATATATATCAACAACTGCAATAATTTTCATATGACCAAAAATCTATTCTCATTTATGTAATTGGAAGCATTACACTGAGTACAATTTCAGAAACCAAATGAAAAATACAAGAGAAAAGGAGACTAGTCGTCCTAAGGATCCCTAACAACAATGTCAGAAGCCCTAGCTAAAGGTGCGTACTTACTTCGAATGCGACGGATCTTGGTCTCAAAAGAAGCCTTCATCTGAGCCTTCTTGAGGACAAGCTGATTAACAATCTTCTTCTAAGCAATGGAAGGCTGGTGCATGCTAGAAGATGAAACCTCTGGCTCTCTCTGTCTCTTCATCACTCGGTCTTCAAGTAGCTCAATAAGTGCATCTTTGTCCTTAGACTCCAACTGCAACTCTTCATGCTTCTTGCTCAAAGCGCGGAAACGCTCTTCCCACATATCCTTCTCTTGCTTCATCTTGACGAGCGCGTCTTCCAACTCCTCTATATCTTGGTTAGGGAGAGTTAATGGCTCAACCACAACCATAGACATAAGTATTTCACAAGGATAAGGCATCTTCAACTCGAAAGCTCTCTTCTTCACCCAAAGAGTGTAAGCTTCCAAAGCTACACAATTGTACGGACCAAGCTCGGATCTTCCCTTCCTATGTACATTATTCCAAGCATGCATAATCTTCTGCTTCAAATGCTGGGGATCTTTACCCTATTAATAGAAAAGACATTCTAACAAAGTGTTATTAGGTTTGCCTCTCAAGGGGAACCCAAGTTGACGACGAGCCAAAGCAGGATTGTAGTTAATTCCTCCTTGTGTACCAATGAGAGGCACATTAGAAAATTCACCACAACTATCAATAATCTCCAAACTGCTCAAAGAAGGATCATACCAAACTCTATCATCATTAGTGAGAGACATAAGTCTCTGAGACCACCTTAGACATTGTTTGTTCTCCACAAAAGCAGGTGTCTGAGGCAAGTGCGAAATAAATGACTTGTACAGAAGAGGAATGCAACAGACAATAGTTCCACCACCCTTAGAATTCCTTAGATGCAAAGAGAAATACATATCACCCAATAAAGTAGGCACAAGATTCCCAATCAAGAAAAGTCTAATGGCGTTAACATCAACAAAACCGTCAATGTTAGGGAACAAAGCTAATCCATAGATGAGCAACGCAAAGATAACTTCAAAAGCGTCCACACTACCAGCTTGAGCAAAAGCAGTAGCTTCCTTGATGAGGAAATCAGATGGCAACCCAAACAATCCTCCTTTCTTCATCCAATGAGCCTCTATCTCAGAATTCTTCAAGTGAAGAGCTTCAACAATAATACTAGATCGGGGGATCTCATCCAATCCACTAAAAGGCACCCTACTAGAAATAGTTATCCCCAAAAGATGAGAATACTCCTCCAAGGTAGGCACAAGCTAAAAATCTAGGAACGTGAAACAACGGTAGAGAGGATCATAGAACTGCACCAATACACTCAAGAGTCCTTCAACCATATCAGCAGACAACATAGACAAAAGCTTCCCATGACGTTGTTTGAAGTCCAAGGGATCTAATACAAAAGATGCTAGCTTCCTTAACTCTTTCAAATCGGGACATATGAAACTGTACTTCTTAGTGTTCCTTCGTCCACAATTCATGGTCTAAAAATATGTGCAAATAATATCTCAGTTCCTTGAATTTTTCTTGTGATAAATGTTATGATGCGCATGAATTCATGAATGCAACAATCACAGATAGGGGATCACAAACAAGGAAAACAAAGGTCAAGGGATGAATCAAGTCATTGTCAAGATCAATCATCCATTTTGGTGGATTATGGTTTGCACCTTATCAACACCCAAGTTCCATTGATATTGACAAGACTTGATTGGATCAACCAAGAATCAAGGGTTTGTTATAAGTCACGAGCATGGGGTATGGGTAAGAACCATCCCAAAGGAGTGAACTAAGGATAAAACCTGTAGATCATGTTCTAAAAACTTCCCAGAGTCTTAATTCCATCTATCGGATATTACAGGTTAAGATGACTGACTCATCGACCCATAATAATCTCAAGAGAAACTCGTCTGAGTGTAGTATCGCGTAATAACTGTTATCAAGTCTACACTTGAACTGTCTCTGCACTACGTCCTAAATAGGCCAAGATGGGGTGGATGTTCTACGATCCTCAGCTTCTCGGAGCCAAATTAGAGATAGTAATGCCAAACCATAAATACTTGTGTGACATTTCCAAATCCAAAAGAGTCTCCACTGAGCAGATGGATCTCAAGCCAACTTGTTAAGGACTACTCCACACAATTCGAACATGACTATACCATCCTCCTATCTTAATTGCACTCAAGTTTGGGTTAGAACTTATCTCACAACTCAGAGATCACCAAGCACAACAAGCAAATTATATCACACATACATATATACAAACATCACATATATACAAATATATACACACAAAAAGTAGGCTAAACCCACTGGAGACTACTCCCCAGCAGAGTTGCCACTTAATTTCTGTAGCGGTAAATTCATGATCATCAAGCAATGGATAAGCTAGACATCAAATAACAAGAGTCGCCACCGCGTTTTTATTGTTTCCAAGGGAAAAGGGAAAAAGTACGAACAAAACCCAAAAGTAAGAAGTTTTCAAAGCAAAATTAATAAAATGTCAGAGATTACAGGTAAGGGGGTTGGTTACAAAGAGGGAAGGTGTTAGCACCCAAAGTGTCGTAGGTACTCCTAGGGAGCCCTTTTTGTGTGCATATGCGTTTGGTACAAAAATGATGTTTACAAACAAATAGAATGGGGGGATGAGAAAATAATTCATTAATTATATTTTTGTGTTTGACAAGATCTTAGGACTTGTGCCTACGTGCCAACATAAAAATGAGGGATCAAAACCTCGTAGTTCGTGATACAAATTTCAAAATGGATGCATTGCTTTTAACAAAAATTAAGTTTGAAAGGCACAAAAGCCTAAAAATGGTTTGAATGAGTTAGTTCTTTTTGGCTTTTTGAAAGTTTAAGTCAAGTATAGTTAAGTTTATTTACAAGTTTGATTTAAGGAAAGAAGTTTGAAAATACAACGGCATAAGGCCAAAGTTTCTATCTTTTTTGCAAAGTGGTCAAAGTTTAGAACAAAATAAGTTCAATCAAAGAAGATTTTGAATAGGGAGGGAGAGATTTTGAAATTAAATAAATGGGGAGAAAATGAAGAGGCTAATCATATGCCCAAAATTAAAAGTTAAGAGTTGAAAAGATCTGACCAAATGGGTAGCAATCCAATAGACAAGAATGTCAATAGAAACCCAGAATTCCCTTGGACTTTTAAAATCAGGCAACACACAATTGCACAATTCTATTATCTTGAAGAGCAAAGGCATCAAATAAAGATAGCCACATCCAAGCTTTAGCCACTCCATGATCTTCTTCAAATTAGCCCATGTAACAGATGAATTCCACAAGTCACAAGTTTAAAATAATAGCTTCATAATGATCATGTTGCAGATGAAATCAGAGGGATCTTGAATGATGTATCAGATGAAGTTTCAAATTGCAAGCACTTGGTTCCACACATGTTGGCATTGGCCAAGTCCTTTAGCATAGGAATGTTGCCTAAGTTCTAAGTCCATTTGTCCAAGATCAAGCCAATAGTCCACACAAAAAGTTTTTTAGGGTTTTTGTTGTTATTATGTACATTAATGGTCAAAGACCACATAAAACAAGCAAAGTATACACAAACAAGATATATCACACAATATGGTCCAAGTGGACAAAGTGAAAATTGCATTAACATAAACAATTAGAATGGTATGAGTAATGGCAAATTAATAAAAGATAAAATTAAATGACATTAAAGTAAATGGCTTGAAGTCAAAAGTTAGTTGTTAATGAGTTAGAAGTTAGTATTATTTTTCTTTTGCTTTTCACTTTAAGACATTCTTTGGAGAACACTCAATCCACTTATCACAAGCATGAATCCTTGAGCCAAGACATCTTCCAAAGGAAGGAAAAAAGGCCAAGTTTCAACACAATACCATGAAAGAGGGGAGACTTACAATCTCACTAACTAGAATGATTTGCCTTTTTGTGTCACAAATTTAGCTCTATGTTAAGCGATCGTAATTGGACTTATTAAGTCATAACTATTTGAGGTCGGGTAATAGAATTTTGGTGTTAATGCATGTTAGAGACATAATATAATGGACTATGCTCATGAAACATACCACACACAAAAAGAAATATGCAAAAGAGGTTGCCTAATCTCATCCATGCTCATGTTAATTTTTCAATCAACTAGCTTTAAGACTTTGAGATATCATAGGCCAAATGGAATAAATGCATAAAGAATGGGAATGAGATGAAGAGGGAGGGGAATGGATCACAACTCAAATTGATTAAAGGAGGACTTTTACCAAATTAATATCATCCATTCATTTTGGGAGATGGAATATACATTCCATCAATCCCCTAAATCCAATGATATTAACTTGACAAAGTCAAATCAACCTTGACCAAGACGCAACAACAAGAGTCAAACTCAAACAAGTTATTACAATTGGTCAACAAAATTATTTGGCATTTATTCAAATTAAAAATACTAAAATAAGGCATTTAAATTAAATATGGTTTGTCAAATTCCTAAAACTCACCAAAACACCAAAGAAATGGCCATGGGATTTATCATAGGTCAAACAAGGTCAAAGGACCTTGGAGAAAAAAATTCAGAAATTTTAAAGACTTAAAACTAATTTTAAACAATTAAAAATAATCACAAAATCAATTAAATCGTGATAAATATTAATAATGATCCAAAAAATAATTTTAATTCAGAATATGAAAGAGGAAATTATTTGAATTTTTTGTGTGAAACTCTCATATTTTTTGGATCAATATTAAAATTAATATGAATTAATGAAAATAAAAGGAATAAAAGAAAATCATAAAATAGCAAAAAAAAATGGACCACTTAATCTCCCTCATTAATTGAGGTGGCAGATCAAGTGGTCTTTAGCGCGCTTTCCACCGTGGACTTAAGTCAATGCGCCACAAAGATGGTAATCAGAACCAACGCGTGAGATAAAAACATTTTAAAATAGATCAATGGCTCTGAACACTTCCAGCGCATCGCCGGAGTCCATAGGCCGGTCATCTTCTTCGGTGACCCTGGCCGGACTGGTTCACTCATCACCATCAAGAAAATGAAAATGGAGGACATGATCTAAAAGAAAAAACTGGTGTAGAGCACGAATCTGGCCTCAATTTTAACTAACTCCACATATATATAAAGATATGAGGAGTTAAATTTTGAGGTGTGTTAACTGAGTTGCTTCTATTTGACCTCTAAGCAACTCAATCTTCTTGCCTACATTGGTAGGACTTCAGACAACTAAAGATCCAAGAGAATTGAGTAGAATTGAGAGAGAATCGAAGAGATGAAATTTTCTGGAAAATACCTTCAATGCAGGTCTGGATTCACTTGTTCTTGCTTTGGCTCGTGCTTGATCTTGCTCAGGATGCTTGCAGAAGTAGATTATAATGCATAAAAGGTCTTTGATCCCTGGAGTTTTGAATCTTAAAACAGTGAGATTCAAACTCAATTTCCAAAGGAATTTCTCAGGATTATCCTCTCAAATGGAAGGGTTTGGTGTTTGGGAACAAAGCTGGCGCGAAGGAGTCCTCAATTCTGAGCATAGGGTGCTCTATTTATAGCTGAATCACATGATATTTGCACCTTACAATTGAGTTTCCAAAATTGGCAATGAGTGATGCATGTGTGCATGGGCGTGTACATGCCCATGAGATCATTCCATTTGATCCATAATCGAGTGTGAACAAGTCTGAAATCAAATTGGAGTGCTATGCAATTGTACGTGGAAGCTTGAAGTTTGATTTTTGCCAAATGATGATGCAATGTTCAAGCCATGCACAACCCATTCAAATCTTGTCCAAAATGGATGAAATTGAACTTTTTGGAACGGTTAGATCAAGAGGAACAACTTTCATGTTGCAGACTTTTCCATTTGAAGCGCGTATCATGATGAATTTTGAGGTGCAAGTTTGGAAATTTTAACATATCAAAAAAAATTCTAAGTGTCAAGCCATATATCTCAATATTCCACCTTGCTTAACTTTTTATATGAGCTTCAAATGAGAAACTTGTCTTTATCAAAGTTGTATATCTTTCAAATAGCTTAAAAATGATCACCAATTTCATGTCATTTGGATTTGGAATGATAGAGTTATGCATTTTTGAAGTTTGGAAAAATCACTTGTTCAATGGTATAGGTCAAAAATGACCTATAATGTAACCTCATATCACATTCTCATAAAAGTTGAATTTGCTCTCACTCCAAACATCAAAGTTGAAGTAGACATCTTGAATTTGATTTTGCAACTTGGAAATATTTCATCTTATAAAAATTGAGAAAGTTATGGCCTTGGGAAGTTGACTTTCAAATTAGGGTTTAGACAAAATGACCTATAATGTTTCAACATAGAAAATGATTTTCCAAGCAAAACTAGATCTAGGTATAAACATGAAAGTTGTTTGGAATGACATTTATAGTAACGTTTCTCTTGGAATCATTTTCATATGGTGAAAATTGTAGGAGATAGGGTCTAGAGAGCCCCAGTTTTGATCAGATGAATTCATCTGGCCAACCACCATCAACCAACTAGCTAGCCTTTAATTCTTTGGACTTTATAGGCTCATGGTAGATCATATATGCATAAAATGATGAATTTTGAAATGTCCCTTGAGAGATTTGATCAATTGGTGAGATAGCTTGTTGGAGAAGTTACTCAAGATACCCAGTCAAACCAGGGTTTCCAAGGCATATCACCCTCAATCTCTTGAAGAAAACATGATAAATATGACATGTAGGAATCAATGGAACTCATATATGATGTTCATAACCATTCTTGGATCAATTCATGGTTGTGCTCTTTGTCATGAGGGTCTTAAACCCTAGATATGAACTTGATAGATCAATGGAGATCATGCCCTACCTACAAAAGATTTAGGCAAATGCAAAGACATATTTTTGGTATTTTGGTTAGTAAAATGATAATATAAAAGTATGATACAATCGCATAGTGCTTGGTGATCTCTCCCAAGACAAACCCAGTGAATGAGGGGTAATGAGAATGCCAAGGTATGATCCCAATGCTAATGCTTATGATGAAATTGCATGAGAGACATTAGGGTCAAAATTGGGGTCTTACACTAGGACCACCACACCTAGTCCTGCCTCTTGGCTATGATGTTAACTCCCAGTGCGAGTTCCATTCCGACGCTCCCGATCACTCTATTGAGAACTACAAAGCCTTAAAGTACAAAGTCATATATTTGATAGACTCGAAGGCTATTACTTTTGTTCCTAACGACCCAAATGTAAATAACAACCCGATGCCACCTCATAACAAACCAACGGTGAATATGGTAGAATTTGTAGAAGGAAAAAGATTGATGTCCCTAGTAGACAAACTGAAGACTCCCCTCATTGATATACATAATGTTTTAATGAAGAATAACTTGTTTCCTGTCTGTAGTGTAAACTGTGAGTAGTGTTTGATTGACCCCTAACAATGAAAAGTTTTGAAATTTGTTATACAAGGATTAATGGACCAAGGAATCTTGGTAGTAGAGCGTCTACCCACCAATGAAGATGTGTCCACCCTGGAAATCCCATACGGTGAAGTCCTACCACTACAAATCCAATATGATCTCTCTCTGATAACTATTCATAACTGTGCCAACATCGTTCCCTTTCAATGATACAAAATCAGTCCCTTGGATCTATGAATCAACTGTCTATATCCATGGACAAAGAGTGCAAGAAGAACCAACAATGTTTGTTGAGCCAATGGTAAATATAACCGGAACCGGTGGAGTAACAAGGAGTGGGAGGATTTTTGCACCTATACCCCCAATAACTAAAAATGGTGGCACTTCAAATCAAGAGAAAGGAAAACTAGTTGAAAATGGTCAGCAAAGGCAAGATTCCTTACCTACTTGTGAAGTGGAGAAATTCTTGCGCATCATTTAGAAAAGCGACTATAAGGTGGTTGAACAACTTAGCCAAACCCCGTCGAAGATCTCAATGTTGTCTTTTCTAATATGCTATGAGGCACATAGAGACGCCTTAGTCGAATTCTTGAAGGTTGCCCATATACCACAAGAAATATTTGTTTGTCGGTTTGAGGGTGTAGTCAACAACATCTTTGTTAGTATTATTTTGGGTTTTAATGATGTAGAGCTTCCATCCGAAGGGAGAATCCATAATAAGGCCCAACACATTTCTATCGAATATGTAGACACCATTCTATCTAAGGTCTTGGTGGACAACGACTCATCCCTCAATGTACTACCAAAGAGTTCTCTATCCAAATTGACTATTGAAGGGCTCGTCATGAAACCAAGTGAAATAGTTATGAGGGCATTTGAGGGTTCAAGAAGGACTATGATTGGTGAAGTTGACCTCCCCATAAAGATTGGACCCCATACTTTCTTTATAATTTTCTTTGTAACGGATATATATCCCGATTACAGTTGTTTGCTTGGACGACCTTGGATACACTCAGTCGGAGCTGTCACATCGACACTCCATCAAAGGTTGAAAATTTTGGTCAATAACAAGCTTGTGGTAATTGAAGGAGAGGAGGACATCATGGTCAGCCACTTGGCGTCTTTCAAATATGTTGAAGGAGGAGGTGAGGTGCAAGAAATTCCGTTCTAGTCATTTGAGGTTGTTAATGTAGATATGGTTGCCCCTATGAGGGAAAAGAAGAAATATGAACTACCAATGATCTCTTGGAGGGACGCTCAGGCTATTATTGAAAGTGGTCACCCCGAAGGTTGGGGAGAGTTTTGGAGATACCTGTCAACAAGGACCATGTCAGCTTGGGATACTACTCCCAAAATCTGAAGAAATAAGCGCCAATTTCTATAGAGGGATAACTGCTCCTGCTGTCAGATTTCTTTACAAGCGCCAGACACCTTGTAGATGGCCATATCTATGCAGTGAAAGAGGATGGTGTAGCTAAGGAAGAAGGACTGGTTTACAAGAAGGTTGAAGGACAAGAATTAACTAATTGGACCGCATTTGAGTTTCCTGAAGTCACGATGTTAGAAAAGTAAATTTCTTCTTTGATGTCTTCCCTTTTAATGAAGAAAAGAACCCATTCTATGCCCAAAGCATGGGGGAACCATTTGTAAGGCCCCCGTTAAATTTTACATCAATCAATTAATGAAAATATCACTATTTGCATCCAAATTGTGCTCAGTGTCTTTCATTTACTTTTACACTTAAATAAAAAATGGCAATCTTTTCTTACTTTTCTTTAAATTTTCATTCATTTTTTCTCTATCCTTCACAAAATAAAAAAGCATGAATCATGATTCATGCAGATTCCCCCTGATTTCCATTGATAACGACTCTGCTATGGTCCCATATGACTTCGATAATCCAATCAATCACACTGAAAAAGACTGTGACAAAGATTGTGAACCCCCCTGAGGAGTTAGCTTGACTGCTAAAGCAAGAGTCAAAGGTCATTAAACCACATGAAGACTCGGTAGAAGTGGTCAACCTAGGAACTGAAGAGGAAGTCAAAGAGGTCAGAGTAGGCTCATACCTACAAGAAGGTGTGAAGGCAGAGTTGGTCAAACTCCTATAAGACTACAAGGATGTGTTCTCTTGGTCCTACCAAGTCATGCCTAGTCCAGACACCAACATCGTGGTCCATCATCTACCCCTCAGATAAGATTGTCCTTATGTGAAGCAAAAGCTAAGAATTACTCGTCCTGACATGGCAATGAAGATTAAGGAGGAAGTGCAAAAGCAGCTCAACGCAGGTTTTCTAGCAGTCTCCAACTACCCTCAGTGGATTGCCAACACCGCGCTTATGCCCAAGAAGGACAGAAAAATGCGTATGTGTGTAGACTACGAAGATTTGAATAGAGCAACTCCAAAAGATAACTTTCCACTTTTAGCGGTAAAATTTTTGAGACTAAGCTATTGATTAACTTAACTCCCAAAGCAAGAGTCGACATCATACTTTTATTGTTTCAAAAGAAAAAGGGAAAACTTACGAACAAAACCCGAAGAAGTTTTAAAACAAAACTAATAAAAAGAGAACAAGGGTCCGGGGGTTAGTTATGGAAAGGGAATGTATTAACACCCTAAACATCCATGGTACTCCATGGGAACCTCTTTGAAAATATGTACATTTTGGTTTGAAAAGGGTGTTGTTTGTAAAAGACAGGAGAGATGAGAAAAGAAGTATATTTTTCTTATTTTTATGTGTGTGCCAAGAATTTTGAAGTCTCATGCCTACGTACCAACAGAGTGCAGTGGAGGATCAAAACCTCATAGTTCATGGTAAAAATAACAAAGGGAGTTTGTTTTGATTCATTTTTTATGGAAAATACATTTTGTCATTTTAAGGAGAATATACTACTAGTAACCAACAAGTATGAGAACTTTGCACCATCATGAGAAGGGCTCCAACTTGGATAAGGATCCATAAGTATGCCACTAGCTCTCACATATGAAAAAAGAATTATCATCAATACTATAGAGATAGGAAAATTATATCTCAACTATGGAAATGACTCATGTTTAACACCTTGAGAAAAGTTTTAAAAGGAAAAGTGCACCAAAGGCACAAAAACAATTTGAATGAGTTATTCATTTTTGAAGTCTTTTGAAATTGGTCTAAATATACTTAAGATGAATTAACATTTATTGGGAAAAGGTTTTAAAAATCACTTGACAAAAGTCAAGGTTTATTGAGAAAAATGATTCAAGTTAGAAAGCAAGAATGTTTTGAAAAGAGAGAGAAGATTTTGAAAATTAAAGAAAGGTAGGAGAAGAAGATACTATCCTAGAGCATAAATTAAAAGCTAGAGAGGAAAGATCTAACCAAGAAATAGTAAGCTTTATGACATAAGTCAAGCAAGAATTTCCTCATTTGGATTAAGCCTTAAGCAAGCCAAAATAAGCAAATAATAATCCATGTATCATATGAAACAAAAATAACCAAACCAAGTCTTCACAGAGAAGTCCAAAGTCATAGGTATCAGATGAATCCCAGGGTCTCAAATCACAAATCTCAAAGCAAAGGTCAAGATCCTAATTCTAAGTCCATAACTCCACAATGATGCTAAGGATAGTAATCACAAGTCCATGAGTAAGGAGAGATAAATTTCTTTTTAGTTTTTTTCTTTGTTAATGTCTTCTTTACAATGATGTGCATAAATTAAAAAATGGACAAGAAAAATAAATGAAAAAATCATAAATAATATGATACGAGTTGCTAAATGTAAAGTAAAACGTAAATGGCATAAAATAAAGACATAAAGTAAATGACATTTGAGGTAAAAGTTAATAGAAGTAAAATGTTATTAAATGATGTTCGTAATCAAAAATGAAAAGATGTCTTGGTCACTTTTTTGAGAAAACTCAACTATTCAGTCACAAGCATAAAAATATGGACCGATACATCATTTGTGAGAATGGCTCCTGTAAGACCCCAATTTTGACCCTAAGATCCCTCATGTTATCTCATCATTTGTATTGGATTTGGGATCACACCTTGACATCCTCCTTACCCCTTATTCATTAGGTTTGTATTGATAGAGATCACCAAGCACATTTGAATGTATCATACTTTGTTTTTCTTTGTTTACAAACCAAAATACCAAAAATATGTCAATGTATAGTTTGTTGCTTTTGTAGGTAGTGTGTATTCTCACCAATGTTCCATCAAGCTCACATCTAGGGTTTAAGACCCTCAATGCAAGGAGACCAATCAAGAAAAGGTTAACATTAGCTTTATACATCATATATGGATCCCCATGTTCTTCACGTATCATTTTGATCAAGAATTCATCAAGAGTTTGAAGTTTGTTAGCCTTGGAAACCCTAATTCATCTAGGTATCTTGTGTGGCTTATTCAACAAGTTTCATCAACATTTGATCGAATATTTCAAGGGATAATTCATATTACATCATTTTATGCCTATATTATCCTCCATGAGTCCCAAAAAATCAAGAGAATGTCAAGCTAACAAGGTGGTTCATGGTGGTAGACCTGAGAAAGTCAACTGGTCAAAACCGTGGTTCTATAGACCCTATCTCCTACAATTTGTGTCATATGAAAATGATTCCAAGAGTAAAGTTACTCAAAATGACATTCCAAACAACTTTCATGTTGAAGTTAGGAGCTAATTTTTCTTGTAAAGTCATTTTTTATGGTGAAAGATTATAGGTCATTTTGTCTGAATCCTAGTTTGGAGATCAACTTCCCAAGACCATAACTTGCTCATTTATTATGAGATGAAATCCATTAAAATTCCATGATCAAATTAAAGATGTCTACTTCAACTTTTATGTTTGTATGAAGTTCAAATTCAACATGAAAATGCATGTGCCAAGGGGAAACATTATAGGTCACTTTGGACCATTACCATTGAACAAGTGATTTTCCTCAACTTCTAAAATGCATAACTCCTTCATGCCAAATCCAAATGAGGTCAAATTTGTGACCAAATTGAATAGGTTTTAAATAGATACAACTTTGATGAAGTAACATGTTTCATTTGAAAATCCATATCAAAAGTTATTCAAGGTGGAAGAAGTGAACATTTGACTTGGTACTTAGAAAATTTTCAAACATGATTGATTTTCCAAACTTCCACCTCAAAATTAATCATGATCCAAGATTCAAATGAAAAAGTGTTTAACATAAAAGTTGTTCCCCTTGATCTCACCTCTCCAAAAAGTCCAAGATCATCTCATTTGGCTAAAGAATGAAGGACTTGTGCATGGGTGCAATGTGAGGTACCAATTGGACGATTTTCACTTCCAAATTTGAAACACAAATGCATGGCCACATGACATGATTTCAGCATGATTCTCAAGAAATTTTGGACCTGAATACATCACTTGATGGGCGTATCACATGCCCACGCAAGTATGCAAGGTGAATTGCTAAAATTGGCAAAATTTGGAAGTGTGTGGAAATGAATCTCATGGCCTATAAATACAACCCCTCATGCTCATAATTGAGGACCTCATGTCCAAACTTTGAACCTGCAATCCAAACCCTCACCATTAAAGGATAATCTTGAAGGTTTTTATTTGAAAATCGAACTTCAAATATCATTATGTTTTGAGGTTGAAACTCCAAGAGTCCAGGCCATTTTCTGATCTTAATCACTTCATACAAGCTTTTGAAACAAAGCGAAGCATAATTGAAATCAAGATCCAGCAAGGTTGAAGCTCCCTTGAAGGTAATTTTTCAGAATTTTCATCTCTTCGATTCTCCCTCAATTCTTCACTATTCTTTGTGATTTTTGGTTGGCTGAAGTCCTACCAATGTAGGCAAGAAGATTGAGTTGCTTTGAGGTCAAATCGAAGCAACTCAGTTCATGATCCTCAAAATTCAAATCCCTGTATACTTTTATATGCTTGGAATTAGAGAAAATTGAGGCTAGATTCGAGCTCTTGGGCATTTTTTCTTTAAATCCATGTCCTTGTTTTTCATTTTGGAGATGGTTGATGATGGACTAGTCCGGTGAGGTCCACCGGAGAAGAAGACTGGAGCCCTAGCTCCGGTGATGTGTTGTCACGCCTCTCAACCAGATTCGTTCAAAATGTTTTAATCTTGGCCCTTGGTTCTGATTACCATCAGTGTGGCGCGTTTGACTTGGTCTATTGTGGATAGCGCGCGCGTGGCCATCAGTTCTGCCACCTCAATTAATGAGGGAGATCTGACGGCCCTTATTTTTTTGAATTCTATTTTATTTTCTGATTTTTTCATTTAATCCAAAAAATATGGGACTTTCACCAAAAAAAATCTTTTAAATATTTTCCTATTTCATTTTTTGAATTAAAATTATTTTTTGGGATTAATTTCGATATTTTTTATGAATTAATTGTTTTTGTGCATATTTTTAATTGTTTAAAAATATTTTGGACTTTTCAAAAATCATGAAATTTTTTGTCTAAGGTCCTTTGACCTTGTTAGACCTAGGATAAATCTCTTGGCCATTTATTTGGTGTTTTGAAGAGATTTTAGGTTTTGACCAAATTAAATTGAATTTAAATGTATTTTTAATTTAATTTTTAATTGATTAATTGTGTAAAAATTATGTTGAGCGATTTTTATTGACTTGTGATGTTTGACTATGTGTTTGGGCCTTGGTCAAGGTTGATTTGACTTTTGTTGAGTTAAAATAATTGGATTTAGGGGATTGATGAAATGTACGTTTCATCTCCCAAAATGAATGAATGATTTTAGTTTGAGAAAATTCCTCCCATGATCAATTTGTGTTTCTCTCGTGTCCCTTCCATTTTCATCTTCAATCCCATTCTTTCCCATCCCTTTTATTGACCAATGAAATCTCCAAATCCTAAGGCTAATTGGTTCATCAATAACCTTGTGTTAGATGAACCAATACAAGTATGGATGAGATAGGTCCACCCTTTGATCTTTTTTCTTTTAGTGTGTGGTATGTTTTAGAAGTTTGGTTCATTATGCCAAATCTCTAACATGTATTAGCACCTAAACTTTTATTGCTCGACCTCAGATAGTTGTGACTTCTACATAAGTCCAATTACGATTGCTTAACATAGAGCTAAATTTGACCCTAAAGGCATAGCATTCTAGTAAATAAGATTGTAAGTCTCCCATCTTTCATGATATTGTGTGGAAATTTGGTATTTTTTTCCTTCCTTTGGAAGATGTCTTGGTTCAAGGATCCATGCTTGTGAATTGATGGTTGAGTATTCTCCAAAGAATGACTTAATCAATTAAAAAGCAAAACTCCACTAACATGTAATTAACTTTGACTAACACTAACTATTATTAACTTTTCTTTACTTTCAAGTCATTTACTTTATGCAATTTAATTTCTAGTCATTTATCATTCATTGCCATTTTTATTCCATTAAACTTGTTTATGTTTATGTCATTTTCAATTTTCTCATTTGAACCATATATTGTGATTGTATATATTTGTTTGTGTTTGTGGTCTTAGGACCTTAAAATACTTAATAAGCAACAAAAACCCTAAAAAATGTTTGTGTGGACTGTTGGGTTTGATCTGAACGTTTGGACTTAGAATTACGCAACATTCCACATGCAAAAGGATTTGGCCAGTGCCAACATTTCTTAGACCAAGTTATTGTGATTTGGGTTTTCATCTGATGCAAGTATTTGGATCCACTTGAGTTCATCTTCTCTATGGTCTTGATGCAACTGTTATTTTGATCTCATGTCTAATGCTTTATTCTAAGTTAAGCAAGGAGTATTTCATCTGATACATGAGAAGACAAAGAAGAATGTTAGTTATGGGCTTGATTTCTTGGATGTGGTCATCTTTATCTGATGCCTTGCTCTTCATATTGCTAATTGCTTGATTCAAAGTCCAAAGGGAAAATGGGTTTTCTATATGACATTCTTGTCTGTTGGATTGCATCCCATTGGTCAGATCTTTTCAACTCTTGACTTTTATTTTTATGCTTAGGATAACCTCTTCATCTTCTCCCATTTCTTAAATTTCAAAATCTCCCCCCCCCCTTTTCAAAAACTTTCTTTGCTTGTGATTTCAAAACATAGACTTTATTGCAAATTAGAAACTTTGGCCTTATGCCATTGAATTTTTAAACTCCTTTTTAATCAAACTTGTAAATGAACTTAACCATATGGACTTAAAATTTCAAAAGACAAAAAGAACTAACACTCATTCAAACTTTTGGGCCCTTTGTGCCTCTTTCAAACTTAAATTTTGATTAAAAGCAGTCCACTCACTTTGAAATTGTTACCACGAACTAAGAGGTTTTGATCCCTCATTTCTATGTTGGCACTTAGGTACAAGTCTGAAGGTCTTGTCAAACACAAAAATATAATTAATGAATTCTTTTTTTCATCCCCACACTCTATTTGTTTCAAACATCTTTTATACCAAAAACACATACACACATAAAAAAGGGCTCCCTAGGAGTACCCAGGACACTTTGGGTGCTAACACCTTCCCTCTGTGTAACCAACCCCCTTACCTGTAATCTATGACATTTTATTAGTTTTGATTTGAAAAATTATTCTCTTTGGGTTTTGTTCGTACTTTTCCCTTTTCCTTTGGAAACAATAAAAGCACGGCGGCGACTCTGGTTTTATTGATGTTAAGCTTATCCATAGCTTGATGGTCATGAATTTACCGCTACAGAAATCAAGTGGTGAATCTGTTGGGGAGTAGTCCTTAGTGGGTTTAGCCTACTTTTTTTTATGTGTATATATTTATAGATTTTATGATATAATTTGCTTGTTGTGCTTGGTGATCTCTTAGTGGTAAGATAAGTTCTAACCCGAACTTGAGTGCAATTAAGATAGGAGGACGGTATAGTCATGCTCGACTTGTGTGGAGTAGTCCTTAACAAGTTAGCTTGAAATCCATCTACTCAGTGGAGACCCTTTTGGAGTTACTAATATCACACAAGTCATTTGTGGTTAGGCATTACTTTATCTGATTTGGGGTATGAGAAGTTGAGGACCGTAGAACATTTAACCCAACTTGGCCTATTTAGGACGTAGTGCAGAGACTGTTCATGTGTAGACTTGATAGTAGTTGTTACATGATACTACACTCAGACGAGTTTCTCTTGAGAATATTATGGGTTGATGAGTCAGTCATTCTAACCTATAATATCCGATAGATGGAATTAAGACTCTGAGAAATTTTTAGAAGATGATCTACAAGATTTTATCCTTAGTACACTCCTTTGGGATGGTTCTTAACTTGACTCCATGCCCGTGACTCACAATAAACCCTTTGATTCTTGGTTGATCCAATCAAGTCTTGTCAATATCAATGGAACTTGGGTGTTGATAAGGTGAAAACCATAATCCACCAAAATGGATGATTGATCTTGACAATGACTTGATTTATCCCTTGACCTTTGTTTGTGTTTGCCTTGTGTATGATCCCTTGTTTGTGATTGTTGCATTCATGCATTCATGCGCATCATGACATTCATCACACAAAAAATAACTTCAAGGAACTAAGGTCTTATTTGCAAATATTTTCAGACCATGGATTGTGAACGAAAGAACACTAAGAAGTACAATTTCTGATGTCCTAATTTGAAAGAGCTAAGGAAGTTGTCATCCTTTGTATTAGATCCCTTGGACTTCAAGCAACATCATGGGAAGCTTCTATATGTGTTATCTATTGATGTGGTTGAAGGAATCTTGAGTGTGTTGGTTCAGTTTTATGACCCTCTCTATCGTTGCTTCACTTTTCCCGATTATCAGCTTATGCCTACGTTAGAGGAGTACACCCATATCTTGGGAATACCTATTTCTGACAAGGTGCCTTTTAGTGGATTGGAGGAGATTCCCAGATCTCATATCATAGCTGAAACTCTTCATCTGAAGAAGTCTGAGATTGAGGCTCATTGGGTGAAGAAAGGAGGAATGTTTGGGTTGACTTCCGAGTTTCTCATAGGGAAAGCTATTGTCTTTGCTCAAGCCGGTAATGTGGATACTTTTGAAGCCATCTTTGTGTTGCTCATCTATGGTTTAGATTTGTTCCCTAACATTGACGGGTTTGTTGATGCTAACGCTATTAGAATATTCTTGATTAGGAACCTTGTACCTACTCTGTTGGGTGACATGTACTCCTCTTTGCATTTAAAGAATTCTAAAAGTGGTGGGACTATTGTGTGCCGTGTTCCTCTTCTGTACAAGTGGTTTATTTCGCACTTGCCTCAGACGCCCGCTTTTCTAAAGAATAAGCAATGTCTACGGTGGTCTCAAAGACTCATGTCTATCACTAATGATGATATTGTTTGGTATTATTCTGCATTGAGTAGTGTGGATATTATTGAAAGTTGTGGTGAATTCTCTAATGTACCCCTCATTGGTACATAAGGAGGAATCCACTACAACCCTGATTTGGCTCGTCGTCAACTTGGGTTCCCCTTGAGAGACAAACCTAATAACACTCAGTTAGAAGGTCTTTTCTACCAAGAGGGTAAAGACTCCCAACATCTAAAGCAGAAGATGATACGCACTTGGCACAATGTGCATAGGAAAGGAAGATCAGAGCTTGGTCCGTGCAACTGTGTAGCCTTGGAGGCTTACACTACTTGGGTGAAGAAGAGATCCTTGGAGTTGAAGATGTCGTATGCTTGTGAGAGACCTATGTCTTTGGTTGTGGCTGAGTCATCAACTCTCCCTAACCAAGATGTAGAGGAGTTGGAAGACACACTCGCCAAGATGAAGCAGGAAATAGATATGTGGGAAGAACGGTTCCATGTTTTGAGCCGAAAGCATGAGGAGTTGCAGCTTGAGTCTAAGGACAAAGATGCGCTTATTGAACTTCTTGAAGACCGAGCAGTAAAGAGACAGAGAGAGCCAGAGGGTCCACCTTCCTCCAGTATGCCTCAACCTTCTGGTGCTTGGAAGAGGATTATTGATCAACTTGTCCTAGAGAAGGCTCAGATGAATACATCTTTTGAGACCGAGATCTGACGCATCCGAAGGAAGTACGCGCCAGCAGCCAGATCATCTGACGCTGTTGCTAGGGAATCCTTAGGATGATTAGTTTCCTTTTCTCTTGTATTTGTACTTTGGTTTCTGAATTTGTACTCAGTGTAATCCTTCCAAATTTTATGAATAAAAAGAGATTTCTATGGTCAATCAAATTGTTATTATTATTATATGTTTGCAAATAAAACAACATGTTCCTTGAAATTAAAACAATCAAAATCATTACATTTCATGCATCATTTGCATAACAGGTTTTCTTCTGCCATATGTCTTATCAATTATTCTTATACGCTTCAACCAAGCTGACTCACCGATACAACACTCGCGCCAAGAAACCCAAAATTATGGAACACTTCTGCACAAAATCATTCTTCACCAACTCCCGCAACTCCTCCCCAGAGGACTGTCATCTCTAAGGTGGTTACCTCAACCGTTCCTATTGCTGCTACTCAATCTGGTCCGTCTATGCCTGTTGGGTTCCCTTGAGGAATGCCACCAAATTTCATGCCTGAAGGATTTGTGCCTACCTTTGCTTCTATGCCGACATCTATCCCAGTCATGTCTATGCCGCCTCCAGTTGTTCATATCTTGCCTCGTGTTGAGGACACCATTTACCATTCTGAGCCATCTGAGGGCCCAAATGTTTATGAGAAAATGGATGAAATGAATGATCAGTTCCTTGAGTTGCGAAAGGAATTTAAAATAATTAGAGGAAAACACTTGTTTGGTAAAAGTGATGCTGAACTTTGCTTAGTGCCAAATGTGAAGATCCCGATGAAGTTCAAAGTCCCTGACTTTGAAAAGTATAAGGGAAATACTTGTCCATTTAGTCACCTTGTTATGTACGCCAGAAAGATGTTAACTCAAATTGATAATTATCAGTTACTGATTCACTACTTTCAAGATAATTTGAGTGGTGCTGCTCTAAGATGGTACATGGGGCTAGACAGTGAAAGTGTTCGTACTTTCAACGATCTGGGTGAAGCTTTTGTTAATCAGTACAAGTATAATATGGATATGGCGCCTGATAGAGACTAGCTGAGGTCTATGTCTCAGAAGGATAAAGAGACATTTAAAGAGTATGCTCAAAGATGGAGAAAACTTACTGCTCAGGTTAATCCTCCATTGGAAGAGAAGGAGATGACGAAGATTTTCCTGAAGACCCTGGGTTCGTTTTATTACGAACGAATGATTTCATGTTCCCCCAATGACTTTACCGAAATGGTAAATATAGGGATGAGGTTAGAAGAAGGAGTCCGTGAAGGACGTTTGTCCAAGGAAGAGGTGTCGTCTAGTAAGAAGTATGGAAGTGGGTTTTCCAGGAGGAAGGAAGGGGAAACCAACTCAGTATCTGTGGGGAGGAAGAGGAGGCCTCATATCAAAAGAAGTGCTCAATCGCGTCAGCATCAACATCAAGTTTCTTCAGTAATTCATGTGTTTTCCAACAATTCCAACAATCAATCTGTTCCGATTTAGCAACAACAACACAACTAATAACCAACTACATCAACAACAATAATCAACAATAAAGTTTTGAGAGGAAGAAGGTCTCCTTTGACCCTATTCATATCGAATATGCAGAATTGTATCCATCTTTGGTTCTCAAGAACCTACTCCAACCAAGAAATCCACCTAAAATTCCCGAGCCACTTCCATGGTGGTTCAAACCTGAACTCCGTTGTGCCTTTCACCAGGGAGCCCCTGGCCACGACATTGAGAATTGCTACCCGCTGAAATATGAAGTACAAAAGCTCATGAAGAATGGAATGGTGTCCTTTGAGGACCATGCACCTAATGTGAAAGTTAATCCGTTCCCTGCCCATGGTAATGCCTCTGTCAATATGGTGGATGGTTGTCTAGGAAATTTATGAGTCTTCGATGTACGACATATCCGTAGGTCCTTAGTGGAGATGCATGGGACTTTGTGTTTGATCAGTGATTGCGAGCACGACCATGATGGTTGTGCAATCTGTAGTGTGAACCCCCGTGGGTGTATGATCGTCAAGAGGGATATCCATAAGTTGATGGACGGGAATGTAATCCAGATTCAACAGTCAAGGGATATATATGATTTTGATATGATTGTTCCGGTGTTTAAGACCTCTGAGCCGGTAGTGTAGCGGTGTATTCGTTACCATTGGAGATATCAACTAAATCCAAGGTAAAACATACAAAGTCAAGTCGCCACCGCACTTCTATTTATGCAAAGGAATGGTTAGAAAGCGAACAAAAACCTATAAAGTTTTACAAACAAAACTAGTAAAAGAGGGTCAGAGATCTGGGTAAGGGGGTTGGTTATGTCATGGGAAGGTGTTAGGCACCCACAACATCCTAGGTACTCCTAGGGAGCCCTTTTCACGCATTGTTGCAAAAGTTATTGTTTATGAAATATTTTGTGCAAACATGATTGAAGAGATGAGAAAAGAATATACAAGTTTATTTACATTTTGTGTTTGGATGGATGAATCCATTGCCTACGTACCCTCTCATGAAAGATAAGGATCAAAACCCCGTAGTTCGGGTAAAAGATTTCGAAAACAAATGAGTGGATTGATTGGTCCAAAAGCCTTAAGGTCTTTTGTTATTAAAGGGAGAAAACTCGACATGAAAAACCACAAGTCCACCATGTGAGAATAGCTTCGACATGCTAGTGAGGGGTTAACCCTATAATAAGCATGGAAGTCTTACAATTCAATCACTAAGGACATAGGTGAGTATTACATCTACCACAAAGATAACTCAAACCTAACAGCTAAAGGTTATGAAAAAAATTGATTAAGAAGTGGGCATGGAGCCACAAAAGAGACACATTTGAGTGAGTTGCATTAACCAATTAGAAGTATGTACAAAATGGTCAAAGTTGACTTAAAGATTAAATTCAAATGAGTATTATGAAAAGAAAGTTTGAAAATCAGAGGCATAAGGCCTAGGTTTCTAATGTTGAAAACAAGTGAAATGTTTGCACAAAGAGTTTTGGTTTGGGTTAAGGATGAAAAAGTATCAAGGTTAAGCATACAAGAGGTGAGGGATAAACCACAAATAGGAGTTCCTTTCACGAGATCATAGAGATGATCCAAGTAAGTTCCTTTGGAATAAGGCAACACAAGGTATAAGCAATAAACAGGTCTCAAAAGAGAACTCAAATGAAAAGGAAACAAGCTGCCAATAAATGGACTTACACCCAACTCCTGAAAAGCAAAACGGAAACAGAATGCCAATAGATGGACTTAGATCCGACTCCAAACAACAAAACGGAAACAGAATGCCAATAGATGGACTTAGATCTAACTCCTCAAAACAAACGGGAAATAGAATGCCAATAGATGGACTTATATCTAACTCCTCAAAATAAACAAATGAGCAAAAGCAAACACATGCAAAGCAATCAAGTAAACAATGCATCACACTCTATATACAAACAAGAGGCTCAATCAAATAGGTGGGCTTTAGTCAAGAGGGGTCATATCAACCTTGACAAACAAGCCAACTGTATCAGGTAATCTGTGAGCTCTTAACCACTAACATTGAGAGTTAGGGTGAAGCTGATGAAAATAGGAAATGAGGATGAGACCTCATGCTCTTAACCCTGGCCTGGGTCAGCTCAATGATAATGATAGCGTGGGGATCCAGAATGTGGGATCCTATTCCACTTGACATACTCTAAACAAGATCTTAGGTGTTTATTCAAAAGCATTAGCACGTAGTGCGAGCATAATGAACGACTCACCGAATAATAGGGGATTGATTGCTAATCCCTTCTATCTGTCAATTGCCTCTTCACTTAGGAGGACTTAACAAGTAACATGCCTCATTTAGAGGTCTTTGGCACAAATGTAAACAATCACAAACAGAGCCTCTTAAGGAGGACTTAAGCCAAAATGCCTGCCAAAAAGGTGACAGGACTTCCAGACTACATGGAGTAAGAGAGTAGCTACCTAAGTGGTGTATCAACCACAATCCAAAGCTCAAGCAAGAACTAAAAGTTAGCAACTAATGTACCTGTAAAAAAGCTTAAACAGTTAATATCTCAGAACCAATCAGAAAACAGACACTGAACTGTTACACAAGTCAATGAGCAATGATTAAGCAATCAAATGAACAATGAGCTCAAGCCTATCACTAATCCTACAAAACAGCAATGTGTTAGCATTTAAATCATTTGTATCTCACAAAGTGAGACCAAACAAATCATCAAAGCTAAATGTCCAAACCTGAAACACAAAGCACAATTAGTTTATGTACAAAACACTAGTACAAAGACTAGGTTCAAAACCAAACCAAATGATCAAAACAGAAGTCAATCTTTTGCACAAAGCAAGTTCAAACATGTCATAAGATGTCCTCAAAAGGACCAGCATCAATTCACATGGAAAAGGCATCAAATATTCAATGTAAGGCAAAGGCAAGCAAAGGTGCACAAAATGGACATCCAAATTAGAAAATCCAAATCAAAACAGAAAAGCATCCAATGATCATGAAATTGTTTATGTGAACTTAACATGCTATGAATAGACATCATACAAAAAATTACATCCAGAAGAGCTCAAATGATAGGTAAACAAAAATGCACAAATTGAATACCAAAAATATGACACAAATTGTCATAACATATCTTCATGTGTCCAAAACAGTGATAGCATATGATAAAAATCTCAAACCAAAGCTCAAAAATCATACCACATGTTAGGATTAAGCATGCCAAATTTCAGATCAATTGGATTAACACAAAGCATTTCACAAGGCATTTATCATGGCATATCAATTTGGCATCATGTTCAAACAAAAATCACACATTAAAAATCCAGCAATCAACAAATCCTGAAATGAATGCTATAAAAAACTAGAAATCAAAACAAGAATGTGAAAAAAAATCAGGATCAATTTGAAGCATTTTACTATTTTTAATGATTTTTTAAACATAAGCAAAATATTTGAAATATTGAAATGAAATAAGGAGGGAAAATAAAATTTGAATTAAAATCAAAGAATGCACAAACCAGGTTCGAACACACGCGCTGAAGGATAATGTGAATATTCAAATGGAAATAAGAAAATACATGGCGAAGGAGTCGAACCCACGCATCCAAGGATCAAGCGAATATTCAATTGGAATTTAGAAAATGCATGGCGAAGGAGTCGAACCCACGCATCCAAGGTCAATGGCGCTCATGAAGCGTCGCGTTTCATTAAACGCGTGGCAGCCACCTCACAGTCAAATGTCACACAAGCCTAGTCAAATAAAGGCCAACCAATGGAAATTCCAAGCGAGCGCTCACGTGGAAGCCACACAGGCAAACCCTAGCGCACAGAACCAGACGGTGGCGGACGGTTGTTATAACCGTCTTCTCCGGCCAACCAGGCGGAGATCGATGAATTTTTTTCCAGAAACGCACGAAATGCATACCATTCGAAAGATCTTTCAATGTAGAATCCGAATATCATGTTCATTCAACCTAAATCTCACTAACACGCACGGATCGAAGGGAAACATTTTCATCAACCAAAGTTTAAATCAACATATCATGATCAATATCCATCCATTTTCAAAACAAATTATATCAGCATGCTCAGTGATGTGAGATCTATACGTTCATGGCAAGAAATTGGAGAAATGAGATGGTCGAATTTCCACTTACTTGAGATGCAGTGATCAAAAACCGTGTCCTTAGCTGCTATGGAGCTCCAGATCTACTCCTCTATGTGTGCCTTGATGCTTTGTGCAAGAATTGGCAATGGAAACAGCTTGGATCTAGCTCAATTTTCAAGTTCCATCTTCATGAGTTTGCACTTGTGTAGCTTGAATCTGCACGGTATTCTTCAAACCAAAGGTGGATTTCTACTCAATGATGCACGATGAACAAGATTATGCAAGGATTTTGATGAATTGTATGAAGAAATTTGAAAATCATAGAGAGAGAAAAATTGGAGGGAATGGAAATTTTGAGATTTGAAAATGCTTCCCCTTGAAAAATAGTTATGATTTAGCTTATATATGATCCCTTAATCACACTCAAATCACAATTAAGCCTTGGTTAATTAGGATTAGGAAGATGTGAGGTGAATTGCAAAATTTCACAAGTGTGCTTAGCATGAACAATGTGCACGTGAACAGTACCATGCAAGGGTACAAATTCACTTAAAATCATTCAACAATCATGATGGAAGTGTTAATTGGTTTGTATGATCATCCAATTTCAAATTATTGAATTTCCCTCCAAAATGCATATGTATGCACAAGTGGTCATGTGATCTTCTTTCATGCAAGGCAAAGGTTGATTTGGAAAGCATTGGTCACAAGGAGCATTTTGCAAAAAGAGTGGACCAATTTGGAGTTTTGAATCAAAAGTTATGCTATGTTGAACCTCCATGCATACTTGGTGATCATTTGGCCATATCTTATCAACCAATTATCAGATGATCATGAAATAGGACTTTTTGAAAATAGGAGAGAAGGATCTTCAATTTTCATGTTCAACAAAAATTCATTTGAAGCTTCTTTGATGTTGGAAAGTCAAGTTGAATATGGACCGAAAACTTGCTATTTTTGGAAACTTGAAATTACAGGTCACTTTCCATTTTGGGAAACTTTTGCAATGACTTCAAAATCTTCAAGATAGATGTTTGACATGATGAATAGGCCTTGTTTGAACATGAATGGGATGCCTCAAACCATTTCCCACACCTCAAAGCCCTCAGTTGACTGCACAGTTGATTCTATTGGTCCTCAGATGACCTTAACATGACTGATGAACTTGAGCCTTTGCCACTTGGGGAACTTGCTTCAAAATGAACCCTAGCTCATATAAGCTTAATATGATAATCATGTGGTCCTCATCTCAAGGAAATACCATCATCTCTTGTACAAATGATGCTTTTGAATGTTAAATGACATATTTTTGTGCTTTTGGTTAGTGATTAAAACAAGAAAAGCAATGATATACCATGCAAACATGCCTGGTGATCTCAGACCACTCACCAGATTCCAACCCAAAGGGAAAGTAAGCCAAGATGCTCAAAGATCCTTAAGGCTATGCAATGCTATGCTATGATGCCACGAGGGATATTAGGGACAAAATTGGGGTCTTACATATGCCCCTATTTAAGATCATTCTAGCCGGAGAAATGAAGGTTAAAATCTTCGTCTCGACGAGGTAGAATGGGCTTAAACAATAACAAAGAGACAAATTTTGGTCCCTGAGAGACCTCATGATGCAAATGTATGTATGCAAAACAAACTATCTTTGTGGGGATATGTGTCCACAAAGAAGAAAAGAAATCAGGAGAAATTGAAAATCCATAGGAGTAATACACTCACTGATGGAACAGAGACTCTAACGGGACTCTTATGGGGATAAGAAAAAGAAAAATGCGTGAGCAGGACACGACTTGAAACTGGAGACTTTACTGGGGAAAGGAAAAAAAATTCTAAAGGAAAACACATCCGATGGAAAGACTCAAGCTGACTCAAAGATGCATGTATTGGGGAATACGCCAACATAGCAAAACTATCCACAAAGGATACTTCGGATGAAAATCCGGACTTAGGTTAGGGAAAGAGTTGACAAGACAACTCTGTCGGGGAAAAATGCATGTATTGGGGAAAATGCCAACACAGCAAAAAGGGGGATCACAACAGAAATTCCGCTGGGGAAATCTAAAAAAACTATCCAGGGGAAGCAAAAGGATGAGGTGTTACCGGTTACTGAGTAACAAGCTCAGGAAGAATGAATATCTAAGACCAGTATAAGGGTGAGAGATATCAATCAACCAAATCATCTGAGGAAGACCTAAAAAGGTATATTTCAACTCAGGAAAATCTGACTCCACAGGGGACCGAGGTCATAATAGGGATCAGAAAGGAAGGAACACCAGGGATACCGGTTACTGGGTATATAATAGGTGACCGACCAAGACGTGAATTGGGGTTTACTTCCAAAACACTCATCATCCGAAAGGAGGGCTTGAAAAAGCAAATCGACTTACAGGATGGACATTCGACTCCGCAAAAGGAATACGAATCTTACTCGAATGGGGAAGGACAGAAGGCTTCAACCAAAGAGCGCATGAGATATATTATCCATTACCGTCAGAAAGTGGATAGTATACTCGCATGGAAGATTATCCACAATCGGTTACTGGGTTAATAAAGGATAAATCGACCGAAACGTGAATTGGTATGTGTGCCAAAACACTCATCATCCTGAAGAAAGCTGGAAAAGCAGACTTGTTTATAGGATGGACATTCGATTCCATAAGGAATACGAATCTTACTCAATTAGGGAAGAACAACAAAAGACTTCGACCAAAGAGTTCATGAGATATATCATCTATTACCGTCAGAACGTAGATAGTATACTCGCATGGAAGGAACACCAGGGATACCGGTTACTGGGCATATAATAGGTGACCGACCGAGGCATGAGTTGGTTTGTGTGCCAACACACTCATCATCCTGAAGAAAGCTGGAAAAGCAAACTTGTTTATAGGATGGATATTCGATTCTACAAAGAATACGAATCTTACTCAATTGGGGAAGAACAACAAAAGGCTTCGACCAAAGAGCGCATGAGATATATTATCTATTACCGTCAGAACGTAGATAATATACTCAAAAGGAAGGAACACCAGGGATATCGGTTACTGGGCATATAATAGGTGGCCAACCAAAGGGAGAAACAATCATCATCAACAAGGGATAAATGAGAGATGACTCACAGGGGATAAATTGCAAGCATACGACAATTATCCAAACAAATGGGGGGAAATATCAACACCAAATATTGGATGAAGATAACCGCAAAGAGGGGATTACATCTACCGACTACTGGGTAGAAAACCACGGAAAAGGATATTCGATTCCAACACAGGAAATACAAATCTTACTCAACTGGGGAAAGACCAAAAGGCTTCGACAGAAGAGTGCATGAGATATATTATCTATTACCGTCAGAACGTAGATAATATACTCGCATGGAAGATTATCCACAACCGGTTATTGGGTTAATAAAAGATATATCGACCGAAACGAAAGGACATTGGGATACCAAACTAGGTATATAATGATGACCCATCAAGGAGAACCAATCGTTACCAACAACAATAGGGTAGACGAAAGATGACTCACTGGGGATGAATTGCGTAACAATGCAATTATCCAAAAGAAGGGGAGAAACAAACATCATCGTCAAATGGTAAATGAAGGAGGACCCGCTGGGGATAATATTTGCTTACTCAGAGCAATTATCAACAAAAAAAGGGGGAAGATCCGCTGGGGATAAAATTGCTTAACCAAAGCAATTATCCAAAAGAGGGCAAGGAATATCAATATCGAATACTGGATAATGATAACCGCCAAAGAGTAACCGTCATCAACCAGGATGAACATCAAAGGTTAACTCTGCAAAGGGGAGAGAGTATGATTTACAACTACCGGATTCTGGGTAGAGACCACAAACTCTAATGAGGATATGGTGAAAATAGGGTTTACAACTATCGAATACTGGGTAGAAAACCATAGACTCCGCATGGGAAGCGAAAGGATCACCACTCCGCATGGGGAAAAAAGATTAGGGTTTATAACTACCGGCATGGTATAAAACCACAAATTCTGCTGGAGAGTAAGAAAATGGGATTTACAACTATCGATTACTGGATAGAAAACCACAAAGAATAGGACTTATAACTACCGGTTACTGGGTAGAAGGCCACAAACTCTGCTGGGGATAAGATGAATGATTGCCGGTTACTGAGCAAATATTCACTTATACCATAGGGAAGCACAAGAGACAGTGACAAGGCCAATTTAGGATCAAACCAAAAAGGCAAATTGAATCAAGACTCGTCCTAATGAGGATGTAACTCAATAAGGAAACCCATCCCAATATATGTGTTGGGAGGAAATGGAAACAACTGTCGTCCACGAGGATATAACTCAGTGGGGAGTGCAGAAGGAAAGATAAACACTTTCTGCTTAAGGGGTTGACTCTATATTGAGAGATTAGACACCCGACATCTGCTTGGGGAATATATACCACCAAATAGCAAGATACAACAAACGATAGATATATGGCAAAGAATGCAACATGAATATCTGAATGTTATAAGTATGCATGTATATGCGTGTTTTATGTTTGATGAATGCTGACAAACAGACACATCTAACACAAACAGGACCAGGAATCAAACACCCGGTACTACATCTCGAGAGAGAAAGCCAGGATCACCGGAGAACAACCAATCTTCCGGGAGTCCAAGACAACAAAATCTCTGCAGGGATGAACCATTAGTCTCAGCTGAAGAAAGGAGCTCATTGCAGAGGCAGAAACTGCCACAACAGCAACTCCAAGCAACTTCATTAGGGAATCCACTGAGGGATATAATAGGAATCTGGGGAACAACCACCAAAAACCAAACTCACTGAGGAGATCACACTCGCTGAGGAGCGAAGATCGCACAAGTAGAATCTGCCACACACACAACTCTACCGGGGATCAGAGATATCAGGAAATCACCAAATCTCTGTTGGGGGAACGAACAACCACCATTCCAACCGGGAGCCAGATCATGACGCAAATAAGTTCTGTTGGAGAAACAACTCCGCCAGGGACATTATTACAAAAGAAACTCTCAAAAGGCCAAATACCAAGAGGTCTCACCTACTGAGGAGGAAGGAGGCAACAAAATACCTTTACCATAAACTCTGCTTGGGGAAATAAACCCCAAAGGGTTCCGGAGGAAACAACAGTCATAGCCGGAGAAACGAGTTCATTGTGCAGGTAGAAACTATTATAAAAGTGACCCATGCTGGGGAGACCCAGATACCAGAAAACAGAATTTCAGCAAGGGACGAATCATCTCAGATAAAACCCGCCATACCAACAACTCTGATGGGGATTTGTCTGAGTAAATAGCAATATCTCATGCAGGAGATAGCATTATCATAGATAAGATCCAACACATCAACAACTCAGCTAGGGATCTATCTGAGGAAGATAACATCATCAAGGATAGGATCCAACACACCAACAACTCAGTTGGGGATGAACTATCACAAATAACATCCATCACCAACAACTCTTACTGGGGATGAACCATCTGAGGAAGAGAAGGAAAGTTGGGGATCAACCACCAAATACCGAACCTTCCAAAGAAAACACTTCTAATAAGGAGTGAAGATTACTGCTCTTCTGCTAGGGGAGAGTGGTGAATAAGAATACCACTCTGGGATGAACCTATATAGCTAAAGTTCATCACCACCAACAAACCTGTTGAGGAGTTTGCCAGAGGGATAGAGGAATCATGGGGACCAACTGCCCAAAAGGAATCTTCCAGAGAGGACACAACTGCCGAACAGGAAAGACTGCTGCTCTGCTGGAGATCAGGAGATCAATACTCTCAACAAGTACTCTAGCAGGGGAAATTTAACCACAACACACTATGGTAGGGAGAAATCCCAACAAAATTCTGGGAGAAGAGGATACAGTCATGCCAGGGATATGAACAAATGACTTACCCTGTCGGGAATTATACCACCCTTGGGAGAGGACTGAGGATCTCCTGAGTATCCTTTAATCATTGTGAATGTTCACTTTGTTTAAAAACAATTTGTTAAAAATTTATTTATTTAAAACAATGATATTTTTATCAATTAAAACATGCAAAACATTTGTTGAAAAGAAACAAATAAGAGTGCAAATAATTGGATAAAAGCTCAAATTTATTTGATGGAATGGTAGCCTGCAAATGGCAAGACTCCATAGATATGTACAAGTTCGAAATTGGTTATATATATTGGAAAAGGGCTACATTGAACATAATGACCATTTCTCTACCAATTCCGTATTCGATGTATTCGAAGCTTCAATTGACGATGAATCAAGAATTTCTGGCGGATGACAGATGTAGAACATAGTCTTGTCAGGATGCAGTTATTTGTGAAATCCCTAATTTTTGCCTAGATTGCCCCAGGATGAGGTACTCAATCTAGCGGGATGCAAATATCATTTTTTTTATGTCTCTAACTTTTTACCGGATCGCCCTTTTGGGTTTTCAATCCACCGAGACCACTACGCCAAATAAGGGAAAAGAGGGCGCTTATTTTGGCCTATAACAGCGCTTTTAAGCGCCCTCTAAAGTGGCGCTGGCATAGGTAAAGACAACGCTTTGTTTTCCTGGAGAAAGCGCTGTCTAAAGTGGCCCTTTAAGGGCCACATTCTAGTGCGCTTTCAGAAATAAGCGCCCTCTGGAGTGGTCCATAAAGGGCCACCTTAGAGGGCGCTTTCTGGATAAAGCGCCCTCTAAAGTTGTCAATGTAAAGCCACCTTAGAGGGCGCTTTCTGGACAAAGCGCCCTCTAAAGTTGTCAATGTAAAGCCACCTTAGAGAGCGCTTTCTGGACAAAGCGCCCTCTAAAGTTGTCAATGTAACGTGTTTAGAGGGCGCTTCCTACAGAAAGCGCCCTCTAAAGTGTTAGTTATTTTAAAAAAAATTGTTTGAAAAACAGTGGGTATTTAATTGGGAACCTGTTCGCATGCTGCAAAAGTGTAAAATTCATATTGATTTCATCCTTTAATCCAATGTTATACACCATTAATCCATTGATATATACAACATGAATCCATTTATATACAACATTAATCCTCCATATATACAACATTAATATATGATTCTTTGATCAACAATATACAACAACATATTCATGATTTAGTAAAACTAGTACAACAACAATATACAACATATATACAACAACAACATACAACAACAACATACAACAACAACATTCCATACATATATGTACAACAATATATAACCTAGCTATATGATTCTTTGATCAATAATGAATTGACACAATTCATCCTTCATTTCATCCAAATGAGCTCTTGAGTAAGATTTGTATTCGTCAAAGTACTACAATTAAGAGAATAAAACATATTCAAGATTTAGTAACAAATTAGATGAAATATCCGATAATATTAAAATAAACCCTAAGTTATTATTCCATACCATTTTGGGGATGTCTATACGATTCAACGCAATGATATCTCTCATAAATCTCAATACAAAAAATCCGCAATCGACCGAATTGTTTTGCTGAGGACACTACACAGAAAAACAAACAATATATATATAGTTAATTTCTTACAAACACTATTATAAGCAAAAAATAAACACAATTATAATTAAGCAAAAATAAGATACTTAATATATACCTCAACTCTGACCCAGGTAATGTCCTTCCTATTACGATAATTCTTTTTCGATCTAAATTTTAGTATTGCCCTAACAAAATAAAAACGTATATTGAGATCAATCTGACAGACATAATTAAATATACAAATACACACGAATGTTTAGGGGAATTTCACTTACGCGTCAACCGTCTTCTTCATACTCGGATATTTACTCCAATCACCCGATAACGAATCGAGATAATACATTATTAGTCTCGAAAGATCCATAGCAACCAACACCCAGTGACCACTGTAAAATAAAACAAAAATTTAGATGAATGAAAATTTTCTACGTAAAAGATATACATAGATTAGAATGAAATTATTAGAAAGAAAATCTAACCCGTTGCCAGAATTAAATGGTAAAAAATACAAACTGGGTGTAGTATTATCCCCGACCGCCATGAATCTATCGACTAGATCATTCTTTACGGATGTTGGATTTTTCGTTATTAACATTGTGTTGATACAGGAAGCAACAATAAAATTGAAACGATTACACAATTCAGTTCCCCGCATCAATGTGTCATACATATACCTTAAATAGAAACATAATAAACATTAGACTACTCATTGAAATGTGTAAATAAATTGTTCAACTAAGTAAATTATAGATTGATCGGAGTACCATATGTATGTATGAATGACAGCGATGCCCAATTCGTCGTGTTCAAAAAGTTGTTGCATGTCCTCCTTTGCAATTATTTCGGAATGAGCAAATCCGAAAACACCTTCATCAAAATCTACACTACGAATGGCGCCGTGCATAATATCGGACTCTTCCACCATTTTCTCAAGACGCATCATAATTTGAGATTTTGTCCCGGACGTCGTTGGAATATCCTTACCAGCGCTTTTCAACTTTCGACCGGAACCTAAAAATTCATATAAATAAATCATGACTTTTTGTGATGCAACAGAATCGTTGCGTATATAATTCAATGGGTATATATATTTGTACCTCTTTTTGAGATGCAACCGACTCGATGCGTCTTGAAATCCCTTTACCAGCTTTATGTGCGGGTCTTGTAGGAGTCTAACATTACCATGTAATAAAGATTGATTAAATATCATAATTGTAGCTGAATTGAAATGTGAATACTAAATATTCATAATCATTTAGAACATATATACCTCGGCATCTGGGAAAATTAGATCTGACGGCCAACCAACAAAGGATCCGACTGCATCTCGCATCAACGTTGTCTCTAAAACAACGTCAGGTAATGGTAGAAGCGCGTCCGTATCTAATACAAGGTCAACCGAAACTTTCATATATCCCACCGGGAGGGGATTATGGTGAAGTAATTCACCCGAAGTATTGTGCACTTTTCCCTTGCCAACTATGCGATAACTTGGTGACGATAGATACAGCTGACAAGGTGTAATGCCCTAAACCAATAATAAATGTTATTGTTAACGTGTATATGTGTCAAGTAAAAAAGTGCTATTTTAATTTCATAATAACATATATAATTACCTCGGGAAATTTTGGTTGACAATTGATACTAGCTCGGTCACTAGTATCTTTTGCCTCGGAACCGCACCTTTCCTCTCTATACCTTGCATTCTCGTTTTGCAGTTGGAGTACTTGTGCCTTTAACTCCGCCAAGGTCTCCATCACCTCTTTGTTGGTAGGATTTTTTGTTTTTGGTTTTTTACAAAATGACGACGGAGTCACACCAAAACCCTTACCCCTCACACGACCGGAATACTCAGGAACATTTAGTACTCGACTAAGTACGCTCCTGCAATCCTGGACCTCGGTTGAAGGTAAGGTTTGGGATAAAGTCTCCTGAAATATTATTAGAGGAGATTAAAAATGAATTATATGTCTAACAAAATTTTCGATATAATTAAAGAAATAATGTTACATATACTTACACATTCGTCATAAACATTTTGGACCGCTTCAACGACAGCCCCATCCTTCCCTACCCGAGCAGCCTTCCATAATACGTGCTCCGGAAGAGATGTTGCGTCACTTTTCTCCTCGGCTAGCTACACATTGAATTAGATTATAAGATCATCAATTATAACATATTGTGACAATGTATAAGCTCATAGCATTTGAATATACTCACAATTCTTTGTTGTAACCGTGCATATCCCGTACGCCCTTTTTTGTACGGATACGCGGGTTTTGATGCCCTTTTCCGATTTTTGTCGCTTACTTCCTGGATAAAAAAGTTTAAGGCATATTAGAACCAAGTAACTTAACAATTGTATAATACCATAATTAATAGACATTACATGGAATTTTTCGTTTCGTTTGGCGACAAAGGTATCCCATTCATCGGCTGAAATAATCTCGGCATACTTCATTGGCCGTTCTGCTTCAACAAATTTTCCTTCCTCATCCTTGAGAAATTTGTTGGACAAAAAGGATCGAAATCCTCGGAGTCTTTTTCCGGCCAATTGAATACAATATTTTTGTCGGCTTTCATCGATGTGAAAGGATCTCTAAAAAACATACACATGGAGTGTGTTATTATAAGTAATATTATAACAATATATGGTCAACAAATAGTCAACAAAAAAAAACATATAACAATATATGGTAAGTACCTGTATCTCGGACCATATTTTTTCTTTGCCAACCTTCAATTCCGGACTTCTCCAATTATCACATGTAATCGGAATATGTTGTCGAACAAGGAAACCAATGTAACTTGCCAACATTGAACCGTTAGGCTCAATTAGTTGGTCTTCAACACTCCAATGTACTTCAAGTTTTACACCCTTGTCTCTTGCACGAATGATTGACTTCATAACAGTCAATCCTCGTTTGATTTCTTTTTCAACATTGTTACGTGATCCATTCGCGTCATGGGTATCGTCTTGGTTAGCCATTTTATCTGTAATATAGAAATGATTCAATAAGACCCAAGTAAGACAATGACCATATTCGTGAAGCTACACAAAAAACACATTCATATACCTTCCATTTCTCTCATGTTACAACAATCTAAACTCTTTTTTTTTATCATTATTGAATACAAACTCACACACACCTACTACATACAAAAGACCAATGCAAGCTTATGGTGTTTGGAACATGAACAAACTTGCATCCATAATCATCAAACTTCCAAGCACAAGCTCAAACACACTTCAAATGATATCAGTTTTCAATCAGAAATAAAAAACTCAGTTTGCCCTAAACAACATTAATCAACATAATGCACAAAATGTAAAGCTCAGTTTAGAAAATGCCCTAATCAAACACATGAAGAAAGTGAACGGTAACGATGGAGAAGAGAAATACCTTCAAGGTGACGGTAACGATGGAGAAGAAAGTGAACAGTGACGGTGGATGCAGATAACTCAGTGAACGTGAACGCAGCAGCAGAAAAAGGCGACGGCGACGATGACAGTGAGGGAGGGAGAACGAACGGAGGACTAGAGTAATCGCAGTAGAGAGTAATCGCAGTAGAGAGAAAACCCAGTTACGTAAACGAAAAAGCGCCCTCTAAAGGGGGCCTAAGAGGGCGCTTCTGAAAGCGCTCTCTAAGGCTTTCCAAAAGCGCCTTATAAACTGGAAATGTACATGGACTTAGAGAGCGCTTTTTTAAAAGCGCCCTCTAAGGGTAACCTTAGAGGGCGCTTTCATTAAAGCGCCCTCTATTGGTGTCCCTCAATTTCCTCATTATTTTTTTTTGGCTTCACTTTAGAGGGTGCTTTGTTACAAAAGCGCCCTCTAAAGGGGGCCTAAGAGGGCGCTTCTAAAAGCGCTCTCTAAGGCTTTCCAAAAGCGCCTTATAAACTGGAAACGTACATGGACTTAGAGAGCGCTTTTTTAAAAGCGCCCTCTAAGGTTACCCTTAGAGGGCGCTTTCAATAAAGCGTCCTCTATTGGTGTCCCTCCATTTCCTCATTATTTTTTCGCTTCACTTTAGAGTGTGCTTTGTTACAAAAGCGCCCTCTAAAGTGCGCTGTCTATTCCAGTAGTATGCTCCTTATTTTTTTCTTCACTTTAGAGTGTGCTTTTGTAATAAAGCGCCCTCTAAGGGGCGCTGTCTATTCCAGTTTTTGGCGTAGTGGACGCTCATTTTTGCCTAAGCCGCCCTTTCGGGTTTTCAACTTAGCGAGCTATTCTATTTTTATTTCTAGGCGAAGTATTTCTTGACTGCATCTGAATTCACAGGACGAGTGAAATCCTCCCCATCCATAGTTGTAAGTATCAAAGCACCGCCTGAAAAGGCTCTCTTGACAACATATGGACCCTCGTAGTTTGGAGTCCACTTGCCCCTGGAATCGGGCGCGAAAGACAAGACTTTCTTGAGTACAAGGTCACCTTCTCGGAACACACGAGGCTTGACCTTCTTATCGAATGCTTTCTTCATTCTCTGTTGATATAACTGACTATGGCACATGGCAGTCAATCGCTTCTCTTCGATCAAATTCAGTTGGTCGTAACGACTCTGAACCCATTCAGCATCAATCAACTTGGGGTTTGAGGGCGCCATTTTTTTTTTTTTTGATTTTTTTTTTTTTTTTTGATTTTTGATTTTGATTTTTTTTTTCGCCCCTTTTTTTTACATTTGTAAAACCCCAATTTGACTGTATCCAGGTTCTCAAGATACGGCTGAATGATCTTCTTTTCGTGCTCAAGAAGACGGGTAATCTCATCAGGAATCTTTTCAACATCATCTTCCTCTGCCTCGAATACAGGGAATTTAAAATTGGGAGATGGCGTTGCATCGTTATGTTCAATGGGTTATGTTCAATGGGTTTAGAGATCAACCTGCATAATGATTTTGGATATGAAAGCTTTTTAGAAATCAAACAAGGCAATCATTATGCAGATGAAAAGATTGCTTTTATTCTTGTTTTAGGGTTTTTTGTGATCACCAATTTCATGCAAAAAGCAAAAAGTGAAAACAATGGGAAAAACAAACATTTAACATGAATTTATTGAATGAAAACATCATTGTATTTATGCTGCCAACAATGTCATCACTTCTCCTTTTGACATGAGAGAAGGGTTTTTAAACAAAGTGATTATTACTTTGATTTATGGATAACTATAGGAACATGCACAGCGACCCAATTGTTGCAGATCCCACCAGGGATGACAAAGTTGTCAGAATCCTCTGCATCTTCTTCCAGAACAGCAGCATCATCTTCATCTTGACCGGTGTGGATGAAACCTCCACTCTTGAACAACCCTTTCTCATTGAAGACCCCAGAAGAAAAGCCAATGCCAGCCCGGGACTTGTTATCTTCAAGCTCAATCATCTTTCCTAGACCAACCACTGCACCACATTCAATGGCCAGTTTCACATCTCGATAGGAAGCAAATGAAGGAGTTCTCTTCTCAACAGGCTCGACTATATATAAAGCTTGGAAAGGAGTTCCAACTTCATCCTCAGCATCTATGTATGAGAAGGAAGACAAGTGGTTAACCAGGAGAGCCTTTTCTCCCCCTACCACAACCAGTTTCTTATTCTTCACAAATTTCAGCTTCTGGTGTAAGGTGGATGTCACGGTGCCAGCCTCGTGAATCCATGGTCTGCCTAAGAGACAGCTATAGGATGGGTGAATATCCATAACCTGGAAGGTAATCTGGAAATCACTTGGTCCAATCTTGATTGGGAGGTCAACTTCCCCAATCACAGTCTTACGCGACCCATCAAAAGCTTTCACAACAACTCCACTCTGCCTCATGGGAGGCCCTTGATAAGACAATTTGGAAAGAGTGGTTTTCGGTAATACATTCAAAGATGACCCAGTGTCCACCAACACGTTGGATATGGCGTCGTCTTTGCAATTCATGGAAATGTGTAATGCTAGGTTGTGGTCTCTTCCCTCCTCAGGGAGATCAGAGTCACAGAAACTCAAAGTGTTACAAGCAGTGATGTTTGGAACAATGATGTCGAACTGTTCTATAGTGACATCGTGATCAACATATGCCACATCCAAGACTTTCTGCAGAGCCTCCCTATGCGGTTCTGAATTCAGAAGCAAAGATAACACGGAAATCTTGGATGGCGTTTGTAGAAGCTGGTCTACAACACTGTACTCACTCTTCTTGATGAGCTTCAGCATCTCATCACAATATTCTTTCAAATTGGCACTAGGGCCAACAGAAGCAGGAGTCTTTTGTATAGAGGAGGGTTTAACAACAGGTGCCGGGTTCGGAGGATTCACTGCATTCCCAACCGGACGCTCAACAGAATCAGCAACAGCCTGAGGCTTCGGGGGTGCAGAAAACACACGACCGCTAAGGGTCAACCCGCTCACATCAGCAATGCTCACAACAGAGGAGGACGACAAGAGCACTTCTTTCCCATCTTCCATAGCAACAACATTGTAACGAAATGGGATTGCCTTTTCGGAAGAATACGGTACAGGACCGGCAGGCTTGATAATCAGGGAAGGAGAAACCTTCTGCTTGCTACCATCATATTTAATGATAACAGGCTCGGGGATCCGAAACACCGGAGAAATCACATTGACTTCTGGTTCATCCTCGTCAACATTCCTGTTTTGAAGGATCTCAATGGTTCCTTTGTCCAGCAATTCCTGAAGATCTTTACGCACTTGGAGACAACCCAATCTGTTAACAGAGCAGATTCGGCATTTATCATGATCGTGCTCCAGATGACTGTACTCACACAGCAATCGGTGCAACTCAACCAACGACTGTCGAATATGGCTAACATATTTGACTTTGTACTTGCCAGGGCAACCCTGGACCATGTTAACAGACTTCCCATGCTCGGGCAATGAGTTCTTCTTAACGTTAGGACCTGAGTCCTCAAAGCTTAAAATGCCGCACCTCATAAGGTCTTGAACCTTAGTCTTCAACGGAAAGCAGTTTTCCACATCATGGCCCAGAGCACCAGAGTGGTAAACACAATGCTGATCAGGCTTATACCACCACTGAGGGTTAGCAGGTCTAGCCGGAGGGTCCCTCGGAGTAATCAGTTTCCTCTCTATCAAAGAGGGATACAGCTCTGCATATGACATCGGAATCGGATCGAAAGTGATCTTGTTCCTCTCATAACTCGTACTGGCTTGATTACTAATGCCAGGCTGGTAGGCCTGCTGTTGAGGACGATGTCGTTGCTGATATTGCTGAGATGGTTGTTGATTATTATGCTGATGATGATACTGTTGGTTGTCTTTGAAGACAGGTGCTATGGGAGCCACTTGGTGCTGGTTATCGGCTGGACGTGCGGTCTTCCTCTTCATAGAGGGTCTTTTGGATTTTACATGGGAGGTCACAGCATGTGCCTCTCCATCTTTCTTCTTTGCAAACGCCCCATAACATTTAGCAGAAGAGCCTTCATATTTGGTCAGCCGTCCTTCACGGATTCCCTCCTCTAGACGCATCCCCATGTTCACCATCTCGGTGAAGTCAGAAGGAGTGCTAGCAATCATCCACTCGTAATAGAATGAACTCAAGGTCTTTAGAAAGATCTTTGTCATTTCCTTCTCGCCACCTCTGGGCATACTCTTTGAACGTCTCTTTGTCCTTCTGGGACATGGCCCGTAACTGATCCCGATCGGGAGCCATATCCATATTATATTTGTATTGCTTGACGAAGGCTTCGCCAAGATCATTGAAGGAATGGATGTTCGCACTATCCAAGCTCATATACCAACGCAGCGCGGCACCGGACAGACTATCCTGAAAGTAATGGATGAGTAGCTGATCATTATCTGTCTGAGTTGACATTTTCCTGGCGTACATGACCAGGTGGTTGAGAGGGCAAGTGTTCCCCTTGTATTTTTCAAAGTCAGGGACCTTGAATTTCACAGGAATTTTCACACCGGGAACTAAACAAAGCTCGGCAGCAGATTTTCCAAAGAAATCGTTTCCTCGAAGATTTTTCAATTCCTTGCGCAGCTCAAGAAATTGGTCATTCATAACATCCATCTTCTCATTAACAACTGGGCCCTCAGATGGCTCAGAATGATAGATGGTGTCGTCTACCCTAGGAACGGTATGCACGACAGGAGGAGGAACAACAAGGATCGGGCTAGATGTCGGCATCGAAGCAAAAGTCGGAGCAGGAATATCAGGCATAAAGCTGGGAGGCATCCCCCACGGAAACCCGACTGGCATAGCGGTCGACACAAAATGGGCACTGGCAGCAGGCACAGTTGAGGAAACAATCTCAGAGATGACTGTCCTCTGGGGAGAAGTTGAAGGCGTCGGAGAAGACTAGTTTTGGGCTTCCAGGAAAGATTCCATCAAAGCGCTCAGTCTGGCGACTTCCTCCTTGAGTTCACGGTTCTCTTGCTCTAGAGGATCCATCAATCTGGAAGAGTTGGCTCTGGTGTAGTACCGGTGAGTCAGCTTGTCTTCAAAATAAATGAAGAGCAACAGAGTTAGACCACAAGACCAGAGGTTGAGAACAACACCTGCTTATGCATATGTTGCATGCAATTCTCGTGCATATGATTTGTTTTTATTTCAAAGGAACTTTAGGGTATTATTTGCAAATTTTGAAATATTAAGCATTTAATCGCATACGGAAATTATCTCGTCAAATATATCAGAGAAAAGAAGTACATCATTGTCAATCATTACAAGAGAAAAGGAAAATAATCATCCTATGGATCCCTATAAACAGATCATCTGATACTCAGGGAACAGGACGATAAGATGCTCGAAGCTTCTTCACCTCTCTCTCATATGCTGCTCCCATATCTGCTTTTTCTTTGGCAAGTCGATCATACCTCATTTTCCAAAACATGGAAGACTGAGGAAGTAGAGAAGTCCATGCATCATTAGGATCATCAATGACCTGATGCTCGAGGAACTCAATCAGAGCATCCTTCTCCTTAATTTGTTGAAGCAACTCTTCCCTTTCACGGATCCAGGCACGTGATAGGTCTTCGTCTCTCAACTCTTTTACTCCTTGGTTAGGGAGGGTTGAAGGTCCAGCCACAACCAAAGGTGTAGGTCTCGGATAATCGTAAGGCATGAGATACTCAGATGCTCTCTTCCTTACCCAAGCAGTATACGGCTCCAAAGCAATGCAATTCTTAGGACCCAACTCATTCCTGCCTTTCTTATGGATCTTGCGCCAAGCGCAAACCATTCTGGCTTTCAAGCCTCGGGGATCTTTACCCTCCTGAAAGAACACACCTTCTAACAGAATGTTATTAGGTTTATCCTTTAGGGGGAACCCAAGCTGACGACGTGCTAACACAGGGTTGTAGCTAATCCCACCATATGTACCAAGAAGAGGCACATTCGAAAATTCACCACAAGAGTCGATAATCTGGACACCGTCATATACACGGTTATACCAAGAGATATCATCAGTAGTGAGAGACATGAGTCTCGTAGACCACCTTAGACATCCCTTGTTCTCCTTGAAGGCGACCGTCTGAGGTAAGTGAGAAATAAACCACTTATACAACAGAGGCAAACAGCACACAATAGCACCACCACCCTTTGCATTCCTCAGATGCAAAGAGAAATAGGTATCACCCAACAGAGTCGGAACGGGATTAAGAGCAGAGAAGATCCTAATAGCGTTCACATCCACAAATTTGTCGATGTTGGGGAATAATACCAATCCATAGATGAGAAGTACAAATATAGCTTCAAAGGCATCCTCACTCATGGCCTTCCCATAAACGGTAGCTTGAGCGATGAGGAACTCAGAAGGGAGACCTTGAATTCCACCTTTGGTAGTCATATGAGCACCAATCAGGGATTCATCTATGTGTAACATGTCAGCTATCTCTTGAGAAGTAGGAATACTCTCCAAGCCACTGAACGGCAACTGATCCAGAATAGGTATACCCACCAGATATGCATACTCCTCAAGGGTAGGTAACAGCTGAAAGTCCGGAAAAGAGAAGCAATGGTACAGAGGATCATAGAACTGTGCCAACGTACTCATCAACCCTTCATCAACCTGAGTAGTCAGAAGAGGAAGAAGCTTCCCAAAACGAGCTTTGAAACCCAAGGGATCTAGTACATAGGATGTCAGATTCCTTAACTCTTTCAGATCGGGCTGTCTGAAGTTGTACTTCTTTGTATGCCCTTTTTGTCTTTCCCTTTGTCTGAAAATTTTGCAAATAAACCCTTAAGTTCCTTGAAAATTTTCTTTTTATCTGATGATATGGATGCAGATGAATGCATGAATGCATGAATGCAACAATCACACTCAAGGATCAAGCAAAGCACACTAGACAAAGGTCATGGGATGGCTCATATTATTCTTAATATCAATCATCTATTTTGGTGGATTATGGTTTTCACCTTATCGACACCCAAGTTCCATTGATTTTAACGATATATGAACGGTTCAACCCTCATTAATATCAATCATCCATTTTGGTGGATTTATGTTTACACCTTATCAACACCCAAGTTCCATTGATATTAAGGATGTATGAACAGATCAACCATAAATCACGGGTTTGTTGTGAGTCACGAGCATGGAGTCTCGGTTAAGAACCACCTATAGCACCTCAAATTTGCACCTCCCATTTGTACATTCATTTTCATGATTAGGTCATTAACATAACATAGTCCATTGCATAGCATTGCATTGTCCTTTGCCCAAGTGCAAGCCATCAGACAAGATTAGGTCAATTGGTTAGGAGGATCAGTCAAGCAAGCAAGCGAGTGAAATTCCTATTGAGACAAAGCTCTATGGTTGGTTCATCAAGTTCACATGATTCAAGGATCATTTTGAAGTGGTTTGGCTAAAGATTGGATGATCAAAGCTCAACAGTCAAGCTGAAATTCATCTGAAACCCTAGAGAGTCAACTGTGGTCAACTGTGCCTGAAATCAAGGATTTGAAGGTGGGAGTTGGTTTGAAAGGCTTCATTCATGTCCATACAAGTCTCATTTGACATTTCAAAGATCAAGATTGAAGAATTTGAGGTCAGATGAAAAGTTTCCAAAAATAGTAAGTGACCTGTAATTTCAGACTGCCAAAAATGGAAAGGTCTTCTCCTCAAATTTACATCATCATACAAGCTTCAAATGGAATTTTGTCCAACATGAAAGTTGAAGATCTTGCTCTCACCTTTCCATAAAGTCCAATAACATCAATTTCTCATTTGTGGTTGGCAAGTTATGATCAAATCATTTTCAAGGAAAGTTGAACTTCAAGGAGGCATAACTCTTGAACCATTTGGCCAAATTGAGTGAGGTTTCTTGCTACAAGTCACATTTGACATGTTCCATCCAAATCCTTCATCACATTTCATCAAAAGTCATCACATCAAAATGGCATTTTTTAAGTGACTTGAATTTAAAAAGGGAGAGTTAAAAAAGTGACTTTCAAAATACGCATTGGCCACCCTTTTAAGCTTCACATTTGGTCTTAAATCAACATTTGGGATATGCTTGAGCTGAATTTCATGCACTGTAGCAATCATACATGAACATGAAGGTTATTTTGGCCATTTAACATGAAAATGCATTTTTACTAATCCTTTTGATTTTGGCTAAGCTTGATTAAGGAAGTGATTAAACAGCTAATATATATTCTTAATCATAACAGAAAATCAAATTAACAATTCATTCTCTCAGATCCAAATCAAAATCTCTCAAATTCTCTCAAATTTGTTCAAACTTTTTCAACTTTCTTCCATCGAATTTCATCATTCTTTTGGCTTGTGCTTGTGTTGATCATCCTCTACAGGTACAATTGAGCATCTGTTGAAGAAGAATTGTTGGAGAATCTTGGAAAATCGCAGCTGTTGAAGTTGATGAGCATCCATGGCAACTTGAATTTAGAGCAAGATTGAGCATAATTGAGCTTCGAAGTTCCTTCCATTCATCTACATAGACCTTGTAGAGTTTCTGTTTCCACCTTTCAAAGCTCAAAAATCACGATTCCACTACTGCCATCTCTTAGAGGTCAGATTTCAATGTTCTTGATTCATGAAATTAATGTAGGATTCTTGTAGATCTTTGAATGTAGGTTGTAATGAACTTTGAATCGTGGAATTTCATCAAGTATTGAATGAGATATTGTGAATTGAAGTTTGATGTTCAAATGTTTTTTTGATCGATCCGAGTTTGTTAGCCTGAATTAAGCTTAATTGAGGCTGGATTAGTGTTGTGCATGATAAGATGATTCGATTAGTATGTTGTTTACCAATTTCTGAGACAAAAGTTCATCCTGATGATGAACACGATGAAGGTCACAAGAATCCTAGCTAAAATACAATTCCAGATCGCGTTTGATCTGTTTCGCCTGGCTTTACATGTTTTTTGTTGTTATCGCGCCATGAAGCCAATCACGTGGTGACACCTCATTTAGTGAAACACGGCGTTTCACTAAATGGCGCTCCATGTTGAATTTGAACACCGTTCGAATCCGGGCGGCATCACTTTCATATTAGGCTTTGCATTTTTTTACATATGCTTGCTCCTTGTTCACATGCCTTTCCATTCATTTTTTTTATTTTCTTTCCACACTAAATAAATCATAACTCATTCATTTTTTGTCCAAATCACATGAGGTTTTTCATGCCATGATCCTTGTGATGTCCTTGATTTTTTGATGATTTTTAATAAATTTGTGCACGGTTGGAAAAAAATATTTGCCTAGGGTTTGTTATCATATGTCATTCCTTGCATAGTGCTTACCATTTTGATCATAAAATGATGATGCTTAATTGGAAATTCTTGAAAGTTTACATGTGTGTTCTAGACTCATTCCTGGTCATTTTGGTATGTGGTTTGTGATTTTTGAGTTCCTGGATTGTGAGATATGCTATGATCTTTAGAGGTGTGACAATTTGTGTCACACCATTTCATGTCCAACTTCTTGATTTTTTTTACCATACCATACGAACATGATTTGAGCTGGATTTTTGCATGAGGATACTTATGAATGTTGAAAATGCTTGTGAAGTTTTCTGGAATTTTTGAATGCATTTCCTATTTGTTTTATAATTTCTCCCCTGTTTGACCAAATGTGGACTTCTTGTGAGACATGATTTTATTTGATTTGTGAAACTCTGGTGGTTTATTGGATGAACTTGAAATTTGGCATGTGTATTATAGACATCTTGAAGTTTGCCATGGCTTTGATTTCATTCATTTATGATGCTTGGTCTCTGTTTTATGATTGCTTAAAGTGGATGCATGTTTTGATGCCTTGTATGAGCTTGTTTGAACTTGGCTTGACTTTATGAATTTAATTGACTAGCTTCCCTTGGTCCAAATAACTTGAAATTTGGTGTGATTTTTATGTTATGAATGCTGTTTGACCAAGAATTTTTTGGGGATTTGTTAAAATGTTTGTGAGTTGATTTGAGTTGAATCTTTCTGTTTGCTTCTTTGAGGTTCTAAATTGCATGTTTTGCACTTTGCCTTATGAAATGATCTTAGTGAATGATATGAGCATGAAACCACTTGGATTTGTTTCTTATTTGATTGATCTTGATTTTTGATAAGTTTCATGTTCTGTTTTGACTTTTTGTTCTCATATTGACCCTAGTCTTGTACTAGTGGTTTTGTGCTCTCACATTTGAGCTTTGTTTCAGGTTAAGAGCACAATTGCTTATGCTTGATGATGTGCACTCAATTGGAGTTGGCTTATAGCTTGCTTATGACTAACTTGAGTTTGTTTTGTAGGCATTGAGACTTGTACTTATGCCTTGTGGCTTGCACCTTTGTGCATTGATGCTTGTTATCTGTTTGTGTTGTGGACTTGTAATTGTCTGTTGACTTTTGTTTGAGCTGAGTACTGATTATGTTGGATTGATTTCAGGTACCTTAGTCGCTATAGTTCCCTTGTGAACTTGTGTTTGCTTTGCTTGCTAGCTTGAGCACTGAGGTATAATGATCTCTTCTCCATGTAGTCTGGAAGACCTGGCCTGTTACTTGGTCAGGCACCTGTCTGAAGTCCTCCTTAAGAGGCAATGTTTGTGCTTGTTTATTTTTGTCCCCAAGCAGGAAAAGACCTTTGTTAAGGCAATTGGCAGACACAAGAGATGTGCAATCCATCTCCTGCTATTCCGTTGAGTCGTCCCTTGGCTCACATCACATGTTGATGCCTTGTGGACATTAACCCCAAGATCTATGTTGAGTCAGTGTCATAAGTGTAGAAGGGTTCCCATTTTCTGGACCCACACTTCATTGTCTGACGCTCTCCCAGGCCAGGGATAAGAGCTGTGAAGTCTCATCTTCACTCACCTTTCATCAGCTTCACCTTAACTCTCAATGTTAAGGTTAAGAGCTAACATCACCCTGATACAGTTGGCTTGCTCTTGCAGCCTAACCCTTGTTTGAGCCCCACTTGTGTGTATATAGTGCGTGCTATCTGTGATTGTTTGCTTTGCTGTTGCCTGTGCTTTAGGATAGCTTGCTCCATGTGCAAGTTAGCTAGAAACCTTAACTTAGGGATGATTTTACATGATAACATCTAGGCTCGATTCGTAGTCTCCCTAGTTGTGTCTCCCTTTGTTATCTGGTTAGGCTAGTCCTTTGTCCCTACGTAGAGGAACTACGTCGCCCTGATCCTCATACCAGATGAGGTACGTAGGCAGGAGATGAGCAGATCTCTCCGGGCGCCCTTTTTGTTTTGTCTTTGTGTGTGTTAGGAGATGGATGTAAGACCAGCGATTGGCATTCCGTATCCTCTGGTTGTGTGCTTGGAGTCCGATGTAAGTCCAGCGATTGGCATTTGGTTTCCAGTGTGCGTGTGTTTGGTTCGGAGTCTGATGTAAGTCCAGCGATTGGCATTCGGTTTCCATGTTTGCCTTTTTGTGTGGAGTTTGACGTAAGTCCAGCGATTGGCAGTCGATTTCCTGTGTTGTTTTGTCTTGCGTGCGTTAGCCGAGCTACGAATGCTCTGATTCTTCTTAGTCCGAGAAGATACGTATGCATAGGATGCGATATCCTAGCGAGCATGTGTTTTTCCCAGTCCGAACTACTTCGACTCTGATGTCTATGCTTGATAGACTAAGTAGGCCCAGGATGCAATATCCTGTCGAGTCAGTTTCATTTGTCTTCTTGTGTCTCTTTCAGCCCGTGTGTTTGATGTTTGAGCAGTATTTTAGCAACCATATTCCTTCCTTTTGTGCGTGGATCCCGTCGAGTACGACGGATGTGTAGGGGTGCTAATACCTTCCCTTCGCATAACCGACTCCTGATCCCATTCTCTTTGGTCGCGAGACCATGTTCTTTCCAGGTTTACTTCGAGCGTTTCCTTTCCCTCCTTTGGGATAAATAACGCACGGTGGCGGCTCTGTTGTTTTCGTTTCCTGCCGGTTTTTCGCGTAATGCGACAGCTGGCGACTCTACTGGGGATAAAGTAGAAGTTAACCTCTTGCTGGTCCATCTTCCCTAAGCGAGTCTCTCCTAGCGCTCTCTAGGTTAGGGTTTTGGTTGCTGTTTGCTGCTTTATTTATTGCATTCATTTAGTCATTGTTTGCATTTATGTGTGCATTAATGTTTGCATTCATTCATATTCATATTTGCTGGCTGTGCTGTGTTTCTCTGTTTGGGGTGGGAGTTACTCGAGGTAAAAGGCCCAATACCCAGGCTATGAGTGAAATCTAGGAAACCTAGGAATAGAGTGATTCATGGGAAGCGGGTGGTATGCGCCACTTAGCGGAACATTGATATCAAGAGCAGTTCAGACCTTGGTGGGGTATTATCGTTACATACTTCGGGTGTGTATATGATGATATTCCACGAAAGGTTATTTATGCTGCGTTTCTTTCGACCTTACCCCGGCCTAGATGACACTCGTGAGTGGGGAGGGAATGATCATTATTATAGGTACAGTTGGTGACTTGTCGGTGACTAGTTGGTGACTTGTGGTCCTGTTGGTGACTCGGTTTTCTCAGATTCTTCAGATGACAGTTTATCAGATGACTTTGGGTTTCAGATGAATTGTGGTTCCGAGTTCAAGCAGAAGCTCTGATCCTGTGCCTTGAGATGCACAGCCTGACCAGTCATGTCCGCATCATTTGCATCATAGCATGTTTATTTTTCAAAAAAAATAATAATGCATGAAAAAACCGAAAAAAAGTTAACTCGCATACGCATATCCTTTATCAGGATCATTCATGATAAAATAGCATCCGCATCCGCATCATGCATATCATGCACATATCATTCTTGCATTACAGACATGTTTGGAGGGACTTCTCACTTTGGTTCCTGACTGAGACAGGATTGTTGACCGTCGACCGCATCGTTACTCAACCAGACTCAATCATTAGAGAAGTATGGATCAGGTTCAGACAGAGTTGGCTGAGATGAGGGCAAACATGGCCCAGTTTATGACGATGATGCAAGGGGTTGCGCAAGGTCAGGAAGAGCTACGAGCCCTGGTTCGGAGACAAGAGACTGTGATTCAGACGTCCAACCGTGCTTCGCCTGCTGTTGCACCGGTTCATGAGAATGTCAACGTTGCTGCTCCCGCTAACGACTATGCCGTCGGGGATGAACTCAGAGGAATAAGGATCAATGGACAACCTCTTGCTGCAGAGACTGTCAATGCCAGAGCTACCCATGCTCCGACTCGCCATCCTGCTCCTTTGGTTGACCGACAAGAGGACATGTTCACTCTGCTCAGTGAAGATGATGAAGTTGTGAGAACTGAAGAGAGGGATAGAAAAGTGGATGCCCTTGCTGAGAAAATCTGTGCCATGGAGTGTCAGAACTCTCTGGGGTTCGATGTAACCGATATGGGTCTGGTGGATGGGCTGAGAATCCCTTACAAATTCAAGGCGCCGTCCTTCGACAAATACAATGGCACTTCCTGTCCTCGCACCCATGTACAGGCTTACTACAGAAAGATCTCAGCATACACTGATGATGAGAAGATGTGGATGTACTTTTTCCAAGACAGTTTGTCTGGAGCGTCTTTGGACTGGTACATGGATCTGAAGAAAGAATCAGTCAGAAGCTGGAAAGATCTGGGTGAAGCCTTTCTGAGGCAATACAAACACAACATGGATATGGCTCCGAGCCGAACTCAACTGCAGAGCTTGTGTCAGAAGACTGGTGAGAGCTTCAAAGAGTACGCCCAGAGGTGGCGTGAGCTAGCCGCAAGAGTACAACCTCCGATGTTGGAGAGAGAGCTGACTGACATGTTCATCGGGACCTTGCAAGGTGTGTTCATGGACCGCATGGGGAGCTGCCCATTCAGTAGCTTTTCTGATGTTGTTGTCTGTGGAGAAAGAACAGAGAGTCTTATCAAAGCAGGAAAGATTCAAGATCCTGGCTCTTCAGGTTCGTTGAGTTCTAAGAAGCCATACTCTGGGGCACCCAAAAGGGGAGAAAGTGAAACAAATGTCGTGCACCGTCGGAGGAGTGTGAACAGAGGACAGTATCGTCAGGCTGCCGCTGTGACTATTCCAGCAACTCAAACTCAACAACATTAGAGAAGGCCAGCTCAGCAATATCAGCATCAACAACAGCGTCCTCAGCAGCAGGCTTACCAGCCTCACAATGATAATCATGCCAGTACAAGTAATGAGAGGAAGTAGATCATTTTTGACCCGATTCCTATGTCATACACAGAGCTGTATCCCTCTTTGATAGAGCGGAACTTGATTACTCCCAGAGACCCACCGGCTATACCCGTCAACCCTCGGTGGTGGTATAGGCCTGATCAGCATTGCGTGTATCATTCGGGTGCTCCTGGTCATGATGTGGAAAGCTGCTTTCAATTTAAGAATAAGGTGCAGGACCTTGTCAGATCAGGGATTCTGAGCTTCGAGGACTTAGGTCCCAGGGTTAATCAAGCTTGAAGATAACAAGCCCCGGGCTGGCGTTGACTGGTCTTCTGAGATCTTCAACAAATAGGGTTGTTCAAAAACAGAAGTTGTTGGTGCAAAGGATTCTGACATTTGTCATCCCTGGTGGGATCTATCGCAATTGGGTCACTGTGGGCGTTCCTACAGTTGTTCATAAGTCAGAGTAATAATCACTTTGTTTAAAAACCCTTCTCCCATGCCAAAAGGAGAAGTGATGACATTGTTAGCAACATTTTGTGCAATGATATTTTCATTCAAATAAAAGCATGTTAAAACATTTGTTTTTCCAATTGTTTTCCCTTTTTGCTTTTTGCATGAAATTGGTGATCACAAAAAACCCTAAAAACAAGAATAAAAGCAATCTTTTCATCTGCATAACGATTGTCTTGTTTGATTTCCAAAAAGCTTTTTATACTCAAAATCATTATGCAGGTTGTTTCTTAAACCCATTGAACATAATGATCCGACGTCATCTCCCAATTTTGAATTCCCTGTATTCGAAGCGGAAGAAGATGATGTTGAAGGGATTCCTGACGAGATTTCCCGACTTCTTGAGCAAGAAAAGAAGATCACTCAGCTGCATCTCGATGATCAGCAGAACAGCCAACTGGGGCATTTAAAAAAAAACAACAAAACAAAAAAAAAAGAAAAGAAAAAGAAAGAGGAGGGTGCAAAATCAAAAGAAATCAAAAGAAAGAAAAAGAAAGAAAGAAACAAAAGAAAAACAGCACCCTCAAGTCCCAAGTTGACTAGTGCTGAATGGATTCAGAGTCGTTATGACCAGGTGAATCTGATCGAAGAGAAGAGATTAACTGCCATGTGTCATGGTCAGTTATATCAGCAGAGAATGAAGAAAGCATTCGATAAGAAGGTCAAGCCTCGTGTGTTCCGAGAAGATGACCTTGTGCTCGAGAAAGTCTTGTCTTTCGCGCCCGATTCCAGGGGCAAGTGAACCCCAAATTATGAGTGTCCATATGTTGTCAAGAGAGCCTTTTCAAGCGGTGCTTTGACATTTACAACAATGGATGAAGAAGTTCACTCGTCCTATGAATCCAGATGCAGTCAAGAAATACTTCGCCTAAAATAGCAACAAAAAAAAACTGAATAGCTCGCTAAGTCGAACACCCCAAAGGGCGACTTAGGCAAAAAGGAGCGTCTCGGTGGATTGAAAACCCGAAAGGGCGATCCAGGCAAAAGTTAGAGACATTGAAAAAATTTGCGTCCCGCTAGATTGATCACCTCACACTGGGGCAATCTAGGCAAAAATTAGGGATTTGGCAAGTAACTGCATCTTGACAAGACTGTGCTCTATATCTGTCATCCGTCAGGGATTCTCGATTCGTCGTCGACTGAAGCTCCGGATACATCGAAATTTGGAATGGTAGAGGAAAGGTCATTATGTTCAATGTAGCCCTCTCCAATATATATCACCGATTTCAAACTTGTACAGATCTATGGAGTCTCGCCATTTGCAGACTACCATTCTGTCACATCAGTTTGAGCTTTTATCCAATTATTTGCACTCTTATTTGTTTCAACTCAACGAATGTTTTGCATGTTTAATTGATAAAGTATCATTGTTTTCAAAATAAATAAATTTTTCACAAATTGTTCTTAAACAAAGTGAACATTCACAATGATGGAAGGATACTTAGGAGACCCGCAGTGCTCTCCCAAGGGTGGTATGATTACCAACAGGTAAGACATTTGTTCGTATCTCGAGCATAGCTGTATCTTTTTCCTGTAGAACCTCTTATGGTTTCTCCTCAGCAAGGTTGCTCAGTGCAGTGTTGGTTGAAGTTGTTTATCTTCATGTTCCCGACAGTACAACATTCTTCCTCCAAGTCCCTGTTAGCCCTATTGTGGGGCATCTCTAGTAGAGGGCTCTTTGAACCCTATTGTGGGGCATCCCCAGCAAGGTTGCTGTTGAAATACTTTTGTGGGGCAGTTCCCCAAGCAGAGTGTTTACTGAAGACTTCAACTTTCGTCTCTCCAGCAGAGCAGTCTTCTCCTCTCCCCGGCATGGGTGCTTGTCTTTGGAAGATTCAGTATTTGGTGGATTGACATCCCAGTAATCCGGCTTTCCCTCGGAGAGATTCCTCAGCAGAGTTGTTGGCATGGTGAGCTTTATCAATGCCTATCTAGCTTCATCAGAGATCTGGTTGCTTCTTGGTATCTCTGATCTCCAGCATGAGTTGTTGTCGTGGCGGGTCTGCCTGTACATTGAACTCTTCTCCCCGGTTGTGATTGATGATCCCTCCGGAAGCTTCTTGTGGCCTTCCTCCCCGGCAGGAAGATGTTTTTCCCTGATATCCCGGTTTCCAGCAGATCGCGTTTGCTCTTTGGTGATTTTGGCATTCCCGCTGGAAGGGTAGCACCGGATGGCTGATGGACCTATGTGTGCTAGCATGTCTGTTTGTCAGCATTCATCATACATTCCTCATGCATAATGCATACATGCATAATCATAACATTCAGGTACTCATGTTGCAGTTGTTGCCGTGTATCTGTTGATGGTTGTCTCCTGCTAAGTGGTGATGCAGATCTCCCCGGTGAATCTATTCCCCTAGCAGACGTGGGCGTGTCTGATCTCTCCATGTAGAGTCGACCCCTTAAGTAGAAAGTGTCTGTCGTTTCCTTCTGCGCTCCCCACTGAGTTATATCCTCGTGGATGACGGTTGTTTCCGTTCCCTCCCTGCACACATGACGGGATGGGTTTTCCCTATTGAGTTCTTTCCTCATTAGGATGAGTCTTGATTCAGTATGCCTTTTTGGATCGATCCTAAGTTGGCTTCCTATTGATTCTCTCTTGTGCTTCCCTGTGGTATGAATGAGTAGTTGCTCACTAACCGGCACTCATTCATCTTATCCTCAGCGGAATTTGTTGGCTTCTACCTACGAACCGGTAGTTGTAAGTCCTATCTTTGTGGTCTTCTACCTACTAACCGGTAGATGTAAACTCCATGTTCTCCCCTTGGTGGAGTTAACCCTTTGTGCTCATCCTATCGATGACCGGTTACTTTTCCGTGGTTTTCTACCTACGAACCGGTAGATGTAATCCCCTCTTTGTGGTTATCATTATCCAGTTGCGGTATTGATATTCCTTTCACCTTTCAGATATTTGCTCCGAGTAAGCAACTTTATCCCCAGCAGGTCCTCTTTCATTCACCGTTTGCTGGTAATGTTTGTGGTTTCCCCTTTTGATTGGTCATCTTTGCATACCTAGTCCTGGTATCCCGATGCCTTTCTTGTCGGTCGATTTATCCTTTAACAACCTCCACCTGGTTATGGATAATCTTCCTTGCGAGTATGTTATCTATGTTTTGACGGCTATAGATAATATGTCTCATGCGCTCTTGGGTCGAAGTCGTCCTCCCCAGTTGAGTAAGATTCGCATTCCTTGTGGAATCGAATGTCCATCCTTTAACAAGTTTGCTTTCGCTCTCTTCAGGATGATGTCGGTCGATCTATCCATTTAACAACCTACAACCCGGTTATGGATAATCTTCCATGCGAGTATATTATCTACGTTTTGACGGCTATAGATAATATGTCTCATGCGCTCTTTGGTCAATCTTTTAATTGTTTTCTCCCACAGAGTAAGATTCGTATTCCTTGTGGAATCGGATGCCCATCCTTTAACAAGTTTGCTTTCGCTCTCTTCAGGATGATGTCGGTCGATCTATCCATTTAACAACCTACAACCCGATTATGGATAATCTTCCATGCGAGTATATTATCTACGTTTTGACGGCTATAGATAATGTATCTCATGCTCTCTTTGGTTGAACTCTTTGTTTGTTCCCTAGCTGAGTAAGATTCGTATTCCTTTGTTTGGAATCAAATGTCCATCCTTTAACAAGACTGCTTTTCTAGCCCTCTTCGGGATGATGAGTGTTTTGGAACACAAACCAATTCACGCTTTGGTCGGTCACCTGTTTCATTCCTACAACCCGGTATCCTTGGTGTTCCTTCCTGTCGGCTCTCTGTCGTGACCTTGATCCCCAGTGAGTTACCTCTCTGTTGGTTTCTATAAACGTCGAGTTTTTCCTATGCGTCCGAGGATGTATAGTTGTTTATTCCCCACAGATCATTCATTAATGACTGTTGATTCCCCTCAGAGTTTCCTCCTCTCTGTTGGTGTCGATAAACGTCGAGTTTTTCCTATTCGTCCGATGACGTCTAGTTGTATCTTTCCCCATGCAGAGCTACCTCTCCGTTGGTTTCGATAAACGTTGAGTTTTTCTCAGTCGTCCGTTGACGTCTGGTTGTATACCCTATTCCCTAGTCATTCGTTAATGTCTGGTTAATTCCCAGCCAGATTCCCCAGTAGAGTCGTCGGTGGTGTCCTATTCGGTTTTCAGTTGTTACACCCCTTCCTTAGTGAAGTGGCTTCTCCTCTCCATTGGTGTCGATAAACGTCGAGTTTTTCCTAGTTATCCGTTGATATCTAGTTGTATTTTCCCCAGTAATTCTCCCTCTCCGTTGGTGTCGATAAACGTCGAGTCTTTCCTAGTTATCCGTTGATATCTAGTTGTATTTCCCCAGTAATTCTCCTTCTCCGTTGGTGTCGATAAACGTCGAGTTTTTCCTAGTTATCCGTTGATATCTAGTTGTATTTTCCCCAGTAATTCTCCTTCTCCGTTGGTGTCGATAAACGTCGAGCTTCTCCCGTTCGTCCGTTGACGTCTGGTCGAGTTATCTCCTTCTCCGTTGGTGTCGATAAACGTCGAGCTTCTCCCATTCGTCCGTTGACGTCTGGTCGAGTCTTCCCAGTTCATCCGTCGTCCGTTGATGTCTGGTCTCCTTCTCCGTTGGTGTCGATAAACGTCGAGCTTCTCCCTTTCGTCCGATGACGTCTGGTCGAGTCTTCCCAGTTCATCCGTCGTCCGTTGATGTCTGGTTACCTCTCCGTTGGTCTTAGTAAACGTCGAGTTTTTCCTGGTCGTCCCCAGAAGAGTTACCTCTCCGTTGGTTTTGGTAAACGATGAGTTTTTCCCACTATGTCCGCTGACATGTGGTTGTATTTCTTCCAGTCATTCATTAATGTCCGGATACCTCTCCGTTGGTCTCGGTAAACGTTGAGTGTTTCCTAGTCGTCCGTTGACGTCTAGTTGTGATTTCTGTTCCCATTCATCGTCTTGAGATGTCTGGAGGTGGTTGTACCTTTGAGAAGAAAAAGAATCAGAAAAATCAAAATCCCCAGTGAAGTCGTTGGTAGACGTCTTGTCTGGTCCAATAATAAATATCAGATCCCAGTGGAAGTTGCTATTGGTGAACTTTCTTTTTCTTGGATCCTCGCAGAGTGCAAATTCCAGGTTCTTTTGGTATTCAATCCCTGATTACCCTGAAAGTTTGACAGTCGTTGCTCTCATCCATTCGGGTTCCCAGTTGATTGAATAGGGGCAGCTGTAGCACCTCAAATTTGCACCTCCCATTTGTACATTCATTTTCATGATTAGGTCATTAACATAACATAGTCCATTGCATAGCATTGCATTGTCCTTTGCCCAAGTGCAAGCCATCAGACAAGATTAGGTCAATTGGTTAGGAGGATCAGTCAAGCAAGCAAGCGAGTGAAATTCCTATTGAGACAAAGCCCTATGGTTGGTTCATCAAGTTCACATGATTCAAGGATCATTTTGAAGTGGTTTGGCTAAAGATTGGATGATCAAAGCTCAACAGTCAAGCTGAAATTCATCTGAAACCCTAGAAAGTCAATTGTGGTCAACTGTGCCTGAAATCAAGGATTTAAAGGTGGGAGTTGGTTTGAAAGGCTTCATTCATGTCCATACAAGTCTCATTTGACATTTCAAAGATCAAGATTGAAGAATTTGAGGTCAGATGAAAAGTTTCCAAAAATAGTAAGTGACCTGTAATTTCAGACTACCAAAAATGAAAAGGTCTTCTCCTCAAATTTACATCCTCATACAAGCTTCAAATGGAATTTTGTCCAACATGAAAGTTGAATATCTTGCTCTCACCTTTCCAAAAAGTCCAAGAACATCAATTTCTCATTTGTGGTTGGCAAGTTATGATCAAATCATTTTCAAGGAAAGTTGAACTTCAAGGAGGCATAACTCTTGAACCATTAGGCCAAATTGAGTGAGGTTTCTTGCTACAAGTCACATTTGACATGTTCCATCCAAATCCTTCATAACATTTCATCAAAAGTCATCACATCAAAATGGCATTTTTTAAGTGACTTGAATTTAAAAAGGGAGAGTTAAAAAAGTGACTTTCAAAATATGCATTGGCCACCCTTTTAAGCTTCACATTTGGTCTTAAATCAACATTTGGGATATGCTTGAGCTGAATTTCGTGCACTGTAGCAATCATACATGAACATGAAGGTTATTTTGGCCATTTAACATGAAAATGCATTTTTACTAATCCTTTTGATTTTGGCTAAGCTTGATTAAGGAAGTGATTAAACAGCTAATATATATTCTTAATCATAACAGAAAATCAAATTAACAATTCATTCTCTCAGATCCAAATCAAAATCTCTCAAATTTGTTCAAACTTTTTCAACTTTCTTCCATCTTATTTCATCATTCTTTTGGCTTGTGCTTGTGTTGATCATCCTCTGCAGGTAAAATGCAAGCGGAATTCGATAAAATAAAAAAGTACTTGCAAGAACCACAAATGCTCAATTGTACTCAATAAAAAAGTACTTGCAAGAACCACAAATGCTCAATTGAGACAAAAGTTCATCCTGATGATGAACACGATGAAGGTCACAAGAACCCTAGCTAAAATACAATTCCAGATCGCGTTTGATCTGTTTCGCCTGGCTTTACATGTTTTTTGTTGTTATCGCGCCATGAAGCCAATCACGTGGTGACACCTCATTTAGTGAAATGCGGCGTTTCACTAAATGGCGCTCCATGTTGAATTTGAACACCGTTCGAATCCGGGCGGCATCACTTTCATATTAGGCTTTGCATTTTTTTACATATGCTTGCTCCTTGTTCACATGCCTTTCCATTCATTTTTTTTATTTTCTTTGCACACTAAATAAATCATAACTCATTCATTTTTTGTCCAAATCACATGAGGTTTTTTATGCCATGATCCTTGTGATGTCCTTGATTTTGTGATGATTTTTAATAAATTTGTGCACGGTTGGAAAAAATATTTGCCTAGGGTTTGTTATCATATGTCCTTCCTTGCACCATGCTTACCATTTTGATCATGAAATGATGATGCTTAGTTGGAAATTCTTGAAATTTTACATGTGTGTTCTAGACTCATTCCAGGTCATTTTGGTATGTGGTTTGTGATTTTTGAGTTCCTGGATTGTGAGATATGCTATAATCTTTAGAGGTGTGACAATTTGTGTCACACCATTTCATGTCCAACTTCTTGGTTTTTGTTACCATGCCATATGAACATGATTTGAGCTGGACTTTTGCATGAGGATACTTATGAATGTTGAGAATGCTTGTGAATTTTTCTGGAATTTTTGAATGCATTTCCTATTTGTTTGATAATTTCTCCCCTGTTGGACCAAATGTGGACTTCTTGTGAGACATGATTTTATTTGATTTGTGAAACTCTGGTGGTTTATTGGATGAACTTGAAATTTGGCATGTGTATTATAGACATCTTGAAGTTTGCCATGGCTTTGATTTCATTCATTTATGATGCTTGGTCTCTGTTTTATGATTGCTTAAAGTGGATGCATGTTTTGATGCCTTGTATGAGCTTGTTTGAACTTGGCTTGACTTTATGAATTTAATTGACTTGCTTCCCTTGGTCCAAATAACTTGAAATTTGGTGTGATTTTTATGTTATGAATGCTGTTTGACCATGAATTTTTTGGGGATTTATTAAAATGTTTGTGAGTTGATTTGAGTTGAATCTTTCTGTTTGCTTCTTTGAGGTTCTAAATTGCATGTTTTGCACTTTTCCTTATGAAATGATCTTAGTGAATGATATGAGCATGAAACCACTTGGATTTGTTTCTTATTTGATTGATCTTGATTTTTGATAAGTTTCATGTTCTGTTTTGACTTTTTGTTCTCATTTTGACCCTAGTCTTGTACTAGTGGTTTTGTGCTCTCACATTTGAGCTTTGTTTCAGGTTAAGAGCACAATTGCTTATGCTTGATGATGTGCACTCAATTGGAGTTGGCTTATAGCTTGCTTATGACTAACTTGAGTTTGTTTTGTAGGCATTGAGACTTGTACTTATGCCTTGTGGCTTGCACCTTTGTGCATTGATGCTTGTTATCTGTTTGTGTTGTGGACTTGTAATTGTCTGTTGACTTTTGTTTGAGCTGAGTACTGATTATGTTGGATTGATTTCAGGTACCTTAGTCGCTATAGTTCCCTTGTGAACTTGTGTTTGCTTTGCTTGCTAGCTTGAGCACTGAGGTATAATGATCTCTTCTCCATGTAGTCTGGAAGACCTGGCCTGTTACTTGGCCAGGCACCTGTCTGAAGTCCTCCTTAAGAGGCAATGTTTGTGCTTGTTTATTTTTGTCCCCAAGCAGGAAAAGACCTTTGTTAAGGCAATTGGCAGACACAAGAGATGTGCAATCCATCTCCTGCTATTCCGTTGAGTCGTCCCTTGGCTCACATCACATGTTGATGCCTTGTGGACATTAACCCCAAGATCTATGTTGAGTCAGTGTCATAAGTGTAGAAGGGTTCCCATTTTCTGGACCCACACTTCATTGTCTGACGCTCTCCCAGGCCAGGGATAAGAGCTGTGAAGTCTCATCTTCACTCACCTTTCATCAGCTTCACCTTAACTCTCAATGTTAAGGTTAAGAGCTAACATCACCCTGATACAGTTGGCTTGCTCTTGCAGCCTAACCCTTGTTTGAGCCCCACTTGTGTGTATATAGTGCGTGCTATCTGTGATTGTTTGCTTTGATGTTGCCTGTGCTTTAGGATAGCTTGCTCTATGTGCAAGTTAGCTAGAAACCTTAACTTAGGGATGATTTTACATGATAACATCTAGGCTCGAGTCGTAGTCTTCCTAGTTGTGTCTCCCTTTGTTATCTGGTTAGGCTAGTCCTTTGTCCCTGCGTAGGGGAACTACGTCGCCCTGATCCTCATACCAGATGAGGTACGTAGGCAGGAGATGAGCAGATCTCTCCGGGCGCCCTTTTTGTTTTGTCTTTGTGTGTGTTAGGAGATGGATGTAAGACCAGCGATTGGCATTCCGTATCCTCTGGTTGTGTGCTTGGAGTCCGATGTAAGTCCAGCGATTGGCATTTGGTTTCCAGTGTGCGTGTGTTTGGTTCGGAGTCTGATGTAAGTCCAGCGATTGGCATTCGGTTTCCATGTTTGCCTTTTTGTGTGGAGTTTGACGTAAGTCCAGCGACTGGCAGTCGATTTCCTGTGTTGTTTTGTCTTGCGTGCGTTAGCCGAGCTACGAATGCTCTGATTCTTCTTAGTCCGAGAAGATACGTATGCATAAGATGCGATATCCTAGCGAGCATGTGTTTTTCCCAGTCCGAACTACTTCGACTCTGATGTCTATGCTTGATAGACTAAGTAGGCCCAGGATGCGATATCCTGCCGAGTCAGTTTCGTTTGTCTTCTTGTGTCTCTTTCAGCCCGTGTGTTTGATGTTTGAGCAGTATTTTAGCAACCATATTCCTTCCTTTTGTGCGTGGATCCCGTCGAGTACGACGGATGCGTAGGGGTGCTAATACCTTCCCTTCGCATAACCGACTCCCGATCCCATTCTCTTTGGTCGCGAGACCATGTTCTTTCCAGGTTTACTTCGAGCGTTTCCTTTCCCTCCTTTGGGATAAATAACGCACGGTGGCGGCTCTGTTGTTTTCGTTTCCCGCCGGTTTTTCGCGTAATGCGACACCACCCAAAGGGAGTGTACTATGGTTTAAACCTGCCGAACATGTTCTACAAGAGGTTCCCATAGTCATCATCCCATCTTTCGAATATTATCGGGGTAACGAATACTCGTATTCCAAAAATATTCTCAAGAGAGACTCTTATGAGTGTAGTATCGCGTAACAATCGCATCAAATCTTACATTTGAACGACCTCCGCACTACGTCCTAAAAATAGGCCAAGATGGGCTTGGTAAACTAAGGTCCTTGGCTTCTATGGTCTATATTGAAAGAATAATGTCTAACCACAATTTACTCGTGTGACATTATTGATCCAACATGACCTCCACCAAGTGAATGGACTCGCAAGTCAACTTGCTAAGGAATAACTCCACACAAGTCGACGAGACTATGCCATTCTCCTATCATAGGTGCACTCGAGTTCGGGTATAGAACTCATCTCACAGAGGTCACCAAGCAAGCAAGCAATTGATATATCAAGCAATTCAATCATTACAAACAATACAGTAATCCCAAATTGCACAAAAATATGTCATAAACAATATAATACAACAATTGTGAAAAGTTGGCAAACCCACTAGGAACTCTATTTTATCCCCAGCAGAGTCGCCACTTTTCTGTAGCGGTGTATTCATTACCATTGGAGATATCAACTAAATCCAAGGTAAATCATACAAAGTCGAGTCGCCACCGCACTTCTATTTATCCAAAGGAATGGTTAGAAAGCGAACAAAAACCTATAAAGTTTTACAAACAAAACTAGTAAAAGAGGGTCAGAGATCTGGGTAAGGGGGTTGGTTATGCCATGGGAAGGTGTTAGGCACCCACAACATCCTAGGTACTCCTAGGGAGCCCTTTTCACGCATTGTTGCAAAAGTTATTGTTTATGAAATATTTTGTGCAAACATGATTGAAGAGATGAGAAAAGAATATACAAGTTTATTTACATTTTGTGTTTGGATGGATGAATCCATTGCCTACGTACCCTCTCATGAAAGATAAGGATCAAAACCTCGTAGTTCGGGTAAAAGATTTCGAAAACAAATGAGTGGATTGATTGGTCCAAAAGCCTTAAGGTCTTTTGTTATTAAAGGGAGAAAACTCGACCTGAAAAACCACAAGTCCTCCATGTGAGAATAGCTTTGACATGCTAGTGAGGGGTTAACCCTATAATAAGCATGGAAGTCTTACAATTCAATCACTAAGGACATAGGTGAGTATTAGATCTACCACAAAGATAACTCAAACCTAACAGCTAAAGGTTATGAAAAAAATTTGATTAAGAAGTGGGCATGGAGCCACAAAAGAGACACATTTGAGTGAGTTGCATTAACCAATTAGAAGTATGTACAAAATGGTCAAAGTTGACTTAAAGATTAAATTCAAATGAGTATTATGAAAAGAAAGTTTGAAAATCAGAGGCATAAGGCCTAGGTTTCTAATGTTGAAAACAAGTGAAATGTTTGCACAAAGAGTTTTGGTTTGGGTTAAGGATGAAAAAGGATCAAGGTTAAGCATACAAGAGGTGATGGATAAACCACAAATAGGAGTTCCTTTCTCGAGATCATAGAGATGATCCAAGTAAGTTCCTTTGGAATAAGGAAACACAAGGTATAAGTGATAAACAGGTCTCAAAAGAGAACTCAAATAAAAAGGAAACAAGCTGCAATAAATGGACTTACACCCAACTCCTGAAAAGCAAAACGGAAACAGAATGCCAATAGATAGACTTAGATCCAACTCCAAACAACAAAACAGAAACAAAATTCCAATAGATGGACTTAGATCTAACTCCTCAAAACAAACGGGAAACAGAATGCCAATAGATGGACTTATATCTAACTCCTCAAAACAAACAAATGAGCAAAAGCAAACACATGCAAAGCAATCAAGCAAACAATGCATCACACTCTATATAAAAACAAGAGGCTCAATCAAATAGGTGGGATTTAGTCAAGAGGGGTCATATCAACCTCGACAAACAAGCCAACTGAATCAGGTAATCTGTGAGCTCTTAACCACTATCATTGAGAGTTAGGGTGAAGCTGATGAAAATAGGAAATGAGGATGAGACCTCATGCTCTTAACCTTGGCCTGGGTGAGCTCAATGATAATGAAAGCGTGGGGATCCAGAATGTGGGATCCTATTCCACTTGACAGACTCTAAACAAGATCTTGGGTGTTTATTCAAAAGCATCAGCACGTAGTGCGAGCATAATGAACGATTCACTGAATAACAGGGGATTGATTGCTAATCCCTTCTATCTGTCAATTGCCTCTTCACTTAGGAGGACTTAACTAGTAACATGCCTCATTTAGAGGTCTTTGGCACAAATGTAAACAATCACAAACAGAGCCTCTTAAGAAGGACTTCAGCCAAAATGCCTGCCAAAAAGGTGACAGGACTTCCAGACTATATGGAGTAAGAGAGTAGCTACCTAAGTGGTGTATCAACCAAAATCCAAAGCTCAAGAAAGATCTAAAAGCTAGCAACTAATGTACCTGTACAAAAGCTTAAACAGTTAATATCTCAGAACCAATCAGAAAACAGACAGTGAACTGTTACACAAGTCAATAAGCAATGATCAAGCAATCAAATGAACAATGAGCTCAAGCCTATCACTTAGAATCCTTCAAAACAGCAATGTGTTAGAATTCAAATCATTTGTATCTCACAAAGTGAGACCAAACCAATCATCAAAGCTAAATGTCCAAACCTGAAACACAAAGCACAATTAGTTTATGTACAAAACACTAGTACAAAGACTAGGTTCAAAACCAAACCAAATGATCAAAACAGAAGTCAATCTTTTGCACAAAGCAAGTTCAAACATGTTATAAGATGTCCTCAAAAGGACCAGCATCAATTCACATGGAAAAGGCATCAAATAATCAATGTAAAGCAAAGGCAAGCAAAGGTGCACAAAATGGACATCGAAATTAGAAAATTCAAATCAAAACAGAAAAGCAGCCAATGATCATGAATTTTTTTATGTGAACTCAACATGTTATGAGTAGACATCATGCAAAAAATTACATCCAGAAGAGCTCAAATGATAGGTAAACAAAAATGCACAAATTGAATACCAAAAATGTGACACAAATTGTAACAACATATCTTCATGTGTCCAAAACAGTGATAACATATGATAAAATTCTCAAACCAAAGCTCAAACATCTTACCACATGTTAGGATTAAGCATGCCAAATTTCAGATCAATTGGATTAACACAAAGCATTTCACAAGGCATTTATCATGGCATATCAATTTGGCATCATGTTCAAACAAAAATCACACATTAAAAATCCAGCAATCAACAAATCCTGAAACGAATGCTATAAGAAACTAGAAATCAAAACAAGAATGTGAAAGAAAATCAGGATCAATTTGAAGAATTTTACTATTTTTAATGATTTTTTAAACATAAGCAAAATATTTGAAATATTGAAATGAAATAAGGAGGGAAAATAAAATTTGAATTAAAATCAAAGAATGCACAAACCAGGTTCGAACACACGCGCTGAAGGATAACGTGAATATTCAAATGGAAACCAAAAAATACATGGAGAAGGAGTCGAACCCACGCATCCAAGGATCAAGCGAATATTCAATTGGAATTCAGAAAATGCATGGCGAAGGAGTCGAACCCACGCATCCAAGGTCAATGGCGCTCATGAAGCGCTGTGTTTCATTAAACGCGTGGCAGCCACCTCACAGTCAAATGACACACAAGCCTAGTCAAACAAAGGCCAGCCAATGGAAATGCCAAGCGAGCGCTCACGTGGAAGCCACACAGGCAAACACTAGCGCACAGAACCAGACGGTGGCGGACGGTTGTTACAACCGTCTTCTCTGGCCAACCAGGTGGAGATCGAAGAAAAAATTTCCAGAAACGCACGAAATGCATACCATTCGAAAGATCTTTCAACGTAGAATCCAAATATCATGTTCATTCAACTTAAATCTCACTAACACGCACGGATCGAAGGGAAACATTTTCATCAACCAAACTTTAAATCAACATATCATGATCAATATCCATCCATTTTTAAAACAAATTATATCAGCATGCTCAGTGATGTGAGATCTATACATTCATGGCAAGAAATTGGAGAAACGAGATGGTCGAATTTCCACTTACTTGAGATGCAGTGATCAAAAACCGTGTCCTCAGCTGCTATGGAGCTCCAGATCTACTCCTCTATGCGTGCCTTGAAGCTTTGTGCAAGAATTGGCAATGGAAACAGCTTGGATCTAGCTAAATTTTCAAGTTCCATCTTCATGAGTTTGCACTTGTGTAGCTTGAATCTGCACAGTATTCTTCAAACCAAAGGTGGATTTCTACTCAATGATGCACGATGAACAAGATTATGCAAGGATTTTGATGAATTGTATGAAGAAATTTGAAAATCAAAGAGAGAGAAAAATTGGAGGGAATGGAAATTTTGAGATCTGAAAATGCTTCCCCTTGAAAAACAGTTATGATTTAGCTTATATATGATCCCTTAATTACACTCAAATCACAATTAAGCCTTGGTTAATTAGGATTAGAAAGATGTGAAGTGAATTGCAAAATTGCACAAGTGTGCTTAGTATGACCAATGTGCACGTGAACAGTACCATGCAAGGGTACAAATTCACTTAAAATCATTCAACAATCATGATGGAAGTGTTAATTGGCTTGTATGATCATCCAATTTCAAATTATTGAATTTCCCTCCAAAATGCATATGTATGCACAAGTGGTCATGTGATCTTATTTCATGCAAGGCAAAGGTTGACCAATTTGGTGGTCACAAGGAGTATTTTGCAAAAAGAGTGGACCAATTTGGAGTTTTGAATCAAAAGTTATGCTATGTTGAACCTCCATGCATACTTGGTGATCATTTGGCCATATCTTCTCAACCAATTATCAGATGATCATGAAATAGGACTTTTTGAAAAGAGGAGAGAAAGGTCTTCAATTTTCATGTTCACCAAAAATTCATTTGAAGCTTCTTTGATGTTGGAAAGTCAAGTTGAATATGGACCAAAAACTTGCCATTTTTGGAAACTTGAAATTACAGGTCACTTTCCATTTTGGGAAACTTTTGCAATGACTTCAAAATCTTCAAGATAGATGTTTGACATGATGAGTAGGCCTTGTTTGAACATGAATGGGATGCCTCAAATCATTTCCCACACCTCAAAGCCCTCAGTTGACTGCACAGTTGATTCTATTGGTCCTCAGATGACCTTGACATGACTGATGAACTTGAGCCTTTGCCACTTGGGGAACTTGCTTCAAAATGAGCCCTAGCTCATATAAGCTCAATATGATAATCATGTGCTCCTCATCTCAAGGAAATACCATCAGCTCTTGTACAAATGATGCTTTTGAATTGCTTGACTTGTGCTTGCTTAGACTGCAAAACAAATGTTAGATGACATATTTTTGTGCTTTTGGTTAGTGATTAAAATAAGAAAAGCAATGATATACCATGCAAACATGCCTGGTGATCTCAGAACACTCACCAGATTCCAACCCAAAGGGAAAGTAAGCCAAGATGCTCAAAGATCCTTGAGGCTATGCAATGATATGCTATGATGCCATGAGGGATATTAGGGACAAAATTGGGGTCTTACAGGTAGTAATTCAATATAACAGCAATAGCAACAATAACGCCAATAGATCGGTATCACCATTGGTTATATGGTTAGCGGGCCCTGTTCCGTATGCATCCGATAAAGCTGTGCCTTATCAGTATAATGCCACAATGGTGGAGAATGGTCAAGAGGTTCTTTACCTGTAACAAATTTTGTGGTGAATATAGCTGATATAGCAAAGGTGACCCGTAGTGGTCGTGTGTTTGGTCCGGTCTTTTCGAAGGAAGTAGAGGATGTTTTGGCTAGTAAGAAAGTGGATGTACCTGCGATGAATCCAGTTAGTACTCCAGTGTGTCAGTCTGGTGAATCCAGCAAACTGAAGACTAATGATGTTGATGAGGTATTGAGATTAATTAAGAAGAGTGAGTTTAATATGGTGGAGCAACTGGTCCAAACTTCATAAAAAATTTCAGTGTTGTCCATGCTAATGAATTCTGAAGCACACAGAGAAGCGTTGCAAAAAGTACTAGAGCAAACCTATGTTGAACACGATGTTACTGTGGATCAGTTTGACCATATTGTTGCTAACATCACTTCTTGCAATAATCTGAGCTTTTGTAATGAAGAACATCCTGAAGAAGTTATAGATCACAATCTGGCACTCCATATTTAAATGAACTGCAAGGAGGATGCGTTGTCTAATGTGTTTGTTGACACTGGTTCTTCTTTGAATGTACTCCCGAAGTCAACTCTGTCTAGACTCTCTTATCAAGGCGACCCTATGTGCTACAGTGGCGTGATCATTAAAGCATTTGATGGTTCTCGCAAAATCGTCATAGGTAAAGTGGACATGCCAATCAAGATAGGTACGAGTGATTTCCAAATTACTTTTCAAGTGATGGATATCCACCCGGCCTATAACTGTTTATTGGGAAGGCCATGGATCTATGAAATAGGAGTTGTGACATCTACTCTGCACTAGAAGCTTAGATTTGTGAAGAATGGTAAGCTTGTCATTGTTGGTGGAGAGAAGGCACTTTTAGTGAGCCATCTATTATCCTTTTCCTACGTTGAAGCTAAGGAGGAGGTTGGAACTCTGTTCCAAGCCTTGTCTATTATTGAAGTGAAGAAAACTGGGGCACCCATGTCGTCTTTCAAGGATGCTCAGAAAGCTATTAAGACAGGCATCACTGATCAATGGGGTCGCATGATAGAAATTGTTGAGAACAAAAATAGGGCCGAATTAGGTTTTCAACTAGGGTCGTTTAATGTCAAAGCTGAAGAGGTGCAACCAAGTTTTCATAGTGGCGGGTTCATCCATGGTAATGAACAACACTCAGCTGATGTGATCAAGAGCGATGAAGACGAAGACTGCTCCAACTTTATGACACATGGCAAGACTTAGAATAATTGGGTTGTTGTTGATATTCCTATTCTTGTTCATCGCTCTAAGTAATTTGTCTTTCCTTTAAGAAAAATCCTTCTCCTATGCCTAAGAGAGAAGTGAACATTGTTAGGCATTTCAAATTATCATCAATTAAATACAATTTTATTCATCCACATCTATGATGTTTTATTTTTACTTTTTACTTTTTTGAAAAATGGTAATCACAAAAAACATAAATAAATAAATAATAATTATCCATCTGCATAATATTTGGTCACAATTCACTTCTCTAAAATCAAAATATCAAATCATTATGCAGGTTGTTTCCCAAACCCATTGAATACAATGATCCTACTCCCTCTCCAAACTTTGATTTCCATGTGTTTGAGGTTGAGGAAGAGACTGATGATGAAGAAGTATCTGATGAATTGTCTCGTCTACTTGAGCATAAGGAAAAAGCCATTCAGCCGTTTGAAGAGCAGATTGAGTTAGTCAACTTAGGTTCCGAAGATGATGTGACGGAAGTCAAGATTGGGTCTCAACTGTGTCCATAGGTTATAAAGGAGTTGGTTGATCTTCTTCGAGAATATTCAGATGTTTTTTATTGGTCCTATCAAGACATGCCTGAGTTAGATTCTGAGATTGTGGAGCATAGATTGCCGTTGAAGCCAGAATTCCCTCCGGTCAAGCAGAAGTTAAGGAGAACTCATCCTGATATGGCAGTAAAGATCAAAGAGGAAGTGCAAAAACAGATTGATGTTGGTTTTCTTGTTACTGCCGAGTATCCGCAGTGGGTGGCCAGTATTGTGCTTGTTCCAAAGAAGGATGGAAAAGTCCGTATGTGTGTTGATTATAGAGATTTGAACAAAGCTGGTCCAAAAGATGATTTCCCTCTGCCACACATTGATATGTTGGTAGACAATACAACTAAGTTCAAAGTCTTTTCATTTATGGACGGATTTTCCGGTTATAATCAAATCAAGATGGCACCCGAAGATATGGAGAAGACCACATTCATTACACCCTGGGGAATATTATGTTATAGAGTGATGCCTTTCGGTTTAAAGAATGACTGTGCTCGATGAGAGTATGGGTTGTGTTCTTGGTCAATAGGATGAATCTGGAAAGAAGGAATATGCAATTTACTACCTCAGTAAGAAATTCACGAGCAGTGAGACTCGGTATTCTATGCTTGAAAAGACTTGTTACGGATTGGCTTGGGCTGCTAAGCGTCTGTGTCAATATATATTGAATCATACTAATTGGTTGATATCCAAAATGGATCTGATCAAGTACATTTTTGAGAAGCCTAATTTAACTGGGAGGATTGCCCGTTGGCAGATGTTGTTATCCGAGTATGATATCAAATACCGATCTCAAAAAGAGATTAAAGATAGTGTCTTGGCTGACCATTTGGCTCACCAACCTATTGAAGATTACCAGTCAGTGCAATATGATTTTCCTGACAAAGAGATTTTGTACTTAAAGATGAAAGATTGTGATGAACCATTGCTTGAATAAGGGCCAGAACATGGTTCCCGTTGGGGCATGGTATTTGATGAAGCTGTTAATCAATATGGTAATGGCAGTGGGGCAGTTATTATTACTCCTCAAGGCACTCATTTTCCGTTTACAGCTAGATTAACTTTCAAGTGTACAAATAACATGGCTGAGTATGAAGCTTGCATTATGGGGCTTGAAGATGCCATTGATCTCATAATAAAATATCTTGACGTCTATGGAGATTCAGCTTTGGTTGTGAATCAGATTAAAGTTGAATGGGATACAAATAAACCCAGTTTGATACCATATAGAGATTATGCAAGGAGGATTTCAACTTTCTTTACAAAGGTTGAGTTTCATCATATCCCTCGATATGAAAACCGGATGGCAGATGCTCTTGCAACGTTGGCTTCAATGATTATGGTGAAATTCTGGAATGAGGTTCCTAATTTGACTGTAGTGCGTCTTGATAGGCCAGCTCATGTGTTTGCCGTTGAAGAAGATAAAGATGAAAAACCTTGGTATTATGATATCAAATGTTTCCTCCAAAGTCAGATTTACCCGCCTGGGCATCTTTGAAAGATAAGAAGACTTTGAGAAGGTTAGCTGGAAATTTCTACCTGAATGGTGATGTGCTTTAGAAAAGAAACTTCGATATGGTTTTGCTCAGATGCGTGGATAGACACGAAGCAGATTTATTAATGACTGAAGTTCATGAAGGTTCCTTTGGTACTCATTCCAATGGACATGCTATGACAAAGAAGATGTTGAGAAAAGGTTACTATTGGTTGACAATGGAATCTGACTGTTGCAAGTTTGTAAAGAAATGCCACAAGTGTCAAATTTATGCAGATAAAATTCATGTTCCTCCGACATTGTTAAATGTTATTTCCTCCCCATGGCCCTTCTCCATGAGGGGAATTGATATGATTGGCATGATTGAGCCTAAAGCTTCGAACGGACGTCGTTTCATTCTAGTGGCTATTGACTACTTCACAAAGTGGGTTGAAGCAACATTGTACGTAAACGCGACCAAGCTGGTTGTTGTGAGGTTCATCAAGAATCAAATTATATGCCGTTATGGTGTGCCAAGTAAGATCATTACTGATAATGGATCTAACTTGAACGATAACATGGCGGAAGCTCTTTGTAAAGACTTCAAGATTGCACATCATAATTCTTCTCCCTACAGACCCAAGATGAATGGATCTCCCTACAGACCCAAGATGAATGGAGCTGTTGAAGCTGCAAACAAGAACATCAAGAGAATCATTCAGAAGATGGTTGTGATGTACAAAGATTGACATGAGATGCTCTCATTTGCTCTGTATGGGTACCGTACATCCATCCGCACTTCAACACGGGAAACCTGTTTCTCACTTGTTTATGGCATGGAAGTTATGCTCCCGGTAGAGGTTGAGATCCCATCATTGGTGTCTTGATGGAAGCCAAGTTGACTGAAGCTGAATGGTGTCAGACCAGATATGATCAGCTGAATTTGATTGAAGAGAAAAGGTTGACTGCCATATGCCATGGCCAGTTGTACCAGCAGAGAATGAAAAAAGCTTTCGATAAGAAGGTCAGGCCTCATGTACTCAGAGAAGGTGACCTTGTGCTCAAGAAGATTCTATCATTTAAACCTGATGCTAGGGGAAAATGGACTCCAAATTATGAAGGCATGTATGTTGTTAAGAGAGCCTTTTCAGGCGACACTTTGATTCTTACAACTATGGATGGTGAAGAGTTCACTCGTCCTGTGAATGTCAATGCAGTCAAGCAATACTTTGCCTAAAAAGAAAAGAACAACTCGCTAAGTTGAAAACCCGAAAGGGCGGCTTAGGCAAAAATGAGCGCCTCAGTGGATTGGAAACCCGAAAGGGCGATCCAGGAAAAAAAATTAGAGACATAAAACAGAAAATTTATCCCGGTATATTGAGTACCTCACCTTGGGGCAATCTAGGAAAAAACTAGGGATTATGGCAATTAACTGCATTCAGTTGATCTCCAGTCTTGAGAGCAATTTTGAGCAAGTCTGTCAACTCTGATTCATCATCCTCAACTGAAGTCAAGAGGACAGTAGATATTGAAGTTGGTAGGGAGAGTAGTGATCATTGTATTCAATTTATCCTTTTTCCATGTAAATTACCATTTTTCAATTTTTGTAAAGATCTGTGGAGTCTTGTCATTTATAGACTACCATCCTATTAAATAAAGTTGAGCTTTTAATCCAATTGTTTCTACTCTTCTTTATTTTTTCAGCCAAATAGAATTGAATTTTTATGATGATAATTTTGGAACTTTGAAATAATAAAATAAAAATCATTTTTCTTAAAATAATAAAAACAATTACTTTAAAAAGGAAATTGATTTCAATAAGGAATATCAACAGCAGTCTAAGAACAGGTGAGTTCTAAAGTGCAAAGCATTGTTGGTCTTCCCCAAGCAGTTGATTTAGTCACTTTTTCCTCCCCAACGGCAAATCAATTTTCCCAGCTGAGTAGTAATCGCCTCCCCGACTGAGTGTAGGATCACATTCTCAACGATTTGCATGGATCCAGCAAGAGTTTTACTCCCAGCAAATTCCATAGCAGAATTCACTCCTGATCCCCTCCAGCGTTGATTCTTGAGCAGTTTTTATGGTCCTCTACAAGGTTGTCTCCCATTTGGTATGGTGTTGACCTAAAACTCCCCGCAGAGTTGACATTTCAGGCCCCCAGCAGATCTTTTCTCCTTCCTCAGCCAGGTTTGAGATATTCAAAGATGGATGACTTATATTCACCCCTAACATTTTTTCTCCAGTTGATGCTTCCATCCTGTCGAGATTAGCCGAGTGTTGTAACGATGATTCAAATCAGTGACATTTGTATCCTCTGTGATTGTTTTGTCAGCACAATCATCAATCATATATACATACATATTCATACATCAGATATTTCATCATGCATGCTATTGCATCTGATTCCTTATTTTATGATCCTATGTTATGGTGATATTGTTTCTCCATACAGATTTGGTGCGTCTGTCCTTCCTCAATTGTAGAGTGTCAGCCCCTTAAGCAGAAAGAATTTAACCTTTCTCATTCCCCAATGAGTTATTTCCTCGTGGATGATTATTATTTCAGTTTCCTCCCTAGTTGTTGGTCTGGATGGAACCACTCCCCCTGAGTTATATCCTTATTGGTTCGAATCTTTGTTTGACCATTTCTTTCTGGTCCCTCGAAAGTTTATTACCCAGTAACTGGTAATATTCTTTTCAATTTGCGAGTACTTTACTTTTACCTAATACCCGGTAATAGTAATCCACTTCCTCGTATTTTTTCCCCAACGGATTTGTTTTACGTTTCCCCAGGAATCCTATCCTTGATATGTTCATCTTAATCGATGACGAATATTTTTCCTTGAGTTTATCCCTGATATGTTCACTTTAATCGGTGACGGATATTCTCTCTTTGCGGTTTCCTACCCAGTAAAGGTAGTCGTAATCCCTATTTCATTCTCCAGAGAGTTAATCCTTGATATGTTCATCATAACCGATGATGGGTTTTCTTCTCTTTGCGGTCTTCTGACCAGTAACCGGTAGTCATAAATCCTACTTTCCTTTGAGTCTATCCTTGATATGTTCATCCTGGCCGGTGACAGATATTCTCTCTTTGGTATTCTATCTAGTAACTGATAGATATATTTCCTATTTTCTCCCTGGTGGTTTATCCTTGATATCTTCATCTTAACCGATGACAGATATTCTTCCCTTGAGTCTATCCTTGATATGTTCACTTTAATCAGTGACGGGTATTCTCTTTCTTTGGTCTTCTGCCCAGTAACCTGTAGATGTAAATCCTTTTTGATATTTTTCCCCAGTAGGTTGTTTCCTACGCAGTGATCGATAGTGAATACACCTCCTGTTTCCCTCAGCGAGCCATCCTTGATATGTTTACTCTAACCGGTAACATATGTCTCTCTGTCAGATTATGTTATCTTCCTACCCAGTAACCGGTAATAGATAATATATTTCTGGTACTCCTGTGTTGAAGATTATTCTTCCCCAGTTGAGTTTGGTTCAGGTATTTCAGTTTTGTTCTGATCTACCCGTTTCCCCTGCAGATTCTTCTTTATCCCGATTGAGTCCTTCCATTGATTTATTTTCATGGAATCCCCTTGTGTCTCCAACAGTTTTTAAGTCGTAGCCTGGCCTACGCACAACTTTTTATCCCCAGAGTCTCTGTTGAGAAAAGGTTTTTAAGTCTTTTGAAATTGGTCTAAATATGCTTAAGATGAATTAGCATTTATTGGAAAAAGGTTTTAAAAATCCCTTGACAAAAGTCAAGGTTTATTGAGAAAAATGATTCAAGTTAGAAAGCAAGAATGTTTTGAAAAATAGAGAAGATTTTGAAAATTAAAGAAAGGTAGGAGAAGAAGAAACTATCCTAGAGCATAAAGTAAAAGCTATGGAGGAAAGATCTAACCAAGAAATAGTAAGCTTTATGACATAAGTCAAACAAGAATTCCCTCATTTGGATTAAGCCTTAAGGAAGCCAAAATAAGCAAATAATAATCCATGTATCATATGAAACCAAAATAACCAAACCAAGTTTTCAAAGAGAAGTCCAAAGTCATAGGTATCAGATGAATCCCAAGGTCTCAAATCACAAATCTCAAAGCAAAGGTCAAGATCCTAATTCTAAGTCCATAACTCCACAATGATGCTAAGGATAGTAATCACAAGTCCAAGAGTTAGGAGAGATAAGTTTCTTTTTAGGTTTTTTCTTTGTTAATGTCTTCTTCACAATGATGTTCATAAAGTACAAAATGGACAAGAAAAATAAATGACAAAATCACAAATAATATTAAACGAGATGCTAAATGTAAAGTATAAAGTAAATGGCATAAAGTAAAGACATAAAGTAAATGACATTTGAGGTAAAAGTTAATACAAGTAAAATGTTATTAAATGATGTTTGTAATCAAAAATGAAAAGATGTCTTTGTCACTTTTTTGAGAACACTCAACTATTTTGTCACAAGCATAAAAATATGGACCGATACATCATTTATGAGAATGGCTCCTGTAAGACCACAACTTTGACCCTAAGATCCCTCATGTTATCTCATTATTTGTATTGGCTTTGGGATCACACCTTGGCATCCTCCTTACCCCTTATTCATTGGGCTTGTATTAGGAGAGATCACCAAGCACATTTGAATGTATCATACTTTATTTTTCTTTGTTTACTAACCAAAATACCAAAATATGTCAATGTATAGTTTTTTGCTTTTGTAGGTAGTCTGTATGCTCACCTATGCTCCATTAAGCTCACATCTAGGGTTTAAGACCCTCAATGCAAGGAGACCAATCAATAAATGGTTAACAGTAGCTTTAGACATCATATATGTATCCCCATGGTCTTCACATATCATTTTGATCAAGAATTCATCAAGAGTTTGAAGTTTGTTAGCCTTCGAACCCCTAATTCATCTGCATATCTTGCGTGACTTCTTCAACAAGTTTCAGCAACATTTGATCAAATATTTAAAGGGATACTTCATATTACATCATCTTATGCCTATATGATCCTCCATGAGTCCTAAAAAATCAAGAGAATGTCAAGCTAGCAAGATGGTTCATGGTGGTTGACCTAAGAAAGTCAACTAGTCAAAACTGGGATTCCCTAGACCCTATCTCCTACAATTATTATCATATGAAAATGATTCCAATAGAAACTTTACTCAAAAGGACATTCCAAACAACTTTCATGTTGAAGCCAATAGCTAATTTTTCTTGGAAAGTCATTGTTTATGGTGAAAGATTATAGGTCATTTTGTCTGAACCCTAGTTTCGAGATCAACTTCCCAAGACCATAACTTGCTCATTTTTTATGAGATGAAATCCATTCAAATTCCATAATCACATTCAAGATGTCTACTTCCACTTTGATGTTTGTATGAAGATCAAATTAAACTTGAAAATGCATGTGCCAAAAGGAAACATTATAGGTCACTTTTGACCATTTCCATTAAACAAGTGATTTTCCTCAACTTCTAAAATGCATAACCCCTTCATGCCAAATCCAAATGAGGTAACATTTGTAACTAAATTAAATACATTTAAAAGATCTACAACTTTAATTAAGGAACGTTTTTCATTTGAAGTCCATATCAAAAGTTATTCAATGTGGAAGAAGTGAACATTTGACTTGGTACTTAGAAAATTTTCAAACAAGATTGATTTTCCAAACTTCCACCTCAAACTTCATCATGATCTATGCTTCAAATGGAAAAGTATTCAACATGAAAGTTGTTCCCCTTCATCTCACCTTTCCAAGAAGTCCAAGATCATCTTATTTGGCAAAAGAATGAAGGACTTGCGCATGGGTAGAATGTGAGGTACCAATTAGACGATTTTCACTTCCACATTTCAAACACAAATGCATGGCCACATGACATGATTTTCTCAAGCAATTTTAGACCTGAATACATCACTTGATGGGCCTATCACACGTCCATGCAAGAATGCAAGGTGAATATCTAAAATTGGCAAAATTTGGAAGTGTGTGGAAATGAATCTCATGGCCTATAAATACAACCCCTCATGCTCAGAATTGAGGACCTCATGCCCAAGCTTTAAACCTGCAATCCAAACCCTCTCCATTAAAGGATAATCTTGAAGGTTTTCATTTGAAAATCGAGATTCAAATCTCATTCTGTTTTGAGGTTTAAACTTCAAGAGTCCATGCCATTTTCTGATCTTAATCACTTCCTACAAGCTTTTGAAATAAAGCCAAGCACAATTGGAATCAAGATCAAGCAAGGTTGAAGCTCCCTCGAAGGTAATTTTTAAGATTTTTCATCTCTTCGATTCTCCCTCAATTCTTCACTATTCTATGTGATTTTTGGTTGGCTGAAATCCTACCAATGTAGGCAAGAAGATTGAGTTGCTTTGAGGTCAAATCGAAGCAACTCAGTTCATAATCCTCAAAATTCAAATCCCTGTATCTTTTTATATACTTGGAATTGGAGAAAATTGTGGCCTGATTCGAGCTCCTGAGCATTTTTTCTTTAAATCCATGTCCTTGTTTTTCATTTTGGTGATGGTTGATGGTGGACCAGTCCTGTGAGGTCTATCGGAGAAGAAGACCGGAGCCCTAGCTCCGGTGATGTGTTATCACGCCTCTCAACCATCAGATCCATTCAAAATGTTTAAATCTTAGCTGTTGGTTCTGATTACCATCGGTGTGGCGCGTTTGACCTGGTCTATCGTGGATAGCGCGTGGGTGGCCATCAGATATGCCACCTCAATTAATGAGGGAGATCTGATGGCCCTTGTTTTTTTGAATTCTATTTTATTTTCTGGTGTTTTCATTCAATCCCTTTATTTTGTTTAATTAATATTAATTTCATTTTTAACCCAAAAAATATGGGACTTTCACCAAAAAATCTTTAAATATTTTCCTCTTCCATTTTCTGAATTAAAATTATTTTTTGGATTAATTTTGATATTTTTTATGAATTATTTTGTTGGGGCATATTTTTAATTGTCTAAAAATATTTTTGAATTTTCAAAAATCATGAAATTTTTTGTCTAAGGTCCTTTGACCTTGTTTAACCTAGGATAAATCTCTTGGACATTTATTTGGTGTTTTAAAGAGATTTTAGGTTTTAACCAAATTAAATTGAATTTAAATGCATTTTTAATTGATTAACTGTGTAAAAATTATGTTGAGCCATTTTTATTGACTTGTGATGTTTGACTATGCGTTTGGGCCTTGGTCAAGGTTGATTTGACTTTTGATGAGTTAAAATCATTGGATTTAGGGGATTGATGAAATGTACATTTCATCTCCCAAAATGAATGAATGGTTTTAATTTGATAAAATTCCTCCCATGACCAATTTGTGTTTCTCTCATCTCCCTTCCCTCTTCATCTTCAATCCTATTATTTCCCATCCCTTTCATTGACCAATGAAATCTCCAAATCCTAAGGCCAATTGGTTCATCAATAACCTTGTGTTAGATGAACCAATACAAGTATGGATGAGATATGTCCATCCTTTGATCTTTTTTCTTTTAGTGTTGTATGTTTTAGAAGTTTGGTTCATTATACCAAATCTCTAACATGCATTAGCACCTAAATTTTTAGTGTCCGAACTCAGATAGTTGTGACTTCTTCATAAGTCCAATTACGGTTGCTTAATATAAAGCTAAATTTGACCCTAAAGGCATAACATTCTACTAAGTGAGATTGTAAGTCTCCCATCTTTCATGGTATTGTGTGGAAACTTGACCTTTTTTCCTTCCTTTGGAAGATGTCTTGGTTCAAGGATCCATGTTTGATAACGCGAAAATGTATCGTATATTTGACTTAACATGCATTGCTTTTTACTCGATTTTCCATAGTATTACACCGTATTTTATGTTTATTTCAGGTATTTATCGAATAAGAGATGTCTAGGCAAGCAAAGTGGAAAATAGAAAAAGGAAATAAAAAGGGAAGAAAATGGAACAAAATACGAATAGTGGCGCCCACCACACTATATGAAGGGTGGCGCCCACCACACTAGATGAAGGGTGGTGCCCACCACTTGGAAGAATGGCGCCCGCCACAAGGGTTTCTGAAATGGTGGCACCCACCATATTACATGAAGGTATCGCCCACCTGACATGAAGTGGCACCCGCCACGTGGACCAAATTAGGGTTGTGGCATCCGCCACCAACCCAATCTTCATTGTCTTCTCCCCACTTTTTGCCATGCCCGATTTTTACTCTTTTAACCAACTGCTCCCCACTAGTAGATATTCAAGGATACTTTTAAGGAGGATTGGGGAGTATATATAGAGACGTTAGTCTTCACGGACGGGTGCACATTTTTTAGCCAGATTTTCTTGTTAGATTTTTAGGCAGATATTTACCTTGCAAATCAATAGTTTCTCCACATCAGGGACTATTGCGATTTTTGTCTAAGCATCCGAATTTAATTGTAACGGTGTACTCGATTGCCAAATTGTGCCGATATTGTTTAATTTGAAGAATCAACATTCATTCCAAGTTTTCGGCTTATATTCCACATTTTATTTTAATTGCATTTTTATTGCTTATGCCTTATCGTATGCTTAATTATCTGAATATCATGTCTGTTCCCGGATCAATGTTCGGCTAAACCAATAAGTATCGGTATGTAAAGAAAGTAGAAACGACGAGATTCGTGAATAATTGGTGTTGGCTTTTATAAAATATTATTTTTCGGTTATAGTTTCTTGTTCTAAATTCAAAACTGTTTTCCGTACGAGATTACAAAGCAAACAAAGATTGCGGTCAATAAGAACGAGAGTTTGAGATTTTAACCGGATAACTGAAACTAGGCATTAATCCTAAACACAGCGAGAGTGCTTTAGGATTAATTAGACTTTATTTATTTCCAAAAATTACTTTTAAATTCATAATGAGACAACGAGAGCCAAGCATTCTGGTTTAAGAGTATGGCCAGAGTCAATAAAAACGAGAGTGTGAAACAAAGTCTTTTAAATAAATAATTTCTGTTGAAGAATATTTTGATCTTTAAAATTACACCAACTATCTATCGAATCCCCGAGTTTAATGTGTTACATACCGATATCCCGCTAATAATTATTCTTATTAATATTCTATTTTTGTTAGTAGTTATTTCTCTTCATCCCTCCATTCTTAGAGAGTTCCTCAGCCTTAGATTTACATAGTAACATTAGATAACGGTAAGTTCAATTATTAGTCCTTTGGGTTCGATAAAATTTAAAACTACATGATACGACTGTGCACTTGCAGTCACGAATCCCATAGACTTACTATATCGCAATCATGTTTTTGGCGTCGTTGCTAGGGACTAATTCACTCGATATTTTAACTCCAGTGTTGCCCAGTATAGACTAAGGTACTCTTTTCTCTATTACTATGTATCACCCAAATTTTCTCTATGATTATCACTCCCAGTATTTTGAGGAATCGCAAGATTCCTATAAATCCGACCTGGAAATATTAATGGCCGATTTCATTATGACGCAAACTCACTCTAGGATAGAATCTATGATGGAGTGCTTTGTGGATACACAAACTCTTCAAAATGAAGAATTTAGAAGACAAAGTGTATGATCTCAAGCTTAAAAGAGAAAAAGATTGACAAAAATTTATGAAAAATGTTGTTCCTTCTAAGTTAGGTGGCCTGATGCGTGCTTTTCGCAAGTATACAAACGCGTCAGAGTAATATAAAAGATTGTCGAATCCACAGAGACCAAGTGTCAATCTATCGTTATCTATTGTTATGGAGTTTATCAAAGGCAATCAAAATAGGTGTTTTTAGAGTGTGCAATGAAAAGTAAAGTATTGAATAAAGTTCAATTAATAAAGACAGGGTCGAATGTAATTCACATAATCAATTAATAATCAAAGTACTTGCTAATAGAACTACTTATGGGCAATGTTTCCTACTTTGAAAAGAACCAATTTAATGGGAACTGTCGTTTTCGCGTATTCAGAACCGAGTTGTACTCCCTAATCAAACCCTCCTATTGTCACTTATAAAAAGGCGCGCATTGCATTAGAGTAGTAAACCTATTTTTAAGAAATATAGTATCTTGACTAAGTTGAAAATTATTTTAACCTGGATTTCTTAACCAAAAGAGGTTCTCACGAACCAGACTCTAAACTTATAAACGCGTCCGAAAATAGTTTTAAAATCTCTTTTCTTTTTAAATTAAGACTCCTAATGAACTAAATAAAGTGCTTTCGCTGTTTTTGAAATAGTTAAAAACAATTAAGTTTAAATAGACATTGGACGGCTTTCGATCTTACCCAACGGAAATTAAGTGCGGGAAAACTTAAGTTGAAAGTTAAAATAGCCTTAAGTGTTTCTACGAACAATTGTACGAATTATCGGTTCAATTATGATCCTTACATTCTAATTTTTTAGATTTAGTTAGACATGCTAAAGTAAAAGTGCATTAATTTAAATAAAAGTAGTGCGAGTGCGGAAAATAAATAAAAGTAGTGTGAGTGCGGGAAATAAATTAAAGTAAAGCGAGTGCGGGAAATAAATAAAGTAAAGCGAGTGCGGGAAATAAATAAACTAAAGCAAGTGCGGGAAATAAATAAAGTCAAGCGAGTGCGGGAAATAAATAAAGTAAAGGCGAGTGCGAGAAATAAATAAAGTAATGCGAGTGCGAGAAATAAATAACGTAAAGCGAGTGCGAGAAATAAATAAAGTAAAGGCGAGTGCGAGAAATAAATAAACTAAGGCGAGTGCGAGAAATAAATAAAGTAAAGCGAGTGCGAGAAATAAATAAAGTAAAGCGAGTGCGGGAAAATAAAATAGATAAAGGCAAAGTAATAAAAACCTGCTCCAATCGGAGGGTCGAATAAAATGCAAAGTGGAAATGAAAATGGCGGCAGGATTAACTTCCTTCCAAAGTGCTCCAAACTCGATTACAGACTCGATCACAAAACTCGATTACACAATTGTGGTAACACCCCAATGCGAAGCGATTACCACTTTAAAATACTGAATATATGCCTAAGTGAAACAAAGTTTGCTTCTAAGTTTGCCTCAGCTCTAAGTTTGGATCTTCCTCCTCTCTAAGTTTGGATGATTGAAAAAGTGATTTCGAGTCTCTATTTATAGGAGAGTAAAATGATGGAAATGACAAGGATGCCCTTCAACTTGAAAATGGGAGGGAAAACTTTTCCTCTAGTGGCGCCTGGCACAAGGCCATGGCGCTCACCACAAGGCCAATCTGAGGCGCCTTAGTTGAATTTAGGGTTTTTAGCTCTTTTTCACTCCTTTTCTCGATCGGGGCTCCGATTAAAGTAAAAACCTGAAAAACAAAGAGAAACATAGTAATAACACAACAGAATGACAATAAAACTACTAAAATGCATGCTGTCGCATTACGCGAAAAACCGGCGGGAAAAACAAGAACAACAGAGCCGCCACCGTGCGTTATTTATCCCAAAAGAGGGAAAGGAAACGCTCAGAGTAAACCTGGAAAAAGACGTGGTCTCGCGACCAAAGAGAATGGGATCGGGAGTCGGTTATGCGAAGGGAAGGTATTAGCACCCCTACGCATCCGTCGTACTCGACGGGATCCACGCACAATAGAAAGGAAAATGGTTGCTAAACACTGCTCACACACACACACACTGGCTGAAAGAGACACAAGAAAACAGACTGAAACTGACTCGGCAGGATATCGCATCCCGGGCCTACTTAGTCTATCAGGCATAGACATCAGAGTCGAAGTAGTTCGGACTGGGGAAACGACACATGCTCGCTAGGATGTCGCATCCTATGCATACGTATCTCCTTGGATGAAGGAGAATCAGAGCATTCGTAGCTCGGCTAACACATGCTAACAAATAAAACAAACACGGGCAAACGTGGGACCCGAATGCCAATCACTGGACTTACATCGACGCCCGAACCAAAACACACACAAGGAGGCAAACGTGGAGCCCGACTGCCAATCACTGGACTTACGTCAGCATCCGAACCAAACAAACCCACACTGGAACCCAAATGCCACTCGATGGACTTACATCAGCTTCCAAGCACACAACAACACAAAACAAAGACACAGGCGCCCGGAGAGATATGCTCATCTCCTGCCTACGTACCTCATCTGGTATGAGGATCAGGGCGACGTAGTTCCCCTACGCAGGGAAAAAGGACTAGCCTAACCAGATAACAGAGGGAGACACAACACTAGGGAGACTACGACTCGAGCCTAGATGTTGTCATGCAAAATCATCCCTAAGTTAAGGTTTCAAGCTAAATGGCACAAGGGCCAACCTATCCTAAGCATGGCTTGCACAAGAAGCAAGCCACACACACACTTAACTTGCACAGGAAGCAAGTCAAGCACAAACTAACTTGCACAGGAAGCAAGTCTAAACTAACCCTAAGAAGCAAAGCAAACAAACACAAGCACAGGTAGCACACACTATATGCACACAAGAGGCTCAAACAAGGGTTAGGTTTTAGTCGAGGGGTCATATCAACCTCAACAAACAAACCTCTGGAACTGGGTAAAGGGTGCTCTTGACCTTGACATTGAGAGCCAAGGTGAAGCAGATGAAAGGAGATGATGGGTGTGCCTCATTGCTCTTATCCCTGGCCAGGGAGAGCATTTGAATATCAGAAGGTGTGGGAGTTCAGAATGGGGGAACTCTATCCACAAGTGACTCTATAGATCTTGGGTTTTTACCCACTATGCATCAACACAGGTAGTGTGAGCAATGTGAGTGACACACAGACTAGCAGGGGATAGGTTGCTTATCCCTTGGGTTCTGCCAATTGCCTCTACACTTAGGAGGACTTTGCATATGTACAGGGACAAGATTTAAACATACACAAACATTGCCTCTTAAGGAGGACTTCAGACAGTTGCCTGGCCAAGTAACAGGCCAGGTCTTCCAGACTACATGAAGAAGAAGGGATTATACCTCAAAGCAAGTTGCTATTAAAGCAAAGCAAAACAAGTTCAAAGAACTAAGCAACTAATGGTACCTGAAATAGTCAAACAGATCAGTACACAATTCAAAAGCAAAACAAAGGGAAACAGACATCAATAGTTAATCAGTAAGTTCACATTGGTCCAAATGAATCAATTTGCTAATGTTGCCACATTGGTCCAAATGGTGGGGTATGATGGTAGGAGCACGAATTTTGGGCCTTGCACAAGTCACAAATATCATTTTAAATCATTCCCAATTGGCCATTTTGATGGAAAATGCTTAATTCAAAAATCCAATTTTGCACCACACTTGAAAATAATCATGTAAGTTCAAAAAGGGCCATTTTGATCCATAGAGTTTTGGTACATGAAAGTTACATTTTTGGAAAGAGGAGGTTAAATATGACTTGTTGGAAAAAACCTCATCAAATTTGGCCAAATGGTTTGAGAGATATGGCCTTTTGAAGTTCAAGAATTATGAAAATGAATTGATCATATCTTGCCAACCATACATGGGAATTGAGAGTTCTTGGACTTTTTAGAAATGGGAGAACAAGATCTTCAACTTTCATGTTGGGCAAAAATTCATTTGAAGCTTGTATCATGATGTAAGCTTAGGCTCAAGAAGTTTCCATTTTTGGCAGTTAAAATTACAGGTCCAGTTTCTATTTTTGGAAATTTCTGATTTGGCTTCAAATTCTTCAATGATGATGTTGGCCATGATATATGAGGCCTATTTGGACATGAATAAGCTCTCTCAAACCAAATCCATCCATCAAAACCATAAAATCAATCACAGTTGACCAAGTTTGACTTTTTAGGGTTTCTGACTGATTGTGCATTGACTGATGACCTCTGAGCATCCAATCTTTGACCTAAACACTTCAAATGGATCCCCAAGTCATGTGAACATGTTGGACCAACCCTAGGGCCTTGGCTCAGTGAAAATTGTACTTGTATGCTTGACTGACTGATCTCCTGACCAGTTTGACCTAATTCTGACTGATGATCTTGCACTTGAGGCAAAAGGGACAATGCAATGCTATGCAGTGGACCATGTTATGTTATGACCTAATATGAGAATGTATGTACAATGATGGGTGCAAATTTGAGGTGCTACAGCTGCCCCTATTCAATCAGCTGGGAACCCGAACGGATGATAGCAACGGCTGTCAGACTTTCAGGGTAAACAGGGATTGAATACCAAGAACCGTAGAATTTGCACAATACAGGGATCCACCAATGGAAACGTCCACTGGGATCTGATACTTATTACTGGGTATTTTTGTTTTTTGTTTTCAAAGGGTACGGCCACATCCAGACATCGCAACGACGATGAATGGGAAAAGAAATCACAACTAGATGCCAACGGACAACTAGGAAAAACTCAACGTTTACCAAGACCAACGGAGAGGTAATCAGACATTAATGAATGACTGGAAAAGGTGCAACCATACGTCAACGGACGAAATGGGAAAAACTCAACGTTTACCAAGACCAACGGAGAGGTAACCAGACATTAATGAATGACTGGAAGAGATACACAACCATACGTCAGCGGACGTAATGGGAAAAACTCAACGTTTACCAAGACCAACGGAGAGGTAACCAGACATTAATGAATGACTGGAAGAGATATACAACCATACGTCAGCGGACGTAATGGGAAAAACTCAACGTTTACCAAGACCAACGGAGAGGTAAATCCACATGGGGACAGGTACAACTAGACGTCATAGGACGAATAGGAAAAACTCGACGTTTATCGACACCAACGGGGAGGAGGAAACTCAGCCAGACGTCATAGGACGAAAGGGAGACTCAACGTTTATCGACACCAACGGAGAAGGAGAAAACTCAACCAGACGTCATAGGACGAAAGGGAGACTCAACGTTTATCGACACCAACGGAGAAGGAGAATTAACTGGGGACGACCCTGCGGGGAAAGATATCAACTATACGCCAACGGACGCATAGGAAAAACTCGACGTTTATCGACACCAACGGAAAGGAGGAATACTTCACTAGGGAAGAAGGACACAACCAAATCATCAACGGATGATCGGGAAAAACTCGACGTTTATCGAAACCAACGGAGAGGTAACTCTGCATGGAGAGGGGTACAACCAGACATCATCGGATGACTAGGAAAAACTCGACGTTTATCGACACCAACGGAGAGGAGGAAACTCTACTGGGGAGAGTGAACACAACCAAATCATCAACGGATGATTGGGAAAAACTCGACGTTTATCGAAACCAACGGAGAGGTAACTCTGCATGGAGAGGGGTACAACCAGACATCATCGGATGACTAGGAAAAACTCGACGTTTATCGACACCAACGGAGAGGAGGAAACTCTACTGGGGAGAGTGAACACAACCAAATCATCAACGGATGATTGGGAAAAACTCGACGTTTATCGACACCAACGGAGAGGAGGAAACTCTTCTGGGGAGAGTGAACACAACCAAATCATCAACGGATGATTGGGAAAAACTCGACGTTTATCGACACCAACGGAGAGGAGGAAACTCTACTGGGGAGAGTGAACACAACCAAATCATCAACGGATGATTGGGAAAAACTCGACGTTTATCGACACAAACGGAGAAGAGGAATACTTCTTCGATTTGAAAATCGGAAATTGGCCTGAACGCCACTTCGGTCTGAATACCGGAAAATTGGCCTGAGTGCCATGAGTACATCGACCTGATCGTCGGAAACTCCTTCGGTCTGAATACCGGAAAATTGGCCTGAGTGCCATGAGTACATCGACCTGATCGTCGGAAACTCCTTCGGTCTGAATACCGGAAAAACATAAGTACATCGCCCTGATCGTCGGAAACTTCTTCGGTCTGATTACCGGAAAAAACATAAGTACATCGACCTGATCGTCGGAAACTTCTTCGGTCTGAATACCGGAAAAACATGAGACATATTATCTATAGCCGTCAAAACGTAGATAATACACTCGCATGGAAGATTATCCATAACCGGGTTGTAGGTTGTTAAATGAATAATCGACCGACATCATCCTGAAGAGAGCGAAGGCAAACTTGTTAAAGGATGGACATTCGATTCCTACAAGGAATACGAATCTTACTCTGCTGGAGATAACAATCGAAAGATTGACCAAAGAGTGCATGAGATATATTATCTATAGCCGTCAAAACGTAGATAATAACCTCGCATGGAAGATTATCCATAACCGGGTTGTAGGTTATTAAATGAATAATCGACCGAAAAGAAAGGCATCTGGGTACCAGACTAGGTATGCAAAAGATGACCAATCAAAAGAGGATAAAGTTGCTTACTCGGAGCAAGTATCCAAAAAGAAGGGGAAGACCCAATGGGGACAATACTGCTTTATCAAGGCAAGTATCCAGAGGGGAAAGAATATCAATATCACAAACCGGATACTGATAACTGCAAAGAGGGGATTACATCTACCGGTTAGTAGGCAGAAAACCACGGAAAAGTAACCAGTCATCCATAGGATGAGCACAAAGGGTTAACTCTTACAAGGGGATGAAAGTGGGATTTTACAACTACCAGCTAGTAGGTAGAAAACCACAAAGATAGGACTTACAACTACCGGTTTGTGGGTAGAAGCCAACAAATTCCGCTGAGGATAAGATGAACGAGTGCCGGTTGGTGAGCGACTATTCATTTATGCCCCAGGGAAGCACAGGAGATAGCCAACAGGAAGCCAATTTAGGATCGATCCAAAAAGGCAGACTGAAACACGACTCATCCTAATAAGGAAAGAACTCAATAGGGAAAACCCGTCCCAATGTGTGTTGGGAGGGAACGGAAACAACCGTCATCCACGAGGATGTATCTCAGTGGGGAAATGGCAGGAAAGGATAGACACTTTCTGCTTAAGGGGTTGGCTCTATATGGAGAGATCAGACACACCCACCTCCGCTAGGGAAACAGACCCAAGCTGGCAAGACGCTAATAATTGGGGAGTAACACTGCTGGTGATGCCCACTCGACTGAGGAATCACTTGTTGGGAAAACACCAACCTCTCAATCATGCTGATGAACCCAATTCTGAAACCGATCCAATGGCGCGATGCTAAACTCTTTCCAATAACCCAAACTCGGCTGGTCACCACGGCCTAGGGCTAATGGATATGTTTGCAATGTTGATGCATGAGTTTTTTGTGTTTTACACAATGCCCCATGATCATGGGAATGCTATGCACTAATGATGCGATATGCTATGCTTATCTAAATGATGAATGCATAAACACACGTCTTCTCCAGAGACAACACCGGGGAACTCCAGGAACTGCGCTGGGGATCCTATAACCATGTCAACTTCCATCCTGCTGGGGAAAGACAAACCTTTGCTGGGGAAAAAACCATCAACACAACCTCTGCTGGGAAGACAACTTCAGACTTGGAAAACAATCACAACTCTGCTGGGGATACGGCAACCTTCAGGCTTGCTGAGGAGACACTGATCTCGAATCTGTTATGGAGGTAACGCTCTCACACCTACTGGGGAAATACAGCTTATTAGACACGGAACACCTGTCGAGTCGCCGAACAGCGGCATCCATCGTCCACCCATAGTGTCGGCTTTCCTCTTTTACGAACTTCCAGACGCTTCTGGACTTTTCTGCTCCATCATCTTGTATTCCCAATCTCGTCCGTACTCCACGGGGATCGAACTCCTGGTATTCATACAAACTTTCCAACCATCAGACTTTGAAGAGTCTTCTTGATTAACTTTCTAGGACTGTCGTCGTAATCCTTCACGGTCTTTTCACCGTTCAACTATCCCTTGCCCCTGATCAGGCTCTGCCGGGATTTTTGTCAACAAGGGTTCACAGCACCAACGGTAAGTGAATGAAGATATCTAACAGTACCTGCATCAGAAATCGTCAGATAAAAGTGTGCCCCAGGTATGCCTTCAGGTGTTTCAATATTTTAACACTTAGGTCACTCAAAACTTCCGAGTAAGATTTCCAGATTTTAATCTCACGAGCATGCGTCGGAAAGGACCTCTATGTTTCAAAATGCAAGTATTCTTTATCAAAACGAACGGATGTTTTCGTAATCAAAGCGGTAATGAAAACAAAAACAAAACTATTTGACTGAACACACACTTTATTGACTGAAACAAAAAGATGGCTCAGAATTGAGCAACACACAAGAAGAAAAACCTGGAAAGAGGTGATTGCGCACAAAGGAAAAAATCTATCCTATTGGCAATGCGGAAACGTGATCTCATCGGGTTCCAACTCGGTTACACCTCATATGTCCTCAAGACTTTCCACACTTTCTGTCTTCTGAACGAGACGCTTCCAATCGGTTTCTGTCGGAGATTATCCAAGTCATCATGAGCACAAACGATCATGCTGGACGCAGTTGTTCGTTTCATTCCCTCTTTTGCCTGGACCGCCCTTTCGGGTTTCAGTCCACCGGGATACCCTTTTTTTGCCCAAGTCGCCCTCGCGGGTTTTCAACTTGCCGGGTGTACAGTTCTTTTCTTTTATTATCCCTAACTTTTGCCCGAACCTTTTTTCTCTTTTTTCTTGGTTCGCCGTGATGCCCATTTTTGCCTGGACTCTTTATTCTTTTCGTCCAGCGGGTCTCCTTCACGAAGTATTTTCTAACTGCGTCCGCATTCACAGGGAATGGAAAATCGTCGTCATCCGCGATCATCAACCACATGGTCTGGTCTGAGAAAACCTTCTTGACCACGAATGAGACACTCATAACTGTTTATCCATTTGCCCCACGATCGTCTTGAGGAGGAAGGATCCTTTTCAACCAATTCTTCCACGTGGTGCGCTCGAGGTCACACTTCTCAGTCAACAATACACTTCATTCCCTGGGTACAACGCCCCATGACAAGTAACTGTCAGCCCTTTTTCCTCAGTTGGACTCAACATGTCATTCCGAGTCCTTATCCATTCAGTCTTCTCTGATTTCTCATATGTCTGTGAGGAAGTCACTGCCCCAAGTAGATGCACATCCCAAGGTTCGATATCCAGGATACAGACTTTATGTTCAGCCACCATTGTTGGTGCAACCAACTGTGATTCGGGAAGCACTACCTCATTCATTTTAACTTCCCCATCAGACATCGGAATCCGTTCGGATTCAGGGCCAGGCCCCTCCTCCGGGATCGGTCACTCTCAATCTTTCGATTTGAGTACCTCGAGATGTCCTCATCAGGGACCTCAAACTTCCTTGGTTGATAACCTTCCATGGGTTGCTACTAGCTTTTCAAACACATACCTAGCCAAACCCATTTTGGATATCCACGAAGTGGTATGAATCAACATACACTGTCTCAGTCGGCGAGCAGCCTATGCCAAAGTACATCAAGTTTTTTCGAACAGTGAGTGTATTGTTTCACCGTCGATAAACTTTTTGCTTAGGTAAATTGCATACTCTTTTCGACAAGACTAGTCATGCTGACTCAGTACGCACCTCATAGACCCCTCGAGGGCTGCCGAGTACCAGATTAACAATCATTCCCCGGGGAAGCATCGGAATCAGAAGTTCCTGCGATTTATCCCTCTTTTTTTTTTTTTTTTTTTTTTTTTTTTTTGCAGGATCAATCTTGATTCTTCTGATTTACTCACAACAAGCCTCGGTAGCTTGATGAACAGCACCCCCTAAGTGTACTGACTCGGGCTCAATAGTGTGAGTTATCTCAACCAATCAACCAACTTGCCCCAAGTCTACCGGATGCCCCTGTTCTGCTTGGGACTTTGCCATCATGTCATCAACGTGGCATTTGCTTTCACGATGAATCATATCATGAAACAAAGTCACTGTAGACCTCTGATACGTGGCACCGGCCTCATGTGACGGAACGATATCAACTTAGAACAAGAAGGTGCCCCTTGTGTGATGGACCTGGTTTACTTCATATCATCTGGCAACAATTCAATCTGGTCTTGGCCAAGAAGCCATCCATGAAGATAAACACTGAGACCTGAGCCATATAATCAACCAATACCTCATTGTGAAGTACCGGGAATTCATCCTTCAGATTAGCTCTGTTCACATCTTGGTGGTCCATACACCTTCTCATCTTTCAGCACCAGTTTCCGCTTCACTGGAGGACAGTCTTCTCTTAAGGGTAGCTCGTGCCCCATAACATTGGTATTCCGCCCTGGTGTATCTAGATACAATCAGGCATACGTATCAACCTGCTCTTCTAACAGGGCTACCATTTTGTTCTCGACTTGCCTCTAAAGCGGTCTCAACTTTCACTTTCCCTTCTGACCTCGGCGGTACCTGGGATGACAAACTTGACTCGCTTCTCGTGCGGTTGAATCACCTTCTCCTCTTGTTTCAACAACCTGGCTAATTCCAGCTGATCACAATCTTCTGCGCCTTCTTCTTCGGCATGATAGCTTGGATTGTCGAAGTCATATAGAGGTGTAACCAAATTGTTATCGATGAGCTCAGGAGAATCACTTTTAAGGTCGGAACCAAATGAATCAAAAGGAAAGAGAATAAAAACATTGCCATTTTTATTTTTATTATTATTTATTTTATTTTTTATAAAAAAAAACTGCAAAAAATGAAAAACAGGGAACACCGCTTTTTTTGATTGAAAAACATCCATTTATTAATGATGCAGAAATGTTGCAAAATGAAACATGAGGTGGCCCTTACAATGGACCATTACGTGTCGGGCAACACGTATGGCTTTCATGCAAATAAAACTGAAAACAAGAAAATACTACTCTTCAGGATGAGTGACAGTGCTGATCTTTTTAAGCCTTCCAGTTCCCTGCCGCGCGCGATTTTATCCATGACTCTAGTTCACAGTCACTGTCAGTCTCTTCCCCCACCGCACAGACGCGATCTGAATTTTCAACGATCATACCCCCCATCAACTGACCCTGTACCGGCACGGGATCGGCATTAACATTCAGTGATAGTGTAAAATTGAGGGCCTTGGAATCCACCAGGTCTTGGACAGTATGCTTAAAGGCTCTACACCCCTCAAGGTTATGCCCAGGCGCACCAGAATGGAATTCACACCTGGCGTTCTCATCATAGTCGGGTGGCCTCTGATCTGTTCTCAATGGAGCTAACATCCTTGGCCGAACCAACCCAAGATCCATCAACCTTCTAAACAGAGCAGCATATGGCATGGGTGGCTTGTCAAAATGGCGATCGATCCCCTTTCCCCTCACTTGGTTCCCAGCTCCCTGTGCTTTCTGGGGAGTTGGCTGAGATTGCTGTCGGATTGACTGATTACCAGCAGGGATGGTTACTGCAGCAGTGTGCTGGTAGTAACGACCCCTACCGTGTCCTCTCTGGGCATACACAACACTTGATTCACCCTCATCCTTGCGCTGGTCGTCACTAAAGGGTTTCTTCGGTCCAGACACCAAAGCATTTCCTTGTGTTTCCCCCTTCCTTAGCCAGTCTTCAATCCTCCCCAACTTCTCGGCAATTGCTTTCTGCCCCAAGGCGAACTCTTGCATGACATTGATCAGCTCTCCCATCTTCTCTTTCAGTTCAAGGATGTCGGTGTTGGGAAGATCCATCAGCTTGGATTTGTTGAGTCTGACTGTATGTCTCAATGGAAGAGCTATTCGCACCGGTTGACACCTACAAAACAGCAAATGGGTTAGTATGACTCACATATGCAATGTCTGTCCGTACTTAGGAAAATTCTGTCCTTTGATTCCGGTTTCATCGAGACAAATAAAATTTTATCAACAACATTCTGACATCTGGATGCCTCTCAACCTGAGCCTTAATTAAAAAAAAATGGACCCTGAGTATGGACAGACATGAGTTGAATGCAGATGAATGCAAAATGATATGACGCAAATGCATGAATGCAGGTTACTGTGCCACCAAGTCATCTGAAGACCCAATCTCTGAACCAGTCACAATCAACTGAGTCACCATAAATCCGACTTGGGGGAGTTCCGAAATAAACGGAACTGGAGATTACATCACTATCATCACAGGAACATCCACTGAACGGATGACAGTCAGATCCTCTGAACAAGTACTCTCAAATTCAACCCGGGGATCCGAAATAAACGGAACCCGCTGATAAACCACGGACAGAACTCCGACGTCCCAGAAATAAATGTCCAGAATTCATAGTCACCAACAGTACCGGGAGTCACCAACTGTACCTGTTAAAATGATCAATCCCCCCCACTCACGGGTGTCATCTAGGCCAGGGTAAGGTCGAGAGAAACGCAGCATAAATAACCTTTCGCAGAATATCATCCTGTGCACACCCGATGTATGCACCGATAATATCCCACCAGGGTCTGAACTGCTCGTGATATCAATGTTCCGCTAAGTGGCGCAATACCACCCGCTTCCCATGAATCACTCTATTCCTAGGTTTCCTAGATTTCACTCGTAGCCTGGGTATTGGGCCTTTTACCTCGAGTAACTCCCATCCCCAAACAGAGAAACACAGCACAGCCAGCAAATGAATATGAATGAATGCAAACATTAATGCGAACAATAAATGCAAACAGTAAATGCACATATATACAAATGAATGCAATAAATAAAAGCACAAAGCAACCAAAGCCCTAACCTAGAGAGCGCTAGGAGAGACTCGCTCAGGGAAGATGGACCAGCAGAGGTCAACTTCTCTATATCCCCAGCAGAGTCGCCAGCTGTCGCATTACGCGAAAAACCGGCGGGAAAAACAAGAACAACAGAGCCGCCACCGTGCGTTATTTATCCCAAAAGAGGGAAAGGAAACGCTCAGAGTAAACCTGGAAAAAGACGTGGTCTCGCGACCAAAGAGAATGGGATCGGGAGTCGGTTATGCGAAGGGAAGGTATTAGCACCCCTACGCATCCGTCGTACTCGACGGGATCCACGCACAATAGAAAGGAAAATGGTTGCTAAACACTGCTCACACACACACACACTGGCTGAAAGAGACACAAGAAAACAGACTGAAACTGACTCGGCAGGATATCGCATCCCGGGCCTACTTAGTCTATCAGGCATAGACATCAGAGTCGAAGTAGTTCGGACTGGGGAAACGACACATGCTCGCTAGGATGTCGCATCCTATGCATACGTATCTCCTTGGACGAAGGAGAATCAGAGCATTCGTAGCTCGGCTAACACATGCTAACAAATAAAACAAACACGGGCAAACGTGGGACCCGAATGCCAATCACTGGACTTACATCGACGCCCGAACCAAAACACACACAAGGAGGCAAACGTGGAGCCCGACTGCCAATCACTGGACTTACGTCAGCATCCGAACCAAACAAACCCACACTGGAACCCAAATGCCACTCGATGGACTTACATCAGCTTCCAAGCACACAACAACACAAAACAAAGACACAGGCGCCCGGAGAGATCTGCTCATCTCCTGCCTACGTACCTCATCTGGTATGAGGATCAGGGCGACGTAGTTCCCCTACGCAGGGAAAAAGGACTAGCCTAACCAGATAACAGAGGGAGACACAACACTAGGGAGACTACGACTCGAGCCTAGATGTTGTCATGCAAAATCATCCCTAAGTTAAGGTTTCTAGCTAAATGGCACAAGGGCCAACCTATCCTAAGCATGGCTTGCACAAGAAGCAAGCCACACACACACTTAACTTGCACAGGAAGCAAGTCAAGCACAAACTAACTTGCACAGGAAGCAAGTCTAAACTAACCCTAAGAAGCAAAACAAACAAACACAAGCACAGGTAGCACACACTATATGCACACAAGAGGCTCAAACAAGGGTTAGGTTTTAGTCGAGGGGTCATATCAACCTCAACAAACAAACCTCTCGAACTGGGTAAAGGGTGCTCTTAACCTTGACATTGAGAGCCAAGGTGAAGCAGATGAAAGGAGATGAGGGGTGTGCCTCATTGCTCTTATCCCTGGCCAGGGAGAGCATTTGAATATCAGAAGGTGTGGGAGTTCAGAATGGGGGAACTCTATCCACAAGTGACTCTATAGATCTTGGGTTTTTACCCACTATGCATCAACACAGGTAGTGTGAGCAATGTGAGTGACACACAGACTAGCAGGGGATAGGTTGCTTATCCCTTGGGTTCTGCCAATTGCCTCTTCACTTAGGAGGACTTTGCATATGTACAGGGACAAGATTTAAACATACACAAACATTGCCTCTTAAGGAGGACTTCAGACAGTTGCCTGGCCAAGTAACAGGCCAGGTCTTCCAGACTACATGAAGAAGAAGGGATTATACCTCAAAGCAAGTTGCTATTAAAGCAAAGCAAAACAAGTTCAAAGAACTAAGCAACTAATGGTACCTGAAATAGTCAAACAGATTAGTACACAATTCAAAAGCAAAACAAAGGGAAACAGACATCAATAGTTAATCAGAAGCAAATGGATGTGCAAGGCACAAGGCTTAAGGCATGTGAGCCAAGCTCCTTGATTCTGAAGAAATGGATGAAACAGTGGTTGTTTTGTGATGCCTTGCTGAGACAGATGCACTAACAGCTCCCCACAGTTGAATGGTGAAGTTGGTTTGGCTTGGAACAACTTGAAACAGCTTCAATCGAACTTTGCCATTAATGGTGCTTTGCAAAAACAGTCGGGCAAATGAGCTTACAGTTGTGGAAACAATGTTGCAATGAGCTCACAATGATGCTTGGATGATGAAACAACAAGGGCAAGGTCGGGTTCTTTGAGGTTTTTGGCAGAAATTTCAAGATGGGAGAGAAATGGATCTTGAGAGCAAGTGATATTTTTTATGTTTGTGTGGCTGCTAGGGCTACCAAATGATCAGAAAAATGGTATATATTGTCTGTTTAACCTTTAATCCATGTATGCTAATCATGTTTTGCTTAAATGAATCAATTTGCTAATGTTGCCACATTGGTCCAAATGGTGGGGTATGATGGTAGGAGCACGAATTTTGGGCCTTGCACAAGTCACAAATATCATTTTAAATCATTCCCAATTGGCCATTTTGATGGAAAATGCTTAATTCAAAAATCCAATTTTGCACCACACTTGAAAATAATCATGTAAGTTCAAAAAGGGCCATTTTGATCCATAGAGTTTTGGTACATGAAAGTTGCATTTTTGGAAAGAGGAGGTTAAATATGACTTGTTGGAAAAAACCTCATCAAATTTGGCCAAATGGTTTGAGAGATATGGCCTTTTGAAGTTCAAGAATTTTGAAAATGAATTGATCATATCTTGCCAACCATACATGGGAATTGAGAGTTCTTGGACTTTTTGGAAATGGGAGAACAAGATCTTCAACTTTCATGTTGGGAAAAAATTCATTTGAAGCTTGTATCATGATGTAAGCTTAGGCTCAAGAAGTTTCCATTTTTGGCAGTTAAAATTACAGGTCCAGTTTCTATTTTTGGAAATTTCTGATTTGGCTTCAAATTCTTCAATGATGATGTTTGCCATGATATATGAGGCCTATTTGGACATGAATAAGCTCTCTCAAACCAAATCCATCCATCAAAACCATAAAATCAATCACAGTTGACCAAGTTTGACTTTTTAGGGTTTCTGACTGATTGTGCATTGACTGATGACCTTTGAGCATCCAATCTTTGACCTAAACACTTCAAATGGATCCCCAAGTCATGTGAACATGTTGGACCAACCCTAGGGCCTTGGCTCAGTGAAAATTGTACTTGCTTGCTTGACTGACTGATCTCCTGACCAGTTTGACCTAATTCTGACTGATGATCTTGCACTTGAGGCAAAAGGGACAATGCAATGCTATGCAGTGGACCATGTTATGTTATGACCTAATATGAGAATGTATGTACAATGATGGGTGCAAATTTGAGGTGCTACACATGCGAAATCGGAGTCGAAAATACGGTGAATTTCAGTGTTATCAAACTCTCCCACACTTAAACCTTTGCTTGTCCTCAAGCAAAACATTAAAAAGCTCATAAAAGAAGAACCGGTGTAAACGAGTGCTTCAGGTTAAAAGATTTCTAAGTTCAAGTTGGGATGCAGTGATAGGTACTAACTGAGTGAACTAAGGGCATCATGATGACTCTAATCCGCAATAAACTTCATTCCTATATTAACCAACCCATATTATCCCACAATATCTAGGCCTGCCTCTTCATCTCTTTTTGTGTCCTTTTCATTCAGGCGCAATCACATTAAGCCCATTATCCGTACATGTTTCATAGTAGAGTGACCTGTTAGTGATTATGACCTAAACATGGGGTTTCTGGCACATAAATCTGTGTAAACCCTTTTATTTGACCCAACTGTAGTTGTGGGGGATCAGATCGTAATCCGCCCTACCGAGTTCAGTGCCAGATACCTCTGAACCAACTAACAGCGGGTAAGTTTTTCTTTTTCTTTTTGTAGCAAATTTTTACAACTCTTTGGTTTAAATGACTTTGTGAGGGTCACCTATACCAGAGTTGCCTTTTTGCTTTCTTTTATTTTTTTGTTTTGCTGGATCATTCACTTATTTGCATCGGTCCCCTACGTAGAGGATGCGTAGGCCGGAGCTGACTGCTGAGATAAACTACTGAGGACTTATATTGAAATGATGATTAAGGCCATGGTATATGGGGTTTCGGGAATGATTCCTATATTTACGAAGTCTATGGTGCTAAAATAATACTGATGTTTCGCAAAGTTCTCCCAAGTCACTACATCCTTACTCGAAACCTGTCTTTAAAACCTGAAAACTTTCGGAATAACACTGTTTTCTTTTGGAAAAAAATTTCGGTGGGGCTAAAGGTATGGGGAGATTAGATTGTACTAAAGATACACTATATTTGGTGACTCGTCAGACTCATGCATTATTTAAGACACTTAAACTAAAAGCAAAATAAACAACTAAAAGGCAATAAAAATAAGAAAACTATCTAAAAACAGCAAAGAAAAGCGATAAAGAGAAGACGAGAAAAGCAATAAAGAAAAGACGATAGAGTCTCCTCCCACACTTAAATCAAACATTGTCCCCAATGTTTCGAAATAAGATAAGGGAAGAGTTACCTGACAACCTACTCTTGACCACTAATGCCCTCGCCATCCTGAGGTGGACGACGGGATCGGGTACGACGGTCTCTCTGATCCATCCTCGCCTGCAAGGCATCCTGAGCGGTCCTCACCTCTCGAAGGTTACCCAAAATGGAACCTTGAGTGGCTTCGATGAGTTCCATGTTTCGTTGGTGGTATTGTTGCTGTCGGGCTTGCGTATTTGTAATCCTAAGCAGGGACTGTAAAACAGTGTCATAGGACCTGTCTGTCCTCCGCTGCAATTCTTGCATGAAGCTCATGTTATTCACCAGTTGTTGTTGGATGGTAGAGAGTAGTTCATCACGCCTTTTCTCTCTAGCCATGTGGTCACGCCACATCTCCTCTGTAATATAAAAGCCAGGAGCGGTACCTGCAGAAGAAGAAGATGGTGCGGTGTGTGGTGGTGAAGTATGATGGGGGGACACATCAGGTACGGGAGATCTCTCTCTCTCCGATCATATTCATCATCAGTGTCATGTCCCGCCTCATCAGGAATGTTATGAGGAAGAGGACCCAAAACGGGTGGAGCATCTAAAGCGTAGGTCCAATTCCTTTCATCTCGTACATCTGTACGTTTAGTGCATGGTAAAACAACAGATGGGATAGCTACACTATGAACCATAAGCACATAGCCTCCTTCTCTCCTCAATCGGCCCAATTTGATGTCTCTCAGAAATTTTAGGTTAATTGTGCGAGGAGGTAAGGGGTCTAGGGTAGCTATCTCATTGTTCAGGTTAAGCGCCCGAGCAATAGACGTAATCAATCCTCCGAAAGGAATCGGTCCCGCTTTATTTAAAGTTAAAGTCATATGAGCAAGCATGAACGAGACCAAATTAATTCGTCTATTTGTGAGGCTTCCTTGCAAAAATAGAAGCTCTCTAGCATTAACCTTATTTGGATTCTCCCGGACAAAAATAGTACATGCCAACAGATATCTAAAAACTCTGATGGTCGGGTTATGGATAGTCGAGGCAAGAACTCCCTCAAAAGAATTTATGGAAGTGTTTGACAGTCTCTGCCAGAAGGAGAACACCTCAACTGACCAATCCGAATCCAGAGGGGCCTCACAAATAGCACCGTCCCCATGAGGGATTCCTAACAAGCCTGCTGGTTCATCGGTACTGAATTCATATTCAACAACAAACATTCTAAATCTGATAGTACCAACTGTGCTAGCAGTGTTAGGATTTACAATATAGATTAAAGAACTCAAAAATTTGATTGTCAATCTCTCATAGGTAGGTTCTTTGTTTGAAAAGAAATTATGCAAAACTAAGTTATCTAATAAATGAAATATGCTATGATAGATACCTAAAGTGTAGAGATAGCTTTCGTCAACATACCTTGTCGGGAGGATCTCCCGATTTTGCAACCGTTCGATGATTTTCGTTGGTCTATCTCTCGGTTTCCCTCCTCGAAGAATGAATCCATTAAACTCCATTGTGTAGCTCTTGAAATGTGACGAAGAAGATGAAGTGGAATGTGAAAAGGTTGGATTTTTACGAAATCCGATGGATGAAAATGAAAACGGAAATCGGGATAATGATTTGTATGGTGTGAGGATGAGAAAGGTGTGAGCTTTTTGTGGGTTCAAGGACGTTTTTGCAAGGTGAAAAAATGGGTTTGGAAGGTTGTAAGGTGTGAAAATGGTGAAGAAAGGGAGTCTGCCCCGAGCTTTTACAGACGCTGTGGCGGGCGCCACAGGGTCTATGGCGGGCGCCACAAGGCAAAATCTGGCTGGGTCGGATTTTGGTCTTTTGGCTTGGGCTACTATTAGTCTTTTGGCTTGAGGGGTCCGGATAGCATTTGTCTTGTAATTTTCCTAGTATCATTGGCTTGCATAATTTTATAGAAGTAAAAATAAAAATAAAACAAAATTTAAATATTAGATTAATAAATAAATAAACAACTAAAATAAAAAATGCAAATAAAACAAATATAAGACATATATATATAAAAGTAGAAATATCAATGTATAGACATAGTTTATATAATATTCCAAATGCGATGATATAAAATGAGTTATGTAAATACGAGAAATATAAAAAAGAGATAAAATAAGATGAAATGGTGAGATCACATAGTAGGGATGTCGTCTTCCTGAGTGGATCCACGGAGCATGGCTACCTCCTGCCTGAGCTCGGCGATCTCCTGATATAAACAGTCGGCCTCGGTAGCGTGGGTGAGATCAGATACTCCCATCTGTAAAGTGAGGTCAGCCACCTCCTGTCTAAGCTCTGCAATCTCTCTACGACACTCTGCAATCTGGGTGAGGATGTCTGGGGTCTGCAATGATAGATTGTTAGAGAAAACTGTGATCCTGGGAGAAGGTGGTGTAGGCATGTACTCATCAATGGGTGGTGATCTCGGCTCCTCGATGGTCTCTCATTGGCCCTCCAGAGCATAACTCCAATTTGCTGGGTCATGCACACTAGTCATCATAGGATCAGGCAGTGTGAAATAATGAATAGCCTCGCTGTCGACTAGCAATCAGAACTGACATGGGTGGAAAGAGGCTCTCCTCATCAACCCTCTGGTCAAACAGAAGTCGATGTTCATGGTAGTGTACCCATAGTCGGTTCGGAGATGTAACAGCTTGCGAGATAGACGTAAAGCGACAACAATCTGTGTAATGATTCCGCCCACATGGATGACTCCTTCGGTCGATCTGGAGACACCGCTGAGGCCACATAACAGAAAGTTCCCACATGCTACTGGGCGAGAATGGGATGCACAAAATAGTAGGAAGATCTCCTCTTCACTCAGTAATGTCTCAGCATCCAGTGTTCCTAGGAAGGAATATGCCAATATCATCTGGAAGTATCTAAAGGCACGGTTATGTATAACATGAGACAACTGCATAGATGGATACTGGCTTCCGCCACCTGATATATCACTCCAAAACTTTTCCACCTCCTTACCCAGAAAATATCCCATAGGTGTCTCCTGGATAGCATCAGGAGTGGTCTGGAAACCCAATAGGTCGCCGAACTTTTTCTGGCTGAAAGAGTACTCAACTCCAAAGAGCCTGAAAGCAGCGTACCCATCTGGTCCAGAGTATGGGTCATAGTCGAATGAACTCAGGAACTCCAATATCAGGTTCCTGTAGGTGTTACTCAAGTCGTCAACAAACTCGTCCCAGTGAAGCTGGTGGCTAAGGAATCGGATACTCGGCTCAATGCCCAGTGCCTCCATACAATGTTGATCAGGATAACGTGTGGGTGCCATAGGGCGCTGATAAAGAGCGATGTAGCGCTCTCTCTGAGCATCATCTCTATAGGCTACGTGCATATCGTTGAAATCCTGCATCCTGTAAAAGTTAGGAAAGTGATTCTGAAAATACAAACCATTCAAATTTTTAGTCTCGATGAAAAATAAAAATAAAATAAAATTAAATAAATGCGAAAAAGTAAAATGAAAAAACCATGGGTTGTCTCCCACGCAGCGCTTGTTTAACGTCATTATCTTGACGATTAGAATTTATACACCTGTAGTAGTGGGAATTGGTGGATCAATTAGGGTGTGGCTTGAGTAGTATGCTAGAATGTCTCCTCCTTCGTAGAGCTTCAGTCTTTTTTTCCATTTACAAAGAATGGATTACAGGTTTCGTTCTTGATTTCTACGGCTCCGGATCTTAGAATCTTGGATACTTCGAAGGGGCCAGTCCATCTTGAGCGTAGCTTTCCAGGGAAGAGTCGTAACCTAGAGTTGAAAAGGAGAACAGGATCGCCTACATTGAAGATTTGCTTTACTATTCTTTTGTCGTGATAGGCTTTTGTTATCTCTTTGTATATTTTTGCATTCTCGTAGGCAAATTGCCTAAGTTCTTCTAGTTTATGAATGTCTAGGGTACGCTTTTCTCCAGCGGCTAGGTAGTCTAAATTCAAAGTTTTAATGGCCCAATAGGCCTTATGCTCTAATTCGAACGGTAAGTGACAGGATTATCCATAGACTAGTTGGTAAGGAGTAGTTCCTATAGGGGTTTTGAAAGCGGTTCTATAGGCCCATAATGCTTCTTGAAGCTTCTGAGACCAGTCTCTCCTAGAAATAGAAACAGTTTTCCCTAGGATTTGTTTTATCTCCCTATTGGATACTTCTACTTGGCCACTAGTTTGTGGATGGTATGGTGTTGCTACTCTATGCCTAACTCCATATTTTCTTAAAAGTTTGTCAAATATCCTTGATATGAAGTGTGATCCCCCGTCGCTTATGACTAAACGTGGTGTTCCAAATCTAGGGAAAATATAGTTTTTAAATAGTTTAATCACAACCCTAGTGTCATTTGTGGGTGCAGCTATAGCTTCAATCCACTTAGACACATAGTCTACAGCTACTAAGATATACCTGTTTCCTAAGGATGGTGGTAAAGGTCCCATGAAATCTATACCCCATACGTTGAAGAGTTCTACTTCCTGAATGTTTCTTAGAGTCATTTCATCACGCCTTGAAATGTTTCCAGTGCGTTGACATCTATCACATTTGACAATGCAAGCATAGACATCACGCCACATGGTAGGCCATAATAGGCCAGCTTGAAGAATCTTGGCGTATGTCTTAGAGGTGCTCGCATGTCCACCATAAGGTGTAGAATGACAATGCTCGATAATACTATTTACCTCTTCTTATGGAACGCAACGGCGGAAAATGCCATATTACCCCTTTTGAAAAGGAGGGTTCGTCCCAATAGAAGTTTCTCACATCGTGGAAGAATTTCTTCTTGCAGTGGTAGTCAAGATCAGGGGGTACTATATCAGTAGCTAGGTAATTAGCGAAGTCTGCATACCAGGGTACGTTACTTATTGCTAAGGAATTTTGGGAGTGCTCATCAGGGCCTAGGTTATTATCTTCAATGGTTTCTAGTCCAGTTATCAGTCTATCATAGGCGAAATCATCATTTATGGGTACTAGTTCTGGTTTTAGATGTTCTAGCCTAGAAAGGTGATCGGCTACTACATTTTCAGTGCCTTTTTTTATCTCTTATATCTAAATCAAACTCTTGTAGTAATAGAATCCATCGGAGTAACTTGGGCTTGACATCTTTTTTACTTAATAGGTAACGAATGGCAGCATGATCGGTGTAAACTATAATTTTTGCTCCTACTAGATAAGATCTAAATTTGTCTATAGCGAAAACTACAGTGAGTAATTCTTTTTTAGTTGTTGCGTAGTTAAGTTGGGCAGCGTCTAGGGTTCTACTGGCATAATAAATGGCATGTAATTTTTTATCTTTCCTTTGTCCTAGAACGGCTCCAACTGCATAATCACTAGCATCGCACATTATCTCAAAAGGTTCTAACTAATCAGGTGGTTTCATAATGGGTGCCGATACTAATGCTTGTTTTAAAAGATTAAATGCGTCATTACATTTTTCATCAAAAATGAATTTAGCGTCTTTCATCAAAAGTCCAGTTAAAGGTTTAGTTATTTTGGAGAAGTCCTTAATAAAACGCCGGTAGAATCCAGCGTGTCCAAGAAAGCTTCGGACTTCTCTGATGGTTTTTGGTGGTTTTAGGTTTTCTATAACTTCTATTTTAGCTTTATCTACCTCTATACCTTTTTCGGAAACTATATGTCCTAAAACAATTCCTTCGATCACCATGAAATGACACTTTTCCTAGTTTAGCACGAGGTTCACCTCCACGCATCTCTCCAGGATTTTCTCAAGGTTAGCAAGGCAATTGTGGAAATCAAATCTGCAAACCGAGAAATCATCCATAAACACTTCCATGATACCATCTAGGTAATCTGCAAAGATGGACATCATGCAACGTTGGAAAGTAGCTAGGGCATTACAGAGGCCGAATGGCATTCGTCTGTAGGCAAAAGTTCCATAAGGGCATGTAAAGGTAGTTTTTTCTTAATCTTCGGGGTGGATAGGTATTTGGAAGAATCCAGAGTATCCATCTAGATAGCAGAAGTAAGAGTGTCTGGCTATACACTCCAACATCTGGTCTATAAATGGTAAAGGGAAATGATCCTTCCTGGTTGCTTTATTTAATTTTCTATAATCTATACACATCCGCCATCCTCCTTCTAACCGTTTTGCTACATGTTCGCCTTTATCGTTTTGCACGACTGTGATGCCTCCCTTTTTAGGTACTACATGCACAGGGCTCATCCACTTACTATCCGAGATCTGATAGATTATACCTGCCTCAAGTAACTTAAGAACTTCCTTTTTAACAACATCACTCATTATAGGGTTTATTCTTCTCTGATGTTCTCTGGAGGGTTTTGAATCTTCTTCGAGCGAAATCCGATGCATACATACGGATGGGCTTATACCTTTTAGGTCAGAGATATTATATCCTAAGGCTGAGGGATATCTTCGTAAAACGTCTAAAAGTTGGTTCATTTCCTATTGGCTCAAGGTAGCACTGACTACAACTGGACGGTTCATCTTTTCATCGAGGAACTCATATCTCAGATTCTTTGGTAGTTCCTTAAGTTCTAAGGTTAGTTTCTTAGGGCATGGCATATGATCTGGAGTAAGGGATAAACATTCGTAAAGGTTATCATCGATGTAGGGTTTCTTAAAGTCATCATCTTCCATTATGAGGGTTAATGCTAACTTAATTGTTTTTATAATTTCTTCTTGTTCTAATTCTCTAACACATTCATCAATGATATCTAAGGCATAACACGCGTCTCCCATCACAAGTGCCATAAGAAATTTCGAAAGTATAAATTCTATTTTCTCGTCACCTACCTCAAAGGTCAACTTTCCTTTCTTGACATCTATTATGGCTCCTGCACTCGATAAGAATGGTCTACCAAATTGGCACTTGACATCTATCATTGTCCTCTTTGATGTCCATGACAACAAAATCAGTAGGGATAAATAACTGACCTATCCTAACAGGGACATCTTCTAAGATTCTTATCGGATACTTAACAGATCTATCGGCTAACTGAAGTGACATCTTAGTGGGCGGTAATTCTCCTAAGTTTAACCTCTCACAAACTGCTAAAGGCATTAAGCTCACACTAGCTCCTAAGTCTAGAAAAGCTTTTTCGATGACATGACTTCCCAAAAGACAAGGAATGGAGAAATTTCCAGGATCTTTATCCTTTTTGGCTAATTTATTCATCGGAAATAGCATTACATTCCAAAGGCTTCGGATCGTCAAGTCTACGTTTGTTGGTAAGGATGTCTTTGAGAAACTTTGCATAAGAAGGTATTTGGGTAATGGCTTCTGTGAACGGGATTTCTACGTGAAGTTTTTCTATAACTTTAATAAATTTTTGATATTGGTTATTTATCTGGGTTTGTTTGAGTCTTTGCGGATATGGTATAGGTGGTTTATATGGTCGGGGCGGTACATAAGTTTTAGGTTCTTCTCCTTTTTCTCGACCTTCCTGGTTTTCAGATTCCTCTGGTTCCTTTACTTTGTCCATGGGTTTGCTACATTCCTTAGAAGTTGTGGGTTCATTCAATCTAGGGTTTGGTGGCTCATCATAAGCGTTCCCACTTCGTAGGGTAATGGCATTGGCTTGTCCTCTCGGATTCTGTTGAGGTTGTCCAGGGAACTGTCCTCGAGGTGTGGTATGAGGGGCTTGGTTTAAAGCTACCTGAGAGATTTGGGTTTCAAGCATATTAGTATGAGTAACTATTTGGTCAACCTTGGTTCCTAACTGAGTAATCAATTCGTTAACATGAATGTTTTGGTTCATGAACTCCTTGTTTTGTTGGGTTTGAGCGGTGATAAAATTTTCCATAATTTTCTCAAGGCTCGGCTTTGGTGGCACAGGTTGATTTTATCTTGGGGCTTGATAACTAGGTCTCGGAGGTGCATTATTTTGGATTGGGTTATTGTTTTTATAGGAGAAGTTCGGGTGATTCCTCCATCCAGGGTTATAGGTATTCGAATATGGGTTCCCTTGGGTGTAGTTCACTTGCTCAGAGTGGGTTTCGTTTAATAGACTGCATTCTGCAAATTGGTGTCCTTTGGTTCCACATATCTCACAATCTGACGAAACTGCGGCTACAATATTCGGGTTTATGCATATATGCTCGACCTTAAGGGATAATGCGTCCATTTTAGCTTGCATCATGTCTATAGAGCTTAGTTAATGCACTCCTCCTTGGGCTTCCTTCTTCTCAACTGTCGCTCGTTCGACTCCCCATGATTGATGGTTTTGAGCCATATCTTCGATGAGGGCACTAGCTTCAGGGTAAGGTTTGTTCATCAGAGCACCGCCTGCGGCAGCTGTAAGACCCCAATTTTGTCCCTAAGATCCCTCATGGCATCATAACATTGCATTGCATAGCCTCAAGGATCATTGAGCATCTTGGCTCCCTTTCCCTTTGGGTAAGGATCTCTTGTGAGTGGTTTGAGATCACCAGGCATGCTTGAATTGTATATCATTTCTTTTCTTGTTTTATTCACTAACCAAAATCACAAAAATATTGTCACTAACAGTTTTTGTTGTAGCTTAAGCAATCACCAGGTCAAGAGTTTCAAGAAGATCCTTTGTGCAAGAGATGAGGTATTTTCTTGAGATGAGGATCACCTGATTAATATAACGATCTTACATGAGCTAGGGTTTCATTTTGGAACAATTTCATCAAGTGATAAAGGCTCAAGTTCATCAAGACATTTCAAGGTCATCTGAGGACCAAAAAGTCAACTGTGCAGTCAACCGAGGGCTATGAGGTGGGGGAAATGAGTTGAGACTCCTCAATCATGTTCAAATGAGGCCTATTCATCATTCTAATCATCCATCTTGAAGATTCAAAGGTCATGGCAAAAGTTACTAAAAATGGAAAATGACCTGTAATTCAAAGTTTCCAAATTTGGCAAGTTTTTGGTCCACATTCAACTTGACTTGTCAATATTAAAGAAGTTTCAAATGGATTTTTGGTGAACATGAAAGTTGTATATCTTTGTCTCTCCTTTCCAAAAAGTCCTAATTCATGTCCATATGATGAATGATTGAGGAGTTATGGTCATTTGATCACAAGGTGTGCATGGAAATTCAAAATGGCCTAACTTTTGATACAAAGCTCCAATTTGGTTCATTCTTTTTGCAAAATGCTTCTCATGTTCAAGGCATCTCAAAGTTACATCATTTGGCTCATTTGTGCAAAAGAATCATGGCCAAATGCTCATTATTTCTCATGTGTTCAAATTGAAGAAAATATTCACAATTCATTGTTGGCTTATGATACAAGCAAAATAACAATTCCATCATGACCATTGGATGATTTTGAGTAAATTCCAAGCTTAACATGGGACTGTACACGTGTGTTTTGGCCATGCTAGCTCATTTTGCATTTTTGCAAATTGCTCCAATACTCTTTAATCATGATTAGCCAAGGGAAAGTGTGATTAGCAGCATCATTAGCATGGGATATAAAAGCTCAAACCCTAATCCTAACGGCCATAACAAGCATTTTCAGATCTGAAATTTGAAACTCCCTCCAATTTTCTGTCACTTCGAATTTGGATTTTCTTCACACAATTCTCAAATCTCTTTGCATATTCTTGTTCCTTGAGCTTCATTGAGCAAGATTCATTCATTACTTGGAGCAATTCACCAAGATTTCATGCAGATCAAGAGCAATATCATGTTGATGGAATTTGAAAATTGAAGTAGATCCAGGTGGTTTCAAGTGTTCCTGTTTGCGCAAAGCTTCAAGGCAAGATCAAAGGAGAAGATCTGGAGCTTATGAGCACTTGAGAACACGATTTCAGCAACCTTCTATTCCAGGTGATGAAAATTCGATCCTCTCATTTGGCTGTTTTCTTGATAGAGATGTGTAGATCTTGATTAGTAGAGAATGTACATGTGTTTAGATTTTGATTTTGTTGAGAATTGATCATGTATGATGAACTTTAAGTTTGGATATACAAAACGTTTTCATTCGATCTGGAAAATTTAGGAGGAATTAGGAAGATTCATTGTGATATTTGGATTCCTTGTGGAAGGACAGTTCGAATGGTACCGGTTTTATTAATTTCTTGAAAAAAAATTGGTTGGCGCCACCGGATGTTGGTCGGAGAAGACGACCGGAGCTTAGCTCCGGCGTCTCTGTAATTTCCTAGGGTTTATGCTGTGTTGGCTGCCATGTGGATGCTGTGTGTACGCCTGCGTGTGAGTTTGATTGGTAGCGATTGCTTTGACCGTGCCATGCGTGTTTTGACTTGCTGACCGTGCATGCTGACTGTTTAATGAAACGGTGTGTTTTGATGTTTGAATGTGAGCCGTTTGATTGCCATGCGCACCAAGATCTGTGGCTATGGTTATTTCTGATTTAATTCAAATATTTGAATTTCCCTCCATTTCCATGCATATTTCCATTATTTTGCTCATTTTAGAAAAATCATAAAAAAATGCAAAAATAGTCCAATTTAATCCCAATTTTTTTTGATAGTTTTGTTTTGATCTCTACTATTTTTTGATATTAATTTCATGAATTGTTGATTTCTGGTTTTTTATTTGTGAATTTTTGATTGAACCTTGTGCTAAATTGATATGTTGCCTTCAATGCTTTGTGAAATTCTATATGTTGAGCCATTTGATCGCATCTTTTGCATGCTTGACATTAACACATGATATGAATTTTTGGTCACTGGTTTGGAATTTTTCTCATATGCTATCATCCTTTTTGACACAGAGAAAAGTGTGACAATTTGTGTCACATTTTTGACATTGAATTTGTGCATTTTTGTTCATATAACATTTGAAACTTTCTGGATTTGATCTTTTGCATATTGCTTGTTCATGATATAAGGAACTTGCATAAAAAATCTCAAAGTCATTGCATGCATTTCTGTTTTGATTTGAATGTTCTAAATTGGAAGTTCACTTTGTGCACATTTTGTGATCATTGCATGACATAGACAATTTGAGATATTTGCTTATTGAATTGATGCTGGTCCTTTTGAGGACATTTTGTGACATGTTTGAATGTGCATTGTGTAAAAGATTGTGTTCTGTTTTGGTCATTTGACTTAGTTTTGAATCTAGTATTTGCACTAGTGTTTTGTACATAAACTAACCTTGTTTTGTGTTTCAGGTTTGGACATTTAGCATTGATGGTTGATTTGTTCTCACTTTGTGAGATGCAAATGATTTGAGTTCTAACTTGTGTTTGTTTTGTAGGATTTTAAGTGATGTGCTTGAGCTCATGAGTTCATTTGAATGCTTGGGCATTGTTCATTGGATTGTGTGATTGTTGGAAAGTTTCACTGTTTGTTTGTTGGTTTTCTGACTGAAATACTAACTGTTTAGTCTTTGTACAGGTACCTTAGTTGCTTGCTTGCTTTTGCTTTTGCTTAAGCCTTGGATTGTGGTTGACACACCACTTAGGTAGTTATCTTCTTACTTCATGTAGTCTGGAAGTCCTGTCACCTTTTTGGCAGGCATTTTTCTGGCAAGTCCTCCTTAAGAGGCTCTGTTTGTGTTTGTTTACAATTGTGCCAAAGACCTCCAAGATGAGGCATGTGCTATCTGATAAGACCTCCAAGAGTTGAGGCAATTGATGGATAAAAGGGATTAGTAGCCAATCCCCCATTATTCAGTGTGTCGTTCTTTATGCTCGCACTACGTGCTAATGCTTCTGAACATGTACCCAAGATCTTTGTCCAGTGTCTGTCAAGTGGAATAGGATCTCGCTTTCTGGATCCCCACGCTTTCTTTGTTAAGAGCATGAGGTCTCATCCTCATTACCTGTTTGATCAGCTTCACCCTAACTCTCAATGTTAGTGGTTAAGAGCTATAGATTACCCATTACAGTTTGGCTTGTTTTCGAGGTTGACATGACCCCTCTTGACTAAAGCCCACCCATTGTTTGAGCCTCTTGTATGTATATAGGGTGTGATGATTATTTCCTTGTGAACTTTTGATGCGTGTGCTCTTGCACCATGAGTTTCCTTTTTGAGCTTAATTTGAAGATCATTATCATGTTCGTTACCATGTGGAAGTTACAAGATACATTGAGGATCTCTTATGAGACTTGTTTGATTGCTTATGCTGTGTGCTTGCTTATTCCAAAGGATGGGATCTACTTGGATCATCTATATGATCTCAAGAGAGGAACTTCTAGCGTGGTTTCATTTCTTACCCCTCACCTTTTTGTTCTCTTTAGGACTTAACCCTTTTTCTTCATTTCTCCACCCTAACCCAAGCCAAAACCCTTTTTGTGCAAACATTTCATTTGTTTTCAACATTAGAAACCTAAGCCTTAGGCTTTTGATTTTCAAACTTTCTTTTCATAACACTCATTTTGAATTGAATCTTTAAGTCAACTTTGACCATTTTTGTATATACTTCTAATTGGTAAATATAACCCATTCAAATTCCCTTTTGAGGTTTCAATGTCCACTTTCTTAATCAAATTTTTTCATAACCTTTAGCTATTAGGTTTGAGTTATCCTTGTGGTAGATGTAATACTCACCTATGTCCTTAGTGATGGACAATGAGCCTTTCATGCTTATTATAGGGTTAACCCCTCACTAGCATGTTGAAGTTATCCTCACATGGTGGATTTGTGGTTTTAGGTTGAGTTTTCTCCCTTTGATAACAAAAGACCTTAAGGCTTTTGGACCAATCAATCCACTCATTTAATTTTTTGAGATTTTTACCCTGAACTACGAGGTTTTGATCCTAATCTTTTTATAAGAGGGTACGTAGGCAATGGGTTTATCCATCCAAACACAAAATGTAAATAACTTATATATTCTTTTCTCATCTCCTCAATCATGTTTGCAAAAATAAAATTTTCACAAAACAATAACCTTTGCAACAAGTGTGAAAAGGGCTCCCTAAGAGTACCTAGGATGTTTTGGGTGCCTAACACCTTCCCATTGCATAACCAACCCCCTTACCCAGATATCTGTTTCTTTTACTAGTTTTGTTTGTAAAACTTTTAGGTTTTTCTTCGCTTTCTAATCATTCCTTTGGATAAATAGAAGTGCGGTGGCAACTCGACTTTGTATGATTTACCTTGGATTTAGTCAATATCTCCAATGGTAACGAATACACCGCTACAGAAAAGTGGCGACTCTGCTGGGGAATCCATCATCTCCCTAGTGGGTTTTGCCAACTTTTCACCTTTGTTGTATTATATTGTTTTGTGACATATTTTTGTGCAATTTGGGATTACTGTATTGTATGTAATGATTGAATTGCTTGATATATCAATTGCTTGTCTGCTTGGTGATCTTTGTGAGATGAGTTCTATACCCGAACTCGAGTGCACCTAGGATAGGAGAATGGCGTAGTCTTGTCGACTTGTGTGGAGTAATTCCTTGGCAAGTTGACTTGCGAGTCCATTCACTTGGTAGAGGTCATGTTGGGATCAATAATGTCACACAAGTAAGTTGTGGTTAGACATTACTCTTTCCAATATAGACCTTAGAAGCCAAGGACTTTAGTTTACCAAACCCATCTTGGCCTATTTTTAGGATGTAGTGCGGAAGTCGTTCAAATGTAAGATTTGATGCGATTGTTTTCGGAATACGAGTAGTCGTTTCTCCGATAATATCCGAAAGATGGGAGGATGACTATGGGAACCTCTTGTAGAACATGTTTGGCAGGTTTAAACCCTAGTACACTCCCTTTGGGTGGTTCTTAACCGAGACTCCATGCTCGTGACTTGCAACAAACCCTTGATTCATGGTTGATCCGTTCATGTATCCTTAATATCAATGGAACTTGGGTGTTGATAAGGAGTAAACCATAATCCACCAAAATGGATGATTGATATTAAGGATAATATGATCCATCCCATGATCTTTGTTTGGTGTGCTTTGCGTGATCCTTGAGTGTGATTGTTGCATTCATGCATTCATGCATCCATTTGCATCCATATCATCAATAATAAAAGAAATTTTCAAGGAATTTAAGGGGTTTATTTGCAAAATTTTCAGACATGGAAAGACAAAGAAGGAATACAAAGAAGTACAGCTTCAGGCAACCAGATTTGAAAGAGTTAAGGAATCTGATATCCTATGTATTAGATCCCTTGGGTTTCAAAGCTCATTTTGTGAAGCTTCTTCCTCTTCTGACTACTCAGGTGGATGAAGGGTTGATGAGCGTATTGGTGCAGTTTTATGATCCTCTGTACCGTTGCTTCACGTTTCCGGACTTCCAGCTTTTTCCTACCCTTGACGAGTATGCTTATCTTGTGGGTATACCTATCCTGGATCAGTTGTCGTTCAATGGCTTGGAGAGTATTCCTACTTCTCAAGAGATAGCTGACATGTTGCACATAGATGAATCTCTGGTTGGTGCTCATATGACTACCAAAGGTGGAATTCAAGGTCTCCCTTCTGAGTTCCTCATTGCTCAAGCTACTGTTTATGAGAAGGCCATGAGTGAGGATGCCTTTGAAGCCATATTTGTACTTCTCATCTATGGATTGGTATTGTTCCCCAACATCGACAAGTTTGTGGATGTGAACGCCATTAGGATCTTCCCCGCTCTTAATCCCATTCCGACTCTGTTGGGTGATACATATTTCTCTTTGCATATGAGGAATGCAAAGGGTGGTGGTGCCATTGTGTGTTGTTTGCCTCTGTTGTATAAGTGTTTTATTTCTCACTTACCTCAGACGGTCGCCTTCAAGGAGAACAAGGGATGTCTACGGTGGTCCACGAGACTCATGTCTCTCACTAATGATGATATCTCTTGGTATAATCGTGTATATGATGGTGTGCAGATTATCGACTCTTGTGGTGAATTCTCCAATGTGCCTCTTCTTGGTACATGTGGTGGGATTAACTACAACCCTATTTTAACACGTCGTCAGCTTGGGTTCCCCCTAAAGGATAAACCTAATAACATTTTGTTAGAGGGTGTGTTCTTTCAGGAGGGTAAATATCCCCAAGGCTTGAAGGGCAGAATGGTTCGCGCTTGGCGCAAGGTTCATAAGAAAGGAAGGAAGGAGTTGGGTCCTAAGAATTGCATTGCTTTGGAGCCTTACACTGCTTGGGTAAGGAAGAGAGCATCCGAGTATCTCATGCCTTACGAATATCCGAGACCTACACCTTTGGTTGTGGCTGGGCCTTCAACCCTCCCTAACCAAGGAGTAGAGGAGTTGAGAGATGAAGACCTATCACGTGCCTGGATCCGTGAAAGGGAAGAGTTGCTTCAGCAGATTAAGGAGAAGGATGCTTTGATTGAGTTACTCGAGCATCAGGTTATTGATGATCCTAATGATACATGGACTTCTCTACTTCCTCAGTCTTCCAAGTTTTGGAAGAGGAGGTATGATCGACTTGCCAAGGAAAAGGCAGATATGGAGGCAGCTTACGAGAGAGAGGTGAAGAGGCTTCGTGCAGCTTATCTTCCTGTGTCCCGAGCATTAGATGATTGTTTCTAGGGATCCATAGGATGATTATGTTCCTCTCCTCTTGTATATGATTGACAAATGTTGTACTTCTTTTCCCTGATGTTATTTGATGAGATATTTCCATATGTGATAAACAGTTAATATTTCCAAAATTTGCAAATAAAACCCTAGAGTTCCTTTGAAATAAAAAACAAATCATATGCACAAGCATTGCATGCATCATATGCATAAGCAGGTTTTTTTCCCGGCTTCTGGTCCTGTGGTCTAACTCTGTGCTCTTCATTTATTTTGAAGACAAGCTGACTCACCGGTACTACACTAGAGCCAACTCTTCCAGATTGATGGATCATCTAGAGCAAGAGAACCATGAACTCAAAGAAGAAGTCGCCAGACTAAGTGCTTTGATGGAATCGTTCCTGGCTGCCCAGAGCCAGTCTTCTCCAACCTCTTCAACTCCTCCTCAGAGGACAGTCATCTCTGAGATTGTTTCCTCAACTGTGCCTGCAGCCAGTGCACACTTTGTACCGACAGCCATGCCAACGGGGTTTCCGTGGGGGATGCCTCCCAACTTTATGCATGAGGGCCCTGCTCCAACTTTCGCTTCTATGCCGACATCTAGCCCGGTCCTTGCTGTTCCTCCTCCTGTCATGCATACCGTGCCTAGGGTAGACGACACCATCTATCATTCTGAGCCTTCTGAGGGTCCAGATGTTCATGAGAAGATGGACGCTATGAATGACCAATTTCTTGAGCTCCACAAGGAATTGAAGACTCTTAGAGGAAAGGATTTGTTTGGCAAGTCTGCTACCGAATTATGCTTGGTTCCCAATGTGAAGATCCCGGTGAAATTAAAGGTCCCTGACTTTGAAAAATACAAAGGGAATACTTGTCCTCTCAGCCACCTGGTCATGTATGCCAGGAAGATGTCAACTCAGACTGATAATGACCAGTTGCTCATCCATTACTTTCAGGACAGTCTGTCCGGTGCAGCTCTGAGATGGTATATGGGTCTGGACAGTGTGAACATCTGATCCTTCAAAGACCTTGGCGAGGCCTTCGTCAAGCAGTACAAGTACAATGTGGATATGGCTCCCGATAGGGATCAGTTGAGGGCCATGTCCTAGAAGGACAAGGAAACGTTCAAAGAGTACGCCCAAAGGTGGCGAGAGTTGGCAGCACAGATCGTGCCTCCGCTAGAAGAGAAGGAAATGTCCAAGATTTTTCTAAAGACCTTGAGTTCATTCTATTATGAGCGGATGATTGCTAGCGCTCCTTCTGACTTCACCGAGATGGTGAATATGGGGATGCGTCTAGAAGAAGGGGTTAGGGAAGGACGTTTAACCAAAGAAGAAGGCTCTTCTGCCAAACGTTATGGGGCGTTTGCAAAGAAGAAAGATGGAGAGGCACATGTTGTGACCTCCCATGTGAAACCTAGAAGACCCTCTGTGAGGAGGAAGACTGTGCGTCCCGCCGGTAACCAGCACCAGGTGGCTCATATAGCACCTGTTTTCAGAGACAATCAACAGTATCAGCAACATAATAACAGTCAACAATCACCTCAGCAATATCAGCCTCGCAATAGTAATCAAACCAGCACGAGTTATGAGAGGAAAAAGGTCACTTTTGATCCGATTCCGATGACATACGCATAACTATATCCCTCTTTGATAGAGAGGAAGTTGATTACTCCGAGAGACCCACCAGCTACACCTGTTAACCCTCAGTGGTGGTATAAGCCTGAATTGCATGGTGTATACCACTCTGGTGCTCCTGGCCACGACGTGGAGAATTGTTTTCCGTTGAAGACCAAGGTTCAGGACCTTGTGAGGTGTGGTATTTTGTGCTTTGAGGACGTAGGTCCTAATGTTAAGAAGAACCCATTGCCCGAGCATGGGAAATCTGTCAACATGGTCCAGGGCTGCCCTGGAAACTACAAAGTCAAATATGTTAGTCATATTCGACAGTCGTTGGTCGAGTTGCATCGTTTGCTGTGTGATTACAGTCACTATGAACACGATCATGATAAATGCCGAATCTGCCCTGTTGATCGATTGGTTTGTCGCCAGGTGCGCAAAGATCTTCCGGAAATGCTGGATGAAGGAGTTATTGAGATTCTTCAAAATAGGAATGTTGACGAAGATGAGCCTGAGGTCAACGTAATTTCCCCAGTGTTTCGGATACCCGAGCCTGTTATTATCAAGTACGATGGTAGCAAGCAGAAGGTTTCTCCTTCCCTGATTATTAAACCTGCCGGTCCAGTGCCTTATTCTTCTAAAAAGGCAATTCCCTTTCGTTACAACGCTGTTGCTGTAGAAAATGGGAAAGAGGTGACTTTGCCTTCCTCCTCTGTTGTGAATATTGCTGATGTAAGTGGTCTGACACGCAGTGGTCGTGTGTTTTCAGCACCACCGAAGCCCCAGGCTAAGGCTGATTTTGTTGAACGCCCGATTGGGAATGCTGTGAGCACCCCGAATCCGACACCTGTTGTTAAGCCCTCCTCTGTACTAAAAACTCCTACTTCTGTTGGCCCTAGCGGAAATGTGAAAGAAGACTGTGATGAGATGCTGAAGCTCATCAAGAAGAGTGAGTACAACGTTGTAGACCAGCTTCTACAAACGCCATCCAAGATATCCGTGTTATCATTACTTCTTAATTCAGAACCACATAGAGAGGCTCTGCAGAAGGTTTTGGATGTGGCATATGTAGATCATGACGTTACAATAGAACAGTTCGATAGCATTGTTGCAAACATTAGTGCTTGTAACAATTTGAGTTTCTGTGACTCTGATCTCCCTGAGGAGGGAAGAGACCACAACTTGGCTTTACACATTTCCATGAATTGTAGAAGCGACGCCATGTCCAATGTGCTGGTGGACATTGGGTCATCCCTGAACGTATTGCCAAAAACCACTCTCTCAAAACTGTCTTATCAAGGGCCTCCCATGAGGCAGAGTGGAGTTGTTGTGAAAGCTTTCGATGGGTCTCGAAAGACTGTGATTGGGGAAGTTGATCTCCCTATCAAGATTGGACCAAGTGATTTCCAAACTACCTTCTAGGTTATGGACATTCACCCATCGTATAACTGTCTCCTAGGCAGACCATGGATTCACGAGGCTGGTGTCGTGACATCCACCCTACACCAGAAGCTGAAATTTGTGAAAAATAAGAAACTGCTAGTGGTAGGGGGAGAAAAGGCTCTCCTGGTTAGCCACTTGTTCTCCTTCTCATACATAGATGCTGAGGATGAAGTTGGAACTCCTTTCCAAGCTTTATCTATAGCTGAGCCTGTTGAGGAGAGAACTCCTTCATTTACTTCCTATAAAGATGCGAAATTGGCCATTGAGTGTGGTGCAATTGCTGGTCTAGGAAAATGATTGAGCTGGAAGACAATAGGTCTCGGGCTGGCATTGGCTTTTCTTCTGGGGTCTTCAACGAAAAAGGACTGTTCAAGAGTGGAGGTTTTATCCACACTGGTCAGGAGGAGGAAGTTGTTGCTGTCTTGGAAGAGGATGCAAAGGATTCTGACAATTTCATCATCCCTGGCGGGATCTGCAACAATTGGGTCGCTGTGGATGTTCTTACAGTTGTCCACAAGTCAACGTAATGATCACTTTGTTTAAAAAACCCTTCTGCCATGCCAAAAGTAGAAGTGATGACATTGTTGGCAACATAAATACAATGATATTTTCATTCAATAAATTCATGTTAAATGTTTGTTTTTCCAATTATTTTCCCTTTTTGCTTTTTGCATGAAATTGGTGATCACATAAAACCCTAAAAAGAGAATAAAATCAATCTTTTCATCTGCATAATGATTTGCCTTGTTTGATTTCTAAAAGCTTTTCATATCCAAAATCATTATGCAGGTTGATTTCCAAACCCATTGAACATAATGAGCCAACGCCATCTCCCAATTTTGAATTCCCTGTATTTGAGGCAGAGGAAGATGATGTTGAAGAGATTCCTGATGAGATAACCCGTCTACTTGAGCATGAAAAGAAGATCATTCAGCCGCATCTTGAGAATCTGGAAACAGTCAACTTGGGGTCTGTGGATTGTGTGCGAGAAGTGAAGATTGGGGCACTCTTGGAAGAATCTGTTAAGAAGGGGTTGATTAAAATGCTACGAGAATATGTCGATATCTTTGCTTGGTCGTATGAAGACATGCCGGGTCTAGATACAGATATTGTGCAACATTTCCTTCCTTTGAAGCCTGAGTACGTGCCTGTGAAGCAGAAGCTCAGAAGAACTCATCTTGATATGGCAGTGCAGATTAAAGAAGAAGTTCAGAAGCAAATTGATGCGGGGTTTCTGGTGACTTCTACATATCCTCAATGGGTGGCAAATATTGTGCCCGTGCCTAAGAAAGACGGAAAAGTCCGGATGTGTGTGGATTATAGAGATTTGAATAAAGCTGGTCCGAAAGATGATTTCCCTCTACCACATATTGATATGTTGGTAGATAATACAGCTAAATTTAATGTCTTCTCATTTTTGGACGGATTTTACGGATATAATCAGATTAAGATGGCACCCGAGGATATGGAGAAGACAACATTCATCACACCTTGGGGAACATTCTGTTATCGAGTGATGCCCTTCGGTTTGAAGAACGCTGGAGCCACGTATCAACGAGCTATGACCACCTTGTTCCATGATATGATGCACAAGGAGATTGAGGTCTATGTTGATGATATGATTGCTAAGTCGAGAACGGAAGTTGAACATGTAAAGCACCTGTTGAAGCTTTTTCAGCGTTTGAGGAAGTACAAGCTTCGTCTGAATCCCAACAAGTGTACATTTGGAGTCCGTTCTGGCAAGTTATTGGGCTTTATTGTCAGCGAAAGAGGTATTGAGGTTGATCCTACAAAGGTCAAAGCAATACAAGAGATGCCTGCGCCCAAAACTGAGAAGAAAGTCCGAGGTTTTCTTGGCCGCTTGAATTATATTTCCAGATTTATATCCCACATGACTGCCACATGTGCGCTGATATTCAAGCTCCTCCAGAAAGTGAAGTTCCATGATTGGACCGAGGATTGCCAGAAAGCTTTCGATAGTATCAAAGAGTATCTGTCTGAACCTCCAATCCTGTCTCCGCCTGTGGAAGGAAGACCTTTGATCATGTATCTAACAGTTCTTAAAGACTCGACGGGTTGTGTCCTTGGTCAGCAAGACGAATCAGGAAAGAAAGAGTATGGCATCTATTACCTAAGTAAGAAGTTCACTGATTGTGAGTCTCGATACTAAATGATTGAAAAGACATGTTGTGCTTTGGCTTGGGCCGCTAAGCGTTTACGCCAGTATATGACAAATCATACAACTTGGTTGATATCCAGAATGGATCCAATCAAGTATATATTTGAGAAGCCTACTTTAACCGGGAGGATTTCCCGTTGACAGATGTTGTTATCTGAGTATGATATTGAGTATCGAGCTCAGAAGGCTATCAAAGGTAGTATCTTGGCTGACCACTTGGCACATCAGCCTATTGAGGATCATCAGTCAGTTCAGTATGACTTCCTAGATGAGGAGATTCTGTATTTGAAGATGAAAGATTGTGATGAGCCTACACTCGATGAAGGGCCAGAGCCTGGTTCCAGATGGAGTATGGTGTTTGATGGCGCTGTAAATCAGTACGAAAATGGCATTGGGGCAGTGATTATTACTCCTCAGGGCAAACGTATTCCTTTTACAACAAGGCTAACTTTCAAATGCACGAATAATATGGCTGAGTATGAGGCCTGTATTATGGGATTGGAAGAATGCATTGATCTAAGGATCAAGCATCTTGATGTTTATGGTGATTCGGCCCTCGTTGTCAATCAGATTAAGGGTGAATGAGAAACGAATCAACCTGGTCTTATTCCATACAGAGATTATTCAAGGAGGATTTCAACGTTCTTTATTAAAGTTGACTTCCACCATATTTCTCAAGATGAGAATCGGATGGCAGATGCTCTCGCCACGCTTGCTTCGATGATTCTGGTTAAATGTTGGAATGAAGTTCCCAATATCACTGTGATGCGCTTGGATAGACCAACTCATGTATTTGTAGTTGAAGAAGCGAAAGATGATAAGCCATAGTATTATAACATTAAGTGTTTCCTTCAGAGTCAGATTTACCCGCCTGGGGCATCTGTGAAAGATAGGAAAACTTTGAGAAGATTGTCAGGCAGTTTCTACCTCAATGGCGAAGTGCTTTATAAGAGAAAGTTTGACATGGTTCTGCTCAGATGCGTGGATAGACACGAAGCAGACTTGTTGATGACTGAGGTCCATGAAGGTTCATTTGGTACCCATTCCAATGGACATGCCATGGCTAGAAAGATGTTGAGAGCAGGCTACTATTGGCTGACAATGGAGTCTGACTGCTGCAAGTATGTGAAGAAATGCCATAAGTGTCAGATTTATGCGGATAAGATTCATATTCCCCCGACACTTCTGAATGTGATTTCATCACCATGGCCTTTCTCCATGTGGGGAATTGACATGATTGGCATGATAGAGCAGAAAGCGTCCAACGGACACAGGTTCATTCTCGTAGCAATTGATTACTTCACTAAGTGGGTTGAAGCGGCATCATATGCAAATGTGACCAGGCAGGTAGTTGTGAAGTTTATCAAGAATCAACTCATATGCCGTTATGGTGTGCCAGATAAGATCATTACTGATAATGGATCTAACTTGAACAACAAAATGATGAAAGAGTTGTGTAGTGAGTTCAAGATTGCACACCATAATTCCTCTCCTTATAGACCCAAGATGAATGGGATTGTTGAAGCTGCTAATAAGAATATCAAGAAGATTATCCAGAAGATGGTTGTTACGTACAAAGATTGGCATGAGATGCTGCCATTTGCTTTGCATGGATATCGTACATCTGTCCGCACTTCAACAGGGGCAACCCCTTTCTCTCTTGTTTATGGCATGGAGGTCGTACTCCCAGTAGAGGTGGAAATCCCATCAATGAGAGTCTTGATGGAGGCCAAGTTGACTGATGCTGAATGGATTCAGAGTCGCTATGACCAACTGAATTTGATAGAAGGGAAGAGATTGACTGCCATGTGTCATGGTCAGTTATATCAGCAGAGAATGAAGAAAGCTTTTGATAAGGAGGTCAAGCCTCGTGTGTTCCGAGAAGGTGACCCTGTGCTCAAGAAAGTCTTGTCTTTCGCGCCCGATTCCAGGGGCAAGTGGACTCCAAACTATGAAGGTCCATATAATGTTAAGAGAGCCTTTTCAGGCGGTGCTTTGATACTTACAACTATGGATGGGGAGGATTTCACTCGTCCTGTGAATTCAGATGCAGTCAAGAAATACTTCGCCTAAAAATAAAAATTGAATAGCTCGGTAAGTTGAAAACCCGAAAGGGCGACTTAGGCAAAAATGAGCGTCTCGGTGGATTGAAAACCCGAAAGGGCGATCCAGGCAAAAGTTAGAGACATAAAAAATGAATATCTGCATCCCGCTAGATTGAGTACCTCATCCTGGGGCAATCTAGGCAAAAAATAGGGATTTTGCAAGTAACTGCATCCTGACAAGACTGTGTTCTACAACTGTCATCCATCAGAGATTCTTGTTCATTCGTCGTCAACCAAAGCTTCGAATACATCAAATCCAGAATTGGTAGAGAAATGGTCATTATGTTCAATGTAGCCCTTTTCCAATATATATCACCAATTTCAAATTTGTAAAGATCTATGGAGTCTTGCCATTTGCAGGCTACCATTCCATCAAATAAATTTGAGCCTTTATCCAATTATTTGCACTCTTATTTGTTTCTATTCAACAAATGTTTTGCATGTTTTAATTGAGAAAATATCATTGTTTTGAAAAAAAAAAATTTCACAAATTGTTTTTAAACAAAGTGAACATTCACAATGATGAAAAGATACTTAAGGAATCCTCAGTGTTCTCCCAAGGGTGGCATGATTTCCAACAGGGTAAGACATTTGTTCATATTCCTGGCATGACTGTATCCTCTTCCTCCGGAGCCTTTTGTGGTTTTTCTCTCGAGCCGAGTGCTTGTTAAGGTTATTCACCTCTCTCCCTTCAGTAGAGCAGTGGTCTTCCCTCCTCAGCAGATGTGTCCTCTTTGGAAGGTTCGGTATTTGGTGGTTGATCCCCAGATTTCCTTCATTTCCTCAGATAGGTCCCCAATAGAGTTGTTGGTGTGATGGATTTTATCTGTGGTAATGTTATCCCCTGCAGAGATATTATTGTGTCCTGGTATCTCTGATCCCCAGTAGAGTTGCTGGTGTGGTGGATTTTATTTGTGATGGTTCATCCCCGAGTGGTATGCTTGTGATGATGTTCACCACTCTCCCCTTCAGCGGAAGAGCGTTTTTTTCTCCTCAGCAGGTGTGATTTCCTTGGTGAGTTGGGTACTTGCTGTTGGATCACTAGATTCCCCTTATCTCCCTCAGATGGATTTCCCAGTAGAGTTGCTTTTGTGGCAGTTTCTGCCTGTGCAATGAACTCCTTTTCCCAGTTGAGACTGATGATTCATCCCTGCAGAGGTGTTGTTGTCTCTGATCCCCGGCAGATTTGATACTCTCCGGTGATCCTGGCTTTCTCTCTTGAGATGTAGTACCGGGTGGTTGATTCCTGGACATGTATGTGTTAGATATGTCTGTTTGTCAGCATTCATCATACATAAATCACGCATATGCATGCATAATTATAACATTCATATATTCATGTTGCATTCTTTGCCATATATCGTTGTTTGTTGTCTCCTGCTATTTGGTGATATATATATTCCCCAAGCAGATGTGTGTGTCTGATCTCTCAATATAGAGTCAGCCACTTTAAGTAGAAAGTGTTTATCTTTCCTACCATTTCCCCACTGAGTTATATCCTCGTGGACGACGGTTGTTTTTTGCTTCCTCCCAACATATATATTGGGATGGGTCCCCCTATTGAGTTATATCCTCATTAGGGTGAGTCTCGATTCAGTTTGCCTTTTTGGTTTGATCCTAAATTGGCCTCTTGTGACTGTCTCTGGTATTTCCCTGTGGTAAATGAATAATTACTCAGTAATCAATAATTATTCACCTTATCCTCAGCGGAGTTTGTGGCTTTCTACCCTTATACCGGTAGTTATAAGTCCTATTTCTGTGGTTTTCTACCCTTATACCGGTAGTTGTAAATCCTACTTTCTTCCCCTAGAGGAGTTTGTGGTTTTCTACCCTTATACCGGTAGTTGTAAACCCTATGTTCCTCCCCTTCGCAGAGTTAACCATTGTTGTTCATCCTAGTTGATGACGGTTACTCTTCCATGGTTTTCTACCCAGTATCCGGTAGATGTAATCCCCTCCTTGATGGTTATCTTCATCCAGTATTCGATGTTGATATTCCTTCTTTTTCCTGGATAATTGCCTTGCGCTCACAATTTATCCCTAGCGAGTCATCTTTCGTCTACCCTGTTGTTGTTGGTAACGATTGTTTCTCTCCTGGATTGGTCATCATTATATACCTAGTTTTGGTATCCCGATGCCCTTTTCTTTTCGGTTGATATATCCTTTATTAACCCAGTAACCGGTTGTGGATAATCTTCCATGCGAGTATACTATCTACATTCCGAAGGTAATAGATAGTATATCTCATGCACTCTTCGGTCGAAGCCTTTGGTTCTTCCCTAGTTGAGTAAGATTTTCTCCCATTTGTAGAGTTAACCATTGTTGTTCATCCTAGTTGATGACGGTTACTCTTCCGTGGTTTTCTACCCAGTATCTGGTAGATGTAATCCCCTCTTTGACGGTTATCATTATCCAATATTCGGTATTGATATTCCCTCCCTCTTTCGGATAATTGCTCTGATTAAGCAATTTTATCCCCAGCGGGTCCTCTTTCATTTACCGTTTGTCGGTGATGTTTGTTGCTCCCCTTGATCGGTCATCATTATATACCTAGTTTTGGTATCCCGATGCCTTTCTCTTTCGGTTGATTTATCCTTTATTAACCCAGTAACCGGTTGTGGATAATCTTCCATGCGAGTATATTATCTATGTTATGACGGTAATAGATAATATATCTCATGCGCTCTTTGGTCGAAGCCTTTTGTTCTTCCCCAATCGAGTAAGATTCGTATCCCTGTTTTGGAATCGAATGTCCATCCTATATTTGAGTTTGCGTTTTGCCCTCTTTGGATGATGAGTGTTTTGGGAATATTCCCCGATTCACGCTTTGGTTGGTCACCTATTATATGCCCAGTAACCGGTATCCCTGGTGTTCCTTCCTTCTGCTCCCTATTATGACCTTGGTCCCCTGTGGAGTCAGATTTTCCTGAGTTGAGATATACCTTTTTAGGTCTTCCTCAGATGATTTGGTTGATTGATATCTCTCACCCTTATACCGGTCTTAGATATTCATTCTTCCCGAGCTTGTTGTTCTCTCACCCTTATACCGGTGATCAGATCACATGTCTCATTGAGCTTGTTACCTAGTAACCGGTAACACCTCATCCCGCTGCTCCTCCAGGAGAGTCTTTTTTAAGACATCCCTAGCGAAGTCCCTTAGTGGATTGTTTTTGTCCGGATTTTTATCCGAAGTATCCATTGTGGATAGTTTTGCTGTGTTGGCATATTCCCCAATACACACATTTTCCCCGGCAGGGATGTTTTGTTCAAATATTTCCCCAGCCTGAGTCCGGATTTTTATCCGAAGTATCCATTGCGGATAGTTTTGTTGTGTTGGCATATTCCCCAATACATGCATCTTTGGGTCAGCTCGTGTCTTTCAAATGGATTTATTCCCTTTGGAAACTCTTCTCTCCAGCTTTGAGTCGTGACCTGCTCACGCATTTTTATCTCCTTTTCTATCCCTATAAGAGTCCCCGGTAGAGTCTCTATCACGAGTGAGTGTATTACTCCTATGGATTGTCAATTCATTCTGATCTTTTCTTCTTTGTGGACACATATCCCCATAGAGTTTGCTTGTTTTGCATACATACATTTGCATTATGAGGTATCTTAGGGACCAAAATTTGTCTCTTTGTTATTATTTAAGCCCATTCTACCTCGTCGAGACGAAGATTTTAACCTTCACTTCTCCGGCTAGAATGACCTTAAATAGGGGCATCTGTAAGACCCCAATTTTGTCCCCAAGATCCCTCATGGCATCATAACATTGCATTGCATAGCCTCAAGGATCATTGAGCATCTTGGCTCCCTTTCCCTTTGGGTAGGGAACTCTTGTGAGTGGTTTGAGATCACCAGGCATGCTTGAATTGTATATCATTGCTTTTCTTGTTTTATTCACTAACCAAAAGCACAAAAATATTGTCACTAACAATTTTTGTTGTATCTTAAGCAATCACCAGGTCAAGAGCTTCAAGAAGATCCTTTGTGCAAGAGATGAGGTATTTTCTTGAGATGAGGATCACCTGATTAATATAAGGAGCTTACATAAGCTAGGGTTTCATTTTGGAACAATTTCATCAAGTGATAAAGGCTCAAGTTCATCAAGACATTTCAAGGTCATCTAAGGACCAAAAAGTCAACTGTGCAGTCAACTGAGGGCTATGAGGTGGGGGAAATGAGTTGAGACTCCTATATCATGTTCAAATGAGGCCTATTCATCATTCTAATCATTCATCTTGAAGATTCAAAGGTCATGGCAAAACTTACTAAAAATGGAAAATGACCTGTAATTCAAAGTTTCCAAATTTGGCAAGTTTTTGGTCCACATTCAACATGACTTGTCAATATCAAATAAGTTTCAAATGGATTTTTGGTGAACATGAAAATTGTAGATCTTTGTCTCCCCTTTCCAAAAAGTCCTAATTCATGTCCATATGATGAATGATTGAGGAGTTATGGTCATTTGATCACAAGGTGTGCATGGAAATTTAAAATGGCCTAACTTTTGATACAAAGCTCCAATTTGGTTCATTCTTTTTGCAAAATGCTTCTCATGTTCAAGGAATCTCAAAGTTAAATCATTTGGCTCATTTGTGTAAAAGAATCATGGCCAAATGCTCATTATTTCTCATGTGTTCAAATTGAAGAAAATATTCGCAATTCATTATTGGCTTATGATACAAGCAAAATAACAATTCCATCATGACCATTGGATGATTTTGAGTAAATTCCAAGCTTAACATGGGACTGTACACGTGTGTTTTGGCCATGCTAGCTCATTTTGCATTTTTGCAAATTGCTCCAATACTCCTTAATCATGATTAGCCAAGGGAAAGTGTGATTAGCAGCATCATTAGCATGGGATATAAAAGCTTAAACCCTAACCCTAACGACCATAACAAGCATTTTCAGATCTGAAATTTGAAACTCCCTCCAATTTTCTCTCACTTCGAATTTGGATTTTCTTCACACAATTCTCAAATCTCTTTGCATATTCTTGTTCCTGGAGCTTCATTGAGCAAGATTCATCCATTACTTGGAGCAATCCACCAAGATTTCATGCAGATCAAGAGCAATATCATGTTGATGGAATTTGAAAATTGAAGTAGATCCAGGTGGTTTCAAGTGTTCCTGTTTGCACAAAGCTTCAAGGCAAGATCAAAGGAGAAGATCTGGAGCTTATGAGCGCTTGAGAACACGATTTCAGCAACCTTCAATTCCAGGTGATGCAAATTCGATCGTCTCATTTTGTTGTTTTCTTGATATAGATGTGTAGATCTTGATTAGTAGAGAATGTACATGTGTTTAGATTTTGATTTGGTTGAGAATTGAGTATGTATGATGAACTTTAAGTTTGGATCTACAAAATGTTTTCATTCGATCTGGAAATTTTAGGAGGAATTAGGAAGATTCGTTGTGATATTTGGATTCCTTGTGGAAGGACGGTTCAAATGGTACCGGTTTTAGTAATTTCTGGAAAAAAAATTGGTTGGCGCCACCGGATGTTGGTCGGAGAAGACGACCGGAGCTTAGCTCTGGCGTCTCTGTAATTTCCTAGGGTTTATGCTGTGTTGGCTGCCATGTGGATGCTGTGTGTACGCCTGCGTGTGAGTTTGATTGGTAGCGATTGCTTTGACCGTGCCATGCGTGTTTTGACTTGCTGACCGTGCATGCTGACTGTTTAATGAAATGGTGTGTTTTGATGTTTGAATGTGAGCCTTTTGGTTGCCATGCGCACCAAGATCTGTGGCTATGGTTATTTCTGATTTAATTCAAATATTTGAATTTCCCTCCATTTCCATGCATATTTCCATTATTTTGCTCATTTTAGAAAAATCATAAAAAAATGCAAAAATAGTCCAATTAAATACCAATTTTTTTTCATAGTTTTGTTTTGATCTCTACTCTTTTTTAATATTAATTTCATGAATTGTTGATTTCTGGTTTTTTATTTGTGAATTTTTGATTGAACCTTGTGCTAAATTGATATGTTGCCTTCAATGCTTTGTGAAATTCTATATGTTGAGCCATTTGATCCCATCTTTTGCATGCTTGACATTCACACATGATATGAACTTTTGGTCACTGGTTTGGAATTTTTCTCATATGCTATCATCCTTTTTGACACATAGAGAAAAGTGTGACAATTTGTGTCACATTTTTGACATTGAATTTGTGCATTTTTGTTCATCTATCATTTGAACTTTTATGGATTTGATCTTTTGCATGTTGCTTGGTAATGACATGAGGAACTTGCATAAAAAATCTCAAAGTCATTGCATGCATTTCTGTTTTGATTTGAATTTTCTAAATTGGAAGTTCACTTTGTGCACATTTTGTGATCATTACATGACATAGACAATTTGAGATATTTGCTTATTGAATTGATACTGGTCCTTTTGAGGACATTTTGTGACATTTTTGAATGTGCATTGTGTAAAAGATTGGGTTCTGTTTTGGTCATTTGACTTAGTTTTGAATCTATTCTTTGCACTAGTGTTTTGTACATAAATTAACCTTGTATTGTGTTTCAGGTTTGGACATTTAGCATTGATGGTTGATTTGTTCTCACTTTGTGAGATGCAAATGATTTGAGTTCTAACTTGTGTTTGTTTTGTAGGATTTTAAGTGATGTGCTTGAGCTCATGAGTTCATTTGAATGCTTGGGCATTGTTCATTGGATTGTGTGATTGTTGGAAAGTTTCACTGTTTGTCTGTTGTTTTCTGACTGAAATACTAACTGTTTAGTCTTTGCTTTTGCTTTTGCTTAAGCCTTGGATTATGGTTGACACACCACTTAGGTAGTTATCTTCTTACTTCATGTAGTCTGGAAGTCCTGTCATCTTTTTGGCAGGCATTTTGCTGGCAAGTCCTCCTTAAGAGGCTCTGTTTGTGTTTGTTTACAATTGTGCCAAAGACCTCCAAGATGAGGCATGTGCTATCTGATAAGACCTCCAAGAGTTGAGGCAATTGACGGATAAAAGGGATTAGTAGCCAATCCCCCGTTATTCAGTGTGTCGTTCTTTATGCTCGCACTACGTGTTGATGCTTCTGAACATGTACCCAAGATCTTTGTCCAGTGTCTGTCAAGTGGAATAGGATCTCACTTTCTGGATCCCCACACTTTCTTTGTCATGAGCTCACCCTGTCCAGGGTTAAGAGCATGAGGTCTCATCCTCATTACCTGTTTGATCAGCTTCACCCTAACTCTCAATGTTAGTGGTTAAGAGCTACAGATTACCCATTAGAGTTTGGCTTGTTTGTCGAGGTTGACATGACCCCTGTTGACTAAAGCCCACCCATTGTTTGAGCCTCTTGTATGTATATAGGGTGTGATGATTGTTTACTTGTGAACTTTTGATGTGTGTGCTCTTGAACCATGAGTTTCCTTTTTGAGCTTAATTTGAAGGTCATTATCATGTTCGTTACCATGTGGAAGTTACAAGATACATTGAGGATCTCTTATGAGACTTGTTTGATTGCTTATGCTTTATGCTTGCTTATTCCAAAGGATGGGATCTACTTGGATCATCTATATGATCTCAAGAGAGGAACTCCTAGCGTGGTTTCATTTCTTACCCCTCACCTTTTTGTTCTCTTTAGGACTTAACCCTTTTTCTTCATTTCTCCACCCTAACCCAAGCCAAAACCCTTTTTGTGAAAACATTTCATTTGTTTTCAACATTAGAAACCTAAGCCTTAGGCTTTTGACTTTCAAACTTTCTTTTCATAACACTCATTTTAAATTGAATCTTTAAGTCAACTTTGACCATTTTTGTATATACTTCTAATTGGAAAATATAACCCATTCAAATTCCCTTTTGTGGTTTCAATGTCCACTTTCTTAATAAAATTTTTTCATAATCTTTAGCTATTAGGTTTGAGTTATCCTTATGGTAGATGTAATACTCACCTATGTCCTTAGTGATGGACAATGAGCCTTCCATGCTTATTATAGGGTTAACCCCTCACTAGCATGTTGAAGCTATCCTCACATGGTGGATTTGTGGTTTTAGGTTGAGTTTTCTCCCTTTGATAACAAAAGACCTTAAGGCTTTTGGACCAATCAATCCACTCATTTGTTTTTTTGAGATTTTTACCCCGAACTATGAGGTTTTGATCCTAATCTTTTTATAAGAGGGTACGTAGGCAATGGGTTTATCCATCCAAACACAAAATGTAAATAACTTGTATATTCTTTTCTCATCTCCTCAATCATGTTTGAACAAATAAAATTTTCACAAAACAATAACCTTTGCAACAAGTGTGAAAAGGGCTCCCTAGGAGTACCTAGGATGTTTTGGGTGCCTAACACCTTCCCATTGCATAACAAACCCCCTTACCCAGATCTTTGTTTCTTTTACTAGTTTTGTTTGTAAAACTTTTAGGTTTTTGTTCGCTTTCTAACCATTCCTTTGGATAAATAGAAGTGCGGTGGTGACTCGACTTTGTATGATTTACCTTGGATTTAGTCAATATCTCCAATGGTAACGAATACACTGCTACAGCAACGTCGATGGTCATCTTAGTGTTATAGTGAAGTCCATTATAGAAGGTTTGAATGATTAACCAATTTTCTAAACCATGATGTGGGCATGCTCGTAACAACTCTTTATATCTCTCCCAAGCTTCGAACAACGATTCTCCTTGGTTTTGGGTAAATCTAGTTATATGGTTTCGAAGAACGGCGGTCTTATTTGGGGGAAAATATCTAGCAAGGAATACTCTTCTAAGGTTATCCCATGTCGTAATGGAATTGGGTGGAAGGGAATCTAACCATGATAGGACTTTGTCTCTGAGGGAAAAAGGGAATAATCTTAAACGTATTGCCTTAGGAGAAGCTCAATTGGTTTTAAAAGTGTCGGCGAATTGAAGAAATATTTTTAAATGTTGGTTTGGGTTCTCAGTAGCGAGACCAGCAAATTGTCTCTGTTGCACTAGTTGCAACAGGGGTGGTTTAAGTTCGAAATTATTAGCTGGGATGGTTGGGTTTACTATACTAGAACTAGATTCTTCGTTGGATGGTTGAGTGAAGTCCTTAAGAGGTCTTTGGTTTTGATCTTCGGCCATAGCTCTCTTAATTCTATGAAAGAATGAACGTACCGAGCGTAACGTTCAGGTTCCTCTAGAGGGTATACTAAGCTTAAACTTCCGGTGCTGCGAGTTCTTCGCATTGACCGGCGGGAAATAGCCTAAGTCTAAACAATATAACAACAGACAAATGAAATTTGACGAAATTGGTCCCCGGCAACGGCGCCAAAAACTTGATGCGTGCTTTTTGCAAGTATACGAACGCGTCAGAGTAACATAAAAGATTGTCGAATCCACAGTGACCAAGTGTCAATCTATCATTATCTATTGTTATGGTGTTTATCAAAGGCAATCAAAATAGGTGTTTTTAGAGTGTGCAATGAAAAGTAAAGTATTGAATAATGTTCAATTAATAAAGACAGGGTCGAATGTAATTCACATAATCAATTAATAATCCAAGTACTTGCTAATAGAACTACTTATGGGCAATGTTTCCTACTTTGAAAAGAACCAATTTAATGGGAACTGTCGCTTTCGTGTATTCAGAACCGAGTTGTACTCCCTAATCAAACCCTCATATTGTCACTTATAAAAAGGCACGCATTGCGTTAGAGTAGTAAACCTGTTTTTAAGAAATATAATATCTTGACTAAGTTGAAAAGTATTTTAACCTGGATTTCTTAACCAAAAGAGGTTCTCACGAACCAGACTCTGAACTTATAAACGCGTCCGAAAATAGTTTTAAAATCTCTTTTCTTCTTAAATTAAGACTCCTAATGAACTAAACAAAGCGCTTTCGCTGTTTTTGAAATAGTTAAAAACAATTAAGTTTAAATAGACGTTGGACGACTTTCGATCTTACCCAACGGAAATTAAGTGCGGGAAAACATAAGTTGAAAGTTAAAATAGCCCTTAAGTATTTCTACAAACAATTGTACGGATTATTGGTTCAATTACGATCCTTACATTCTATCCTTTTAGATTTAGTTAGACATGCTAAAGTAAAAGTGCATTAATTTAAATAAAAGTAGTGCGAGTGCGGAAAATAAACAAAAGTAGTGTGAGTGCGGGAAATAAATTAAAGTAAAGCGAGTGCGGGAAATAAATAAAGTAAAGCGAGTGCGGGAAATAAATAAAGTAAAGCGAGTGTGGGAAATAAATAAAGTAAAGGCAAGTGCAAGAAATAAATAAAGTAAGGCGAGTGCGAGAAATAAATAAAGTAAAGCGAGTGCGAGAAATAAATAAAGTAAAGGCGAGTGCGAGAAATAAATAAAGTAAAGCGAGTGCGAGAAATAAATAAAGTAAAGCGAGTGCGGGAAAATAAAATAGATAAAGGCAAAGTAATAAAAACCTGCTCCAATCGGAGGGTCGAATAAAATGCAAGGCGGAAATATAAATGGCGGCAGGATTAACTTCCTTCCAAAGTGCTCAAACTCGATTACAGACTCGATCACAAAACTCGATTACACAATTGTGGTAACACCCCAATGCGAAGCGATTACCACTTTAAAATACTGAATATATGCCTAAGTGAAACAAAGTTTTCTTCTAAGTTTGCCTCTGCTCTAAGTTTGGATCTTCCTCTCTTCTAAGTTTGGATGATTGAAAAAGTGATTTCGAGTCTCTATTTATAGGAGAGTAAAATGATGGAAATGACAAGGATGCCCTTCAACTTGAAAATGGGAGGGAAAACTTTTCCTCTTGTGGCGCCCGCCACAAGGCCATGGCGCCCGCCACAAGGCCAAGTATAAAATGCTGAATTTTAGGGTTTATGGCGCCAGCCACAGTGGGAGCCACAAGTATAAAATGCTGAATTTTAGGGTTTTTAGCTCTTTTTCACTCCTTTTCTCAATCGGGGCTCCGATTAAAGTAAAAACCTGAAAACAAAGAGAAACATAGTAATAACACAACAAAATGACAATAAAACTACTAAAATGCATGCGAAATCAGAGTCGAAAATACGGTGAATTTCAGTGTTATCATGGCCCTCACCCGGTAGTTTAACCCAATGGTATAACCATCTTTAGCTGTTATTTAAGCCAAAGTGCGAAAAAAGAAAGAAAGAAATAATGATGAGATCATAGTCACTAACATATTATCTTGCTATGAATGTGAAAGGATAATAGGTTTAATGTGTTTGCGCCAGAATGAAAAAGGTTAAAAAGAAGGATTAGTAAGGTAGGGTTAGGCATGATGATATGATTCAGATTGGTTTGTATAGGAGGGAGACTTATGGTTGCACAATTGTGACTATGTGTTCCAACGATACCCTTAGTGTGGAAGTTAGTACATGTTGATGCAATTTCTGACCAAAGTAGAGTCTATAGGCTGGAATGAGTATCCGAATGCAACTATGTCTTTCACGAGTCTTGATTACTGTATGCTGCAAAGATTTTAGAAAAATCTTTTATTCATGTACGCAACATTTGCTTGAGGACAAGCAAAGGTTTAAGTATGGGGGAGTTTGATAACGCGAAAATGTATCGTATATTTGACTTAACATGCACTGATTTTTACTTGATTTCCCATAGTATTACGCTGTATTTTATGTTTATTTTAGGTATTTATCGAATAAGAGATGTATAGGAAAGCAAAGAGGAAAATAGCAAAAAGGAAATAAAAAGGGGAAAAAATGGAGCAAAATATGAATAGTGGCGCCCACAACTCTATATGAAGGGTGGCGCCTACAACACTAGATGAAGGGTGACGTCCACCACTTAGAAGAGCGGTGCCCGACACAACGGTTTATGAAGTGGTGGCGCCCACCACATTACATGTAGGTGGCTCCCACCTCACATGAAGTGGAACCCGCCACATGGACCAAATTAGGGTTGTGGCAGCCGTCACCAACCTGGTCTTCCTTGTTCTTCTCCCCACTTTTTGCCACGTCCGATTTTACTCTTTCAACTAACCGCTCCCCACTAGTAGATATTCAAGGCTACTTTTAAGGAGGAGTGAGGAATATATATAGAGACGTTACTCTCCACGGACGGGTGAACATTTTTTTAGCCAAATTTTGTTGTTAGATTTTTAGGCAGATATTTACCTTGTAAAGCAATAGTTTCTCCACATCAGAGACTATTGCGATTTTTTTCTAAGCATCCGAATTTGATTGTAACGGTGTACTTGATTTTCAAAGCGTGTCGGCATTGTTTAAATTGAAGAATCAACATTCATTCCAAGTTTTCAGTTTATATTCCAGGTTTTATTTTAATTGCATTTTTATTGCTTATGCTTTATCATATGCTTAATTATCTGAATATCATGTTTTTTCCCGGATCCATGTCCGGATAAACCAATAGGTATCGGTATGTAAAGACCTTCGAAACGACGAGATTCGTAAATAATTGGTGTTGGCTTTTATAAAATATAATTTTCCGTTTATAGTTTCTTGTTCTAAATTCAAAACTGTTTTTCGTATGAGTGTACAAAGCAAACAAAGGTTGCGGTCAATAAGAACGAGAGTTTGAGATTTTAACCGGATAATTGAAACTAGGCATTAATCCTAAACACAACGAGAGTGCTTTAGGATTAATTAGACTTTATTTATTTCCAAAAGTTACTTTTTAATTCATAATGAGACAACGAGAGCCAAGCATTCTGGTTTAAGAGTATGGCCAGAGTCAATAAAAACGAGAGTGTGAGACAAAGTTTTTTAAATAAATAATTTCTACTGAAGAATATTTTGATCTTTAAGATTACACAAACTATCTATCGAATCCCCAAAGTTTGATGCGTTACATACCGATATCCCGCTTTTAATTATTCTTATTAATATTCTGTTTTCTTTAGTAGTTATTTCTCTTCGTCCCTTCACTCTTAGAGAGTTCCTCAGCCTTAGATTTACATAGTAACATTAGATAATGGTAAGTTCAATTATTAGTCCTTTGGGTTCAATAATCTTTAAAACTACGCGATACGACTATGCACTTGTAGTCACGAATCCTATAGACATATTAAGTCGCGACCAAAGCTTGTGAACAGATGGTTGAGTGTTCTCCAAAGAATGACTTAATCAATTAAAAAGCAAAAATCCACTAACATCTAATTAACTTTGACTAACACTAACTATTAATAAATTTGCTTTACTTTCAAGTCATTTACTTTATGAAATTTAATTTCAAGTCATTTATCATTCATTGCCATTTTCATTTCATTAAACTTGTTTATGTTTATGTCATTTTCACTTTCCTCATTTGAGCCATATATTGTGATTATATATATGTGTTTGTGTTTATGGTCTTGGGACCTTAAAATACTTAATAAATAACAAAAACCCTAAAAAATGTTTGTGTGGACTGTTGGGTTTGATCTGAACGTTTGGACTTAGAATTAGGCAACATTCCATATGCAAAAGAATTTGGCCAATGCCAACATTTCTGAGACCAAGTTATTGTGATTTGGGTTTTCATCTGATGCAAGTATTTGGATCCACTAGAGTTCATCTGCTCCATGGTCTTAATGCAACTGTTATTTTGATCTCATGTCTAAAACTTTATTCTGAGTTAACCAAGGAGTATTTCATCTGATACATGAGAAGACAAAGATGATTGTTAGCTATGGAATTGCTTGCTTGGATGTGGCCATCTTTATTTGATGCTTTGCTCTTCATATTGCTAATTGCTTGCTGATTATTGCTTGATTCAAAGTCCAAAGGCAAAGTGGGTTTTCTATATGACATTCTTGTCTGTTGGATTGCATCCTATTGGTCAAGTCTTTTCAACTCTTAACTTTTATTTTTATGCTTAGGATAACCTCTTCATCTTCTCCAATTTCTTAAATTTCAAAATATCTCCCCTTTTTCAAAAACTTTCTTTGCTTGTGATTTCAAAAGTTAGACTTTATTGCAAATTAGAAACTTTGGCCTTATGCCATTGCATCTTTAAACTCTTTTTTAATCAAATTTGTAAATGAACTTAACCATATTGACTTATAATTTCAAAAGACAAAAATAACTAAAACTCATTCAAACTTTTGGGCCCTTTGTGCCTCTTTCAAACATAAATTTTGATTAAAAGCAGTCCACTCACTTTGAAATTGTTACCACAAACTACAAGGTTTTGATCCCTCATTTCTATGTTGGTACATAGGCACAAGTCCGAAGGTCTTGTCAAACACAAATATAATTAATGAATTCTTTTTCTCATCCCCAAACTCTATTTTGTTTCAAATATCTTTTATAACAAAAACACATACACACATAAAAAAGGGCTCCCTAGGAGTACCTAGGACACTTTTGGTGCTAATACCTTCCCTCTGTGTAACCAACCCCCTTACCTGTAATCTCTGACATTTTATTAGTTTTGATTTGAAAACTTATTATCTTTGGGTTTTGTTCGTACTTTTCCCTTTTCCTTTGTAAACAATAAAAGCGCGGCGGTGACTCTGGTTTTATTAACGTTAAGCTTATCCATGGCTTGATGGTCATGAATTTACCGCTACAGCTCCAACTTGGATAAAATCAACAAGTATGCCACAAGCTCTCACAAGTGGAAAATAAGAAACATTTTCATACGATACCATGAGGAATAGGAGACTTACAATCTCACTTATAAAAATGTCATTTGCTTTTGGGTCAAATTTAGCGCTATGTTAAGTAATCGTAATTGGACTTATGTAGAAGTCACAACTATCTGAGGTCGGTAAATAATAATGTTTGTGTTAATAATTTCTAGAGAAATGATATGTAAATCATTCTCCTAAATTCATGCCATACAAAAAAAGAAAAGAAAGGGGATGATAAAGCACAAAGGCTAGGAGGATGGTTAATTACTTCAATCCACACTTCATGACACTTAAGATAAACTTATGCATCAATCTAAAGTACCTCAAATGATCAATGATTACCTAGAAGGTAGATTTGAAATGATAAAAGTTCATCAAGTACCGATCCACACATCATGAACAAGATGGACACAAGTCATCCAATTGATCAAAGGTAAAAGAAAGAGATGAAGAAGAAGGAGACAAGAGAGGACACACCCAAATTGGATCAAATCTTTAATCAAGTCATCATCAAAATAAATCATCCATTTTGGTGGATTAGGGTTTTCTCCCCAATCAACACCCAAGATCCATTGAGTTTGATGAGACTTAAAGTCCAAACCATCATGATCCAAGGCCAACAGAAGTTCACAAAGTCACACAAATAAAATGCAATTAAATGAAATAAAAATGCATCAAAGGTATTTTTTAAATGAATTTAAAAATAAAAATAAAGTGAAAAATCCATAAAGTTCTTCAAAACACCAAATAAATGGCCAAGGAAATTATGAAAGGTTGAAATAAAATAAGAAACATATAATAAAATTTTCAGAATTTAAAAATGCAGAAAGTATTTTTTAACCAATTCAAACAAATGAGAAAAGAGAAAACTAATAAAAAAATAGAAAATTAGTGAAATAAAACGTGAAAAAATAAAAATCAGATGAAGAAAAATAAAAGAGATTCTTAGATATTATTTTGGGATTTTTTGGATAAAAAATGAAATTACTATGAATTTTTAAAGAAAAAGCAATTAAAAATAATAAAAGAAAAAAATTTAAATCAGAAAAAATATGGAGCGTTGGATCACACCTTATTAATTGAGTGGAAGATCCAACACTCCAAAGGTTGGGATGCACGATGGAACACGCATCAAGCTAAACATAGGATCCAATTTAAATCCAACCAATAAATATTTCATTTTGCCAATGTGTCTGATCAAACTCAAACAACCTGAGAATACTCCGGTCATCTTCTCTAGTAAGCTCTCACCGGAGTTTCATCGTTTGGTAAATTCGAGACACAGGACTACCACCATTGTGATCCGCTTCTCATCCCGAATTCAACCTTATGCTCCAAATTCATTTATGTGAACTGAGCAAAGGGAATTTTAGAGAAGTTTCAGAAACAAGCAAGCCACGAAAAATTAAATTAAATGATGAACACGATCAATCAACATCAGACAGGTTAGGGGAAAACATCAGAGAGTGAAGAACTATATTGTGGTAACTTGTTTGAGTTCAAATGATGCTCGGAACTACCTTGTCCAGATGGTGATCAGAAGTTGATGAAGCTCGATCTAGTTAGAGAACTTTAGGAGGTCTCAGAGCTTGAGAATTGTTGCAAAAATTTCAGAGGATGCCGAAGGTGCTAATGGAATCAAGAAATTGGATTGAAATAAGCTGAAACTCAAAACACGATAATTGAATTTCTGGAAAATTTTAAAGTTGCAGCAGGGATTTCTCGGCTCTCCAAAGCTTTCAAATTAAGGCAATAGCTTCCTCTATTTATAGGGAATGTGATTGGATCCAAATATGTCTGGAATAATGCTGAATTCAGGCAAAACAAATCTAATCTGAATGTGTGAAAAGTATGACTTGAAACTCATCAAAACTCATCCAAATGATGCGTTTTAAGGGTCAATTAACTTCCGGAGACTTGGTTAAACATGTTTAGGTCCAAAACACTTTCTAATTTGGCTTGGAATTGAGACTAGTCATGTTCAAAACTCGGGCAATGGAAACTTCTTTAGTTACAAGTCACCATGTTCAAACCAATGGGGCATCCTGCTCAAGAGTCTTTTTGATCCCATTCTTTTTGAAATGTGTTAACATCATGGCTGAGATTACAATGTGCCAGGAAAGGTTTCATTTGGATGTTTGAGCACAAAGTTATGTCATGTTGAAGTTCGCATGAAAAATTGGTTACATAAGTTAGAAAAATTTGTGTTTCATGGCTGAAAATGACCTGTAATGTTTTCAATGAATTCCATGGCTTTCCAAGCATATTATGACCTTGGTCCATGAAGAATACTTGTATAGGGCATCACAAATGACATTTTGCAAAACGAATCAGCCTAATATGTTTAAAATTGAAGAAGTTATGGTTCTTGAAAGTTGGGAAAAAGTCACTTGAAAATAGGTCAAATTTTTGTGATCCTCCAAGCACAATTGGCTCTTGTCATGTAAAGAGAGGTTGTATAGGATGTTCAGAAGAGTCATATGAAAAAGAAAGCATTCAAAAATGTTCAGAATTGAAGGAGTTTTGATCCTTGGAACCTTGACTTCAAAGTGTTGACTTTTAGGTCAAACCACTTGGAACAAGCTTGTGTACTTGGACTTTTCTTGCATTTCAAAGCACATGGGTGATCATATGAACTCAAAATAAGGTATCCTTGATTGCCTCTTGATTAAATTTCTCAAAGCTTGAAGTTGCTTGTTGAATAAGGCATGTGAATAAACACATGAACCTTTGACTTTCCTTGAGAAGTAAGCCACAAAACTTTGAGATGTCCTTGATTGAAAAACCTTTACCTTATATAATAAACTTAAGGGAACCCTTGATTATTAGTTAGATAAGCAATGAACATATAAACACAAAGGTAAAACAAATCAATAAAGAGGTGTTTGGTGATCCCTGTAAGAAGGAAACCCTAAAGATGGATAAAGGGAAGGACTAAGATGTGACCTTGCTTGTATGCAAAAATGCAAATGAGATGCGGGATCTTAGGGTTAAAAATTAGGGTATTCCATATGCCCTTATTTAATTTTTCTTCAATTTAGGGATATGAAGGTTGAAATATTCGTCTCGACATGATTTGAGAGACTTAAATATTAAAGACCCAATTTTTTGCCCTAAGATACCGCAAGATGTTCATGATATGATATGAATGCAAACCTGGATCTCTATGGGGAGAAGTAGTTTCCACTAGGAGAACCGGCAGGGGACAAAAAAAGTTATATAGGGGAAAAGAAAAAGACTCGAGAATAACCAATGCATAATTTGAAAACAAACGAACTAGAGATCTGACGGGGAAGACTTACCAAAGCAAGGCCTCGCCGGGGAAAAGAAACCATCAAAAAGGAAAGAAAACAAACTTCAATAGAAGAGGAATATTACCCACTATCAGCCAAGTGGTAGCTTAATAAAGGTAATAAGCCAAAGGGAATGATTACCAACTACCAGCCAAGTGGTAACTTAACAAAGGTAACCAACCAAAGGTAAGAAGAATATTACCCACTATCAGCCAAGGGATAACTTAACAAAGGTTATAAGTAAAAGGGAATGATTACCATCTATCAGCCAAGTGGTAACTTAACAAAGGTAACCAACCAAAGGTAAGAGCAATATTACCCATTATCAGCCAAGTGATAGCTTAACAAATGTAATAAGCTAAAGGGAATGATTACCAACTACCAGCCAAGTGGTAACCTAACAAACATAACCAACCAAAGGTAAGAGGAATATTCCCCACTATTAGCCAAGTGATAGCTTAACAAAGGTTATAAGCCAAAGGGAATGATTACTAACTACCAGCCAAATGGTAACTTAACAAAGGTAACCAACCAAAGGTAAGAGGAATATTACCCACTATCAGCCAAGTGATAGTTAGAGCGGTGCATTCGTGACCATCGAGCTATGGATAAACCCAACGTTAATTGAAAAATCAGAGTCACCATCGTGCCTTATTTATTTCTAAAGGAAAAGGGAAAAGTACGAACGAAACCCAAAGATAAGAAGTTTTTAAATCAAAACTAATGAAATGCCAGAGATTACAGGTAAGGGGGTTGGTTACACAGAGGGAAGGTGTTAGCATCCAAAGTGTCCTAGGTACTCCTAGGGAGCCCTTTTTTGTGTGAAAGTATTTTAGTTGAAAAGATGTTTGATAAATATGGAATGGGGGGATGAGAAAAGAATTCATTAATTATATTTTTGTGTTTGACAAGAACTTCGGTCTTATGCCTACGTACCAACATGAAAATGAGGGATCAAAACCCCGTAGTTTGTGGTAAAAATTTCAAAGAGGTTGGTGAATTGATTTTAACAAAAGTGTAGCAGAGAAAGGCACAAAGATGGCAAAACATTTGAATAGGGTTATTAATTCTCTATGTCTTTTAAAATTAAAGTCAGTATAGTTAAGTTCATTTATAAGTTTGGTTTAAGAAAATGTTTGAAAATTCAATGGCATAAGGCCAAAGTTTCTAATCACTAAAACATGTCTAAGTTAAGAGTTGAAAAGATCTGACCAATGGGATGCAATCCACAAGGCAAGAATGTCACATAGAAACCCATTTTCCTTTGGAGTTTTGAGCTAGCAACAAGCATAAGCAATATCCAAGAAAACCATATAAAGACCAAGACATCAAATAAAGATAGCCATAATATCCAAGCAGGCATTCTAATAGCAAGTAGTCTTTAGTGTCTTCAAATGTATCAGATGAAATATTTCCTTGGAAAACTCAGAGAAACAATCATCAAACATCAACAATAATAATAATATAAATATCAATCACAGACACAAAGTGACAGATGAACCAAGAGCACTCAGGGTTTACATCAGATGGAAGGCACAATCAAGAATAACCCAGTCTCAGTATGTTGCCATTGGCCAAGTCCTTAAATCATAGAGAGTGTTTCCTAATTCTAAGTTCAAAAGCTCAGATCAAGTCCAATAGTCCACCAACATATTTTTTAGGGTTTTGTAGTTATTGAGTATCTTAAGGTCCTAAGACCACAAACAGAACAAAATACTCACAAGCACACCATATATACAATCACAAGATATGGCTCTAGTGAGCAAAGTGAAAATGACTGAAACATAAACATCTTGCATGAAATGTAAATGGCAATGAATGATAAAGGTATTGGAATTTAAATTGCATTAAGTAAATGAATTGAAAGTAAAACAATATTAATAAGAGGTTAGTCAAAATGTTAGTGAAGAGTTTAATTGTTTAAATCAATCTTTGGAGAATATTCAACCATCCATTCACAAGTATGAAGACATGAACCAAGACATCATCCATGAGAATGGCTCCAACTTGGATAAATCAATAAGTATGCCACTAGCTCTCGTGAATGGAGAAAAGGTATAGTCTTCACACAATACCATGAAGAATGGGGGACTTACAATCTCACTTACTAGAATGTTATGCCTTGCGGGACAAACTTAGCTCTATGTTAAGCAATCGTAATTGAACTTATGTAGAAGTCACAACTATCTGAGTCCGGGAAATAAAGCTATTGGTGTTAATGCATGTTACAGACTTGGTACATGAACCAAGATCCTAAAACATACCACATACAAAAATAAAGATGGGATGTACCTATCTCAATCCAGCTCATGTTGATTCATCTGACACAAGGTCATTGATGAATCAACTAGCATTTGGACATTAGAGAAAGCATTGGTCAATGATAGATTGGGAAAGAATATGGATGAAGATAAAGAGGGAAGGGGAAATAGAAACCCAAATTGATCACATGAGGAAATTCATCTGATTAATACTATCCGTTCATCTTGAGGGATATTGGTCAAATAAAAGTCAAATCAACCATGACCAAGGCCAACGAGAAAGTCAAACATCACAAGGTCAATTAAATGGCTCAACAATTTTTCTAAACAATTAAACAATTAAAAATCAATTTTAAAATGAATTAAAATGTATTTTTAAATGGACAAAACCACAAATCCCTTCAAATCACAAAATAAATGACCAAGGGATTTATCCTAGGTCCAACAAGGTCAAATGACCTTAGAAAAAAATTCCATAATTTTTGGAAAGTCAGAAGTATTTTAAAATATTTAAAAAACAAGTCAATATCATTTAATTCACAAAAAATATCAAAATTAATCCAAAAAATATTTTAATTCAAAATATGGAAGGGGAAAATATTTAAATATTTTTGGGGAAATTCCCATATTTGTTGGATTAAAAATGAATTTATTATGAATTAAACAAACTAGAAGGATTTAAAGTAAAATCAAAATTAATTAAAATAGATGAAAAAACATGAGCCATCAGATCTCCCTCATCAATTGAGGTGGCAGATCTGATGGCCACATGCGTAGGGAACATGGAATGCCTCTGTCAACACGTAACATGCATGGTAATCCGAACCAAGGGCCATGATTAAAACATTTAAACATTTCATATGGTTGGAAGGGTGTCAACGCATCACCAGAGCCCTAGCTCTGGTCTTCTGCTCTAGTGAACCTCACTAGACTGGTCCTCCACCAACCTCCATAAAAAAATACAAATGAATACACTAATTCAAAGAGAAAATTCTTAGGAGTCTGAATCTGACCTCAATTTCTCCCAATTCCAAGTATATTAAAAGATACATGGATTTGAAATTTGAGGTGCATGATCTGAGTTACTTCGATTTGGCCTCAAAGCAACTCAATCTTGTTGCCTACATTGGTAGGACTTCAGCCAGCCAAAGACCAAGTGAAATGATGGAGAATTGAGGGAGAATCGAAGAAGGAAAGTTTCACAAAATTCATCTTCTGTTTGCAGTGATAAAGCTCGATCTGGATCTCAATTTTCTTGGGCTTGCTTCCTCTAGCTTGCAGGAGATGAAATGTATGCTCAAAGGGTTTGGACACCTGGAGTTTCAACCTCAAAACAAAAGTGAAATTGAAAATCGATTTCAAATAAAATCTTCAAGCTTACCAATTAAATGATTCCAAAAGGTCCAAAATCATGTGCTAATCGACCTGAAATGATAACATGGGACCATGCAATTCAACCATCCATAAGTCCTTCAAAAATGCTCCAAAATGCTACGATCTTGGATGCTTTGGAAAGGTAACATGAAGGGGAACAACTTTGTTGTTGAAATTATTTCCATTTGGAGCTTGGATCATGATGAATTAAGATGGAAGTTGGAGAAATCAAACATGGTTGAAAATTTTCTAAGTTATAAGTCAAATGACCACTTCTTCCACTTTGAATAACTTTTTCTATGAGCTTCAAATGAAAATGCTTCCTTCATCAAAGTTGTATCTATTTCATTACTCTTCAATTAGGTCATGAATTTGACACCATTTGAACCTTTAATGAGGGAGTTATGGATTTTAGAAGTTGAGGAAAATTGCTTATTCAATGATGATGGCCCAAAATTACCTATAATGTTTCCTCTTGGTAAATGCCCTTTCAAGTTGAATTTGACATTTCTCAAAGAAGAAATGTTGGATAAGACATCTCGAAATTAATCATGAAACTTGGATGGCATTCATATGATAAGAATTGAGCAAGCTATGGTTCTTGGAATTTAACCTTCTAACTAGGGCACAAACAAAATGACCTATAATATTTCACCATAAAAAATGACTTTCAAAGCAAAATTAGCTCTTGATTCCAACATGGAAGTTGTTTGGAATGTCATAAAAAGTAACTTGGATCTTGGAATAATTTTCATATGACACAAATTGTAGGAGATAGGGTCTAGGGTACCCTAGATTGGACCAATTGACTTTCTCTGGTCAACCTCTTTGAACCAACTTGCAAACTTGAAGTTATCTTGAATTTTTTGGGCTCATGTAGGATCATATATGCATAATATGATGTCTCATGAAGTATCCCTTGAAGTAATTGACCAATTGTTGAAGAAACATGTTGAGGAAGTCACACAAGATACTTCTTGATCAAATTGAAAAATAAAGAACATGGGGATCCATATATGATGCTTAGAACCATTGTGAACCTTTCGTTGATTGATCTCCTTGCACCGAGTGTCTTAAAACCTAGATGTGAGCTTGATGGGGGGGGGGGGGGAATGGACACATACACCTATAAAAGAGACAAAGTTATACATATACATATTTTTGGTATTTTGGTTAGTAAACAAAGAAAATAAAGTATGATACAATCAAAAGCTCTTGGTGATCTCTCCGAATGAAAACCCAATGAATAAGGGGTGAGAAGGATACCAAGGTATGATCCCAAAGCCAATGAAACTGATGAGATAACATGAGGGATCTTAGGTTCAAAATTGGGGTCTTACAATAGCTTAACAAAGGTAATAAGCCAAAGGGAGTGATTACCAACTACCAGCCAAATGGTAACTTAACAAAGGTAACCAACCAAAGGTAAGAGGAATATTACGCACTATCAGCCAAGTGACATCTTAACAAAGGTAATAAGCCAAAGGGAATGATTACCAACTACCAGCCAAGTGGTAACTTAACAAAGGTAACCAATCAAAGTGGAACAAATTTCAACCCAAGAATGTACTGGAGAGAAGCGGTTAAAGATGACTCAATCTAATGAGGACATGAACTCAATTGGAGTTTGATTCCATCCAGATAATGAACTAGAGGGGAAAATTGAAACAAAATCTTCCACGAGGATTAGGCTCCGTGGGAAATTAGAAAGGATAAACTCTTTCTACTTAAGGTCGACACTCTATTGGAGAGAGGACGCACACACTATGCAGGGAGAAAAGTTCCAGAGAGTGGGGAAAAGCATTGAGAAATTCAAAATGCGCAAATAAACATCATGATGTTATGTACATGCATATAATTATGCTAACAAAACAAAAATAAAGGGTGTGAGACTGATAACACAGTACAACTAGATACTCGGCTAATCTCAACAAGATGGAGATGCTGGCAGAGATTCGTTAGGGATTCTACCATTCCAGCAATCTCATACTGGGGAGACTGTTATAAAAGAAAATCTGGTCTGGGGAAGTTACTGAATTTCACTCTTCAGGATCTTACCGTCCTTGGGATTGCCATTAAAATTCTTCTTTTATATTCACAAGTCGAGGAAAATACATATTTTTTTTGTAAACTTTCAAAAAATATGATTTTTTAAATATTTTTGTTTCTAAAATTATCAAAAATAAATGAAATTTCATAAACTGAAACAAAATAAGAATAACGAACAAATGGGCAAAAGGCTCAAATTTTATTGATAAAATGGTAGTACGCAAATGTTGTGACTCCATGGATCATTACAAAGTTGGAAAATGGTAAGTACATGGAAAGGGCTACATTGAAATACAATGACCACTATTCTCCCTAACAACTTTGAAAATAGGAACCCTTTGATAGATAATGTTACTTCAAACAATCAAGTTTGACCTGATGCAGTTCCTTGCCATAATCCTTAACTTTTGCCTAGATTTCCTTTTCAGGGTCAATCTATCGGGATGATTATTTTCTGTTTTATGTCTCTAACTTTTTCCTGGACCTCCCTTTCGGGTTTTCAATCCACCGAGACTCTCATTTTTACCTAAGTCGCCCTTTCAGGTTTTCAACTTAGCAAGTTGTTCTTTTATTTTTTTCTAGGCGAAGTATTTCTTGACTGCATCGGCATTCACAGGACGAGGGAGCTCCTCACCATCCATAGTTGTAAGAATCAATGCACCACCAGAGAAAGCTCTCTTAACAACATATGTGCCTTCGTAATTGGGAATCCAGTTTCCCCTAGAATCAGTGCTGAAAGACAAGATCTTCTTGAGCATAAGGTCACCTTCTCTAAATACACGAGGATAAACCTTCTTGTCAAATGCTTTCTTTATTCTCTTTTGATATAACTGACCATGACACAAGGTCTTCATCCTTTTCTCTTTAATAAAGTTCAACTGATCATATTTGCTCTGACACCATTCAACCTCAGACAAACTGGCCTCCATCAGGACTCACATTTATGGGACTTCAAAATCCATAGGGAGCACTGCTTCCATGCCCCTATTGAAGTGCTGACAAACATACAGTATCCATGTAAAGCAAACAGGAGTGTCTCATGCCAATCCTTATACATCACAACCATCTTCTAGATAATCTTTTTAATATTCTTATTTGCATCTTCAACAACCTCATTCATCTTAGATTTGTAAGGAGAAGAGTTGTCATTTTCAATCTTGAATTCATCACAAAGCTTTTTCATCATCTTGTTATTCAAGTTCGCCCCATTATCAGTAATAATCTTACTTGGAACACCATTTCGGCAGATAATCTGATTCTTGATAAATCGGACCACAACTTGCTTGGTCACATTAGCAAAAGATGTTGCTTCAACCCATTTCGTGAAGTAATAAATAACTACCAGAATGAAACGATGTTCGTTTGAAGCTTTGGGTTTAATCATACCAATCATATCGATCCCCCACATAGAGGAAGGCCATGGGAATGAGATAGCATTGAGAAGTGTCGGAGGCACATGAATCTTATCCGCATAAATATGACATTTGTGGCACTTCTTGACATATTTACAACAATCGGATTCCATTGTCAACCAATAGTAACCCGCCCTTAAGATCGTTTTAGCCATTGCATGTCCATTGGCATGAGTACCAAAGGATCCTTCATGAACTTCTTGCATTAACATGTCTGCTTCGTGTCTATCCACACATCTGCTTAAGACCATGTCAATGTTTCTCTTGCACATCACATCTACATTCAGAAATAAATTGCCAGTCAGTCTTCTCAAAGTCTTCTTATATTTGCTGGATGTCTCGAGCAGGTATTCTTGACTTTGGAGGAAACATTTAATATCATAAAACTAAGGCTTATCATATGTAACTTCTTCTACTGCAAACACATGAGCAGGTCTATCAAGGTGCATAATTGTGATATTGGGCATGTCATCCCAATGATTTACTTTATACATAGAAGACATAGTAGCCAGAGCGTCCGCCATCTGATTCTCTTCATGAGGTATATGATGAAACTCTATTTTAATAAAGAAAGTCGACAACCTCCTTGCATAATCTTTGTAAGGAATCAGGCTAGGATGACGAGTCTCGCATTCTCTTTTAACCTGATTAACGACCAAGGATGAATCTCCGTACACATCAAGGATCTTAATTCTCAAAACAATGGCTACTTCAAGACCCATGATACAAGCTTTATATTCTTCCATATTATTCATACAATCAAACATCAATCTTGCAGTAAAAGGGATATGAGAACCCTTAGGAGTAATACTGATTTCCTCAATTCCATTTCCATAAGCATTAACGACTCCATCAAACACTAAACCCCACCGGGATCCAGGCTCTGGCCCTTCTCCAAGCAACTATTCATTGTAATCTTTAACTTTCAAGTACATAACATCTTCATCAGGGAAGTCAAACCCAATGTATTGATAATCATCAATCGGCTGGTGAGCTAGATGATCTGCAATAATACTTCCTTTAATTTCTTTCTGAGTACAGTACTCAATATCATATTCAGACAAAAGCATTTGCCAACGAGTTATCTTTCTAGTAAACGCAGGCTTTTTTTTTTTCAAGGATATACTTTATTAGATCCATTTTGGATATCAACAAAGTCGTATGATCGACCATATACTGGCGTAAACATTTGGTGGCCTAGGCTAAACCATAACAAGTCTTTTCAAACTGGAGTGCCGAGACTCACACTACGTAAAATTCTTACTCAGATAGTAGATGACATTCTCCTTTCTACCAGTTTCAACTTGTTCTCCAAGCATTCAACTGTAAGACCCCAATTTTGTCCCTAAGATCCCTCATGGCATCATAGCATTGCATTGCATAGCCTCAAGGATCATTGAGCATCTTGGCTCCCTTTCCCTTTGGGTAGGGATCTCTTGTGAGTGGTTTAAGATCACCAGGCATGCTTGATTGTAAATCATTGCTTTTCTTGCTTTATTCACTAACCAAAAGCACAAAAATATATCATTTACTTTTTTTTGTTGTAGCTTAAGCAATCACCAGGTCAAGAGCTTCAAGAAGATCCTTTGTGCATGAGATGAGGTATTTTTCTTGAGATGAGGACCACATGATCATTACAAAGAGCTTACATGAGCTAGAGTTTCATTTTGAAGCCATTTCATCAAGTGATAAAGGCTCAAATTCATTCAGACATTTCAAGGTCATCTGAGGACCAAAAAGTCAACTGTGCAGTCAACTGAGGACTATGAGGTGGGGAAATGAGTTGAAACACCTCAATCATGTTCAAATGAGGCCTATTCATCATTCTAAACTTCCATCTTGAAGATTCAAAGGTCATGGAAAAAGTTACTAAAAATGGAAAATGACCTGTAATACAAAGTTTCCAAATTTGGCAAGTTTTTGGTCCACATTCAACTTGACTTGTCAACGTCAAAAAAGCTTCAAATGGATTTTTGGTGATCATGAAAGCTGTATATCTTTGTCTCCCCTTTCCAAAAAGTCCTAATTCATGTCCATATGATGAATGGTTAAAAAGTTATGGTCATTTGATCACAAGGTGTGCGTGGAAATTCAAAATGGCCTAACTTTTGATACAAAGCTCCAAATTGGTCCATTCTTTTTGCAAAATGCTCCTCATGTTCAAGAGATTTCAAATGAACCATTGCCATGCATGAGAGAGGCTTGTATGCCCATTATTTCACATGTGATCATTTTGGAGGGAATTTCCATAATTCAAATTTGGCTTATGATACAAGCAAGACAACCATTCCATCATGACCATTGGCTAATTTTGAGTAAATTTGAAGCCTTGCATGGGACTGTACACGTGTGTTTTGGCCATGCAAGCTCAATTTGCATTTTTGCACTTTGATCCAATTCTCACTAATCATGATTAAACAAAGGATAATTTGGTTTTCAGCATCATTAGCAAGTGGTATAAAAGCCAAACCCTAACCATTATCATCGATAACAGAATTTTCAGATCTCAAATTTTCAAGTTCCCTCCATTTTTCTCTCTCTTCGATTCTTCAATTTCTCCACACAAACACCAAAAATTCTTCAAGATTCTTGATCATCATCCTTCATTGATCAAGAATCAACCTATGTGTTGGACAATTGAGCTGGAATTCGAGGAATTCAAGTGCATCTTCATGGCGATGGACTTCTGAAATTGAAGTGGATCTAGGTGTTTTCAATTGATTCTTCTTGCTTAAAGCTTCAAGGCAGGTGCAGTAGAGTTGATCTGGAGCTTGAGAGATCTTGAGAACACGATTTCAGTAACCTCCATTTCAAGTAAGTCAAAATTTCATCATCTCCTTTTGTTATTCTATGCCCATAAATGTGTAGATCTCATTGCCTGGAGCATGTAGATATAATTAGAATTGAAAATGGATGAGTATCGAGCTTGTATGATGAACTTAAAGTTTGGATCTCAATAATGTTTGTGTTTGATCTGGAAAATCTAGGATGATTTAGGATGATTGAGTATGATATTTGGATTGTGCATAGCCTGGCGATTCTAATGATGTATAGTTTGCTGATTTCTGGAAAATTTTGGTCTGGAGCTCCGTTGGAGTTGGCCAGAGAAGACGACCGGAGCTTAGCTCCGGCGTCTGGTTTTGCTAGGGTTTAGTCCTTGCTGACTGCCATGTGTACGCCACATTTGCCTTGCGTGTAGGATCGATTGGTAGAGATTGCGTTGACTGGCCACGCGTTTTGGTTGAATATTGAGTGTGCTGATGACGTGTTTAATGAAACGCATCGTTTCATTTAGTTGAGCTGGTTTCCTTGTTGTATGCTGAGTGTGTGCTCACGTATGAGATCTATTGGATATCATTGCTTTGACCATGCCATGCGTACGTTTGACTTGCTGGTGTGTGTGGTGACTATGTTAAGTGAAACGGTGAGTTTCATGTTTCAAATTTGGTCCGTTGATATGCCATGCACGCGTCATCTGATGGATGAGGTTAATTCTGAGTTTATTTCAAATATTTGAATTTCCCTCTTTATTTCCATGTTATTCCATTTATTTCACTCATCTTTGAAAATTCATTAAAAATTGAAAAATGATCCAAATTAACTCCAATTTTTTTCATAGATTTGTTTTGATGTCTAGTTTTTTATAGTATTATTTTCATGAATTGTTGTTTGCTGGATTTTTATTTGTGAATTTTTGATTGAACATTATGCTAAATTGATCATGTGCATTCTATGCTTTGTGAAATCTTCATCTTTGATCCAATTGACCTGATTTTTTGTACGCTTGATTTTCACTCGTGATATGATTTTTGATCACTGGTTTGGATTTTTTCTCATATGCTATCATTGTTTTTGACACATGAAGATGTATGTGACAATTCGTGTCACATTTTTTGCATTCAATTTGGGTATTTTTGTTCACCTATCATTTGAACTTTTCTGTATTTGATTTTTTGCACATTGTTTGTTCATAACATGAGAAACTTGTATAAAAAATTCCAAAGCCTTTGCATGCTTTTCTGTTTTGATTTGAATTTTCTAAATTGAAAGTTCACTTTGTGCACATTTGCTTGCCTTTGCTTTATATTGATCATTTGAGATATTTGCTTTTTGAATTGATGCTAGTCCTTTTGAGGAAATTTTGTGACACGTTTGAATGTGAATTATATGGAAGATTGGGTTATGTTTTGATCATTTGGTTTGGTTTTGAACTTAGTCTTTGTACTAGTGTTTTGTGCATATACTAATTATGCTTTGTGTTTCAGGTTTGGACATTTAGCATTGATGGTTGATTTGTTCTCACTTTGTGAGATGCAAATGATTTGAGTTCTAACTTGTGTTTGTTTTGTAGGTTCTAATTGATGTGCTTTAGCTCATGGTTTCATTTGAGTGCTTGAGCATTGTTCATTGAGTTGTGTAACTGTGAATGGTTCCACTGTTTGTCTGTTGGTTTTTTGACTGAAATATTAACTGTTTAGCTTTTGTATAGTTACATTAGTTGCTTGCTTTTAGCTCTTTCTTGAGCTTTGGATTGTGGTTGATACACCACTTAGGTAGTTATCTTCTTACTCCATGTAGTCTGGAAGTCCTGTCACCTTTTTGGCAGGCATTTTGCTGGCAAGTCCTCCTTAAGAGGCTCTGTTTGTGTTTGTTTACAATTGTGCCAAAGACCTCCGAAATGAGGCATGTGCTACTTGATAAGACCTCCAATAGTTGAGGCAATTGACGGATAAAAGGGATTAGTAGCCAATCCCCCGTTATTCAGTGAGTCGTTCATTATGCTCGCACTACATGCTGATGCTTTTGAGCATGTACCCAAGATCTTTGTCTAGTGTCAGTCATGTGGAATAGGATCCCACTTTCTGGATCCCCACGCCTTCTTTATCATGAGCTCACCCAGGCCAGGGTTAAGAGCATGAGGTCTCACCCTCATTTCCATTTTGATCAGCTTCACCCGAACTCTCAATGTTAGTGGTTAAGAGCTACAGATTACCCTTGTACAGTTTGGCTTATTTGTCGAGGTTGATATGACCCCTCTTGACTAAAGCCCACAATTTTGTTTGAGCCTCTTGTATGTATATAGTGTGTGATGATTGTTTGCTTGTGAACTTTTGATGTGTGTTTGCTTTTGATGTTTGTTTTTATGGTTGGGAGTCGGATATAAGTCCATGTATTGGCATTCTGTTTCCGTTTTGTGGTTGGGAGTCGGATATAAGTCCATGTATTGGCATTCTGTTTCCGTTCTGTTGTTGGGAGTCGGATATAAGTCCATATATTGGCATTATGTTTCCGTTTTGTGGTTAGGAGTCGGATATAAGTCCATGTATTGGCATCCTGTTTCCATTTTGTTGTTAGGAGTCGGGTGTAAGTCCATATATTGGCATTCTGTTTCCTTTTATTGAGGATCTCTTATGAGACTTGTGTGATTTTCTTATGCTTTGTGCTTGCTTATTCCAAAGGATGGGAACTTACTTGGATCATCTATATGATCTTAAGAGAGGAACTCCTAATGTGGTTTCATTTCTTACCATCACCCTTTCTTCTTCATTTCTTCATCCCTAACCCAAACCAAAAACTTTTTGTGCAAACATTTGACTTATTTTCAACATTAGAAACCTAAGCCTTAGGCTTTTGATTTTCAAACTTTCTTTTCATAATACTCATATTGAATTGAATCTTTAAGTCAACTTTGATGATTTTTGTATATATTTCTAATTGGTAAATATAACCCATTCAAATTTCTTTTGTGGTTCCATGTCCACTTCTTAATCAATTTTTTCATAACCTTTAGCTATTAGGTTTGAGTTATCTTTGTGGTAGATGTAATACTCACCTTTGTCCTTAGTGATGGACAATGAGTCTTCCATGCTTATTATAGGGTTAACCCCACACTAGCATGTTGAAGTTATTCTCACATGGTGGACTTGTGGTTTCTCAGGTTGAGTTTTATCCCTTTGATAACAAAAGACCTTAAGGCTTTTGGACCAATCAATCCACTCATTTGTTTTTTTTGAGATTTTTACCCCGAACTATGAGGTTTTGATCCTAATCTTTTCATAAGAGGGTACGTAGGCAATGGGTTTATCTTTCCAAACACAAAATGTAAATAAACTTGTATATTCTTTTCTCATCTCTTCAATCATGTTTGCACAAATAAAATTTCACAAACAATAAGCTTTGCAACAAACATGAAAAGGGCTCCCTAGGAGTACCTAGGAAGTTTTGGGTGCCTAACACCTTCCCATTGCATAACCAACCCCCTTACCTAGATCTCTATTTCTTTTACTAGTTTTGTTTGTAAAACTTTTTAGGTTTTTGTTCGCTTTCTAACCATTCCTTTGGATAAATAGAAGTGTGGTGGCGACTCAACTTTGTATGATTTACCTTAGATTTATTCAATATCTCCAATGGTAACGAATACACCGCTACAGAAAAGTGGCGACTCCGCTGGATTTAGTCAATTTCACACTTGTTGTATTATATTGTTTATGACATATTTTTGTGCAATTTGGGATTACTGTATTGTATGTAATGATTGAATTGCTTGATATATTAATTGCTTGTGTTCTTGGTGATATTTGTGAGATGAGTTCTATACCCGAACTCGAGTGCAGTAAGGATAGGAGAATGGCGTAGTCTCGTCGACTTGTGTGGAGTTATTCCTTAGCAAGTTGACTTGCGAGTCCATTCACTTGGTGGAGGTCATGTTGGGATCAATAATGTCACACAAGTAAGTTGTGGTTAGACATTACTCTTTCCAATATAGACCTTGGAAGCCAAAGACCTTAGTTTACCAAACCCATCTTGGCCTATTTTTAGGATGAAGTACGGAGGTCGTTCAAATGTAAGATTTGATACGATTGTTACGCGATACTACACTCATAAGAGTCTCTCTTGAGAATATTTTTGGAATACGAGTAGTCGTTTCTCAGATAATATTCGAAAGATGGGATGATGACTATGGGAACCTCTGGTAGAACATGTTTGGCAAGTTTAAACCCTAGTACACTCCCTTTGGGTGGTTTTTAACCGAGACTCCATACTCGTGACTCGCAACAAACCCTTGATTCATGGTTGATCCGTTCATGTATCCTTAATATCAATGGAACTTGGGTGTCGATAAGGTGTAAACCATAATCCACCAAAATGGATGATTGATATTAAGGATAATATGATCCATCCCATGACCTTTGTTTGGTGTGCTTTGCTTGATCCTTGAGTGTGATTGTTGCATTCATGCATTCATGCATTCATATGCACCCATATCATCCATAAAAGAAAATTTTCAAGGAACTTAAAGGGTTTATTTGCAAAATTTTCAGACATGGAAAGACAAAGAATTATTTGATGAGATGTTTCCATATGCAATAAAATGTTTAATATTTCCAAAATTTGCAAATAGAACCCTAGAGTTCCTTTGAAATAAAAACAAATCATATGCACAAGCATTGCATGCATCATATGCATAAGCAGGTTTTGTTCCTGGCTTCTGGTCCTGTGGTCTAACTCTGTGCTCTTCATTTATTTTGAAGACAAGATGACTCACCGGTACTACACTAGAGCCAACTCTTCCAGATTGATGGATCATCTATAGCAAGAGAACCGTGAACTCAAAGAAGAAGTCGCCAGACTAAGTGCTTTGATGGAATCGTTCCTGGCTGCCCAGAGCCAGTCTTCTCCAACACCTTCAACTCCTCCTCAGAGGACAATCATCTCTGAGATTGTTTCCTCAACTGTGCCTGCAGCCAGTGCACACTTTGTGCCGACAGCCATGCCAACCGGGTTTCCGTGGGGGATGCCTCCCAACTTTATGCCTGAGGGCCCTGCTCCAACTTTCTCTTCTATGCGGCATCTAGCCCGGTCCTTGCTGTTCCTCCTCCTGTCGTGCATACCGTGCCTAGGGTAGACGACACCATCTATCATTCTGAGCCGTCTGAGGGTCCAGATGTTCATGAGAAGATGGATGCTATGAATGATCAATTTCTTGAGTTGCGCACGGAATTGAAAACTCTTAGAGGAAAGGATCTCTTTGGCAAGTCTGCTGCCGAATTATGCTTGGTTCCCAATGTAAAGATTCCGGTGAAATTCAAGGTCACTGACTTTGAAAAATACAAAGGGAATACTTGTCCTCTCAGCCACCTGGTCATGTATGCCAGGAAGATGTCAACTCAGACTGATAATGACCAGTTGCTCATCCATTACTTTCAGGACAGTCTGTCCGGTGCAGCTCTGAGATGGTACATGGGGCTTGACAATGCGGACATCCGATTCTTCAATGACCTTGGCGAGGCCCTCGTCATGCAATACAAGTATAATATGGATATGGCTCCCGATAGAGATCAGCTAAGGGCCATGTCCCAGAAGGATAAGGAAACGTTCAAAGAGTATGCCCAGAGGTGGCGAGATTTGGCAGCGCAGATTGTGCCTCCGCTAGAAGAGAAAGAAATGACCAAGATCTTTTTGAAGACCTTGAGTTCATTCTATTATGAGCGGATGATTGCTAGCGCTCCTTCTGACTTCACCGAGATGGTGAATATGGGGATGCGTCTAGAAGAGGGGGTTAGAGAAGGACGTCTAACCAAGGAAGAAGGCTCTTCTGCCAAACGATATGGGGCGTTTGCGAAGAAGAAAGATGGAGAGGCACATGCTGTGACCTCCCATGTGAAACCTATAAGACCCTCTGTGAGGAGGAAGATTGCGCGTCCTGCCAGTAACCAGCATCAGGTGGCTCATATAGCACCTGTTTTCAGAGACAATCAACAGTATCAGCAACATAATAATCAACAATCACCTCAGTAATATCAGCAGCAACAACACCGTCCTCAACAGCAGGCCTATCAGCCTCGCAACAGTAATCAAGCCAGCACGAGTTATGAGAGGAAGAAGATCACTTTTGATCCGATTCCGATGACATTCGCATAATTATATCCCTCTTTGATAGAAAGGAAGTTGATTACTCCGAGAGACCCACCAGCTATACCTGCTAACCCTCAGTGGTGATATAAGCCTGAATTGCATTGTGTTTATCACTCTGGTGCTCCCGGCCACGACGTGGAGAACTGTTTTCAGTTGAAGACCAAGGTTCAAGACCTTATGAGGTGTGGCATTTTGTGCTTTGAGGACGTAAGTCCTAATGTTAAGAAGAACCCATTGCCCGAGCATGGGAAGTCTGTCAACATGGTCCAGGGTTTCCCTGGCAAGTACAAAGTCAAATATGTTAGTCATATTCGACAATCTCTGGTTGAGTTGCATCGTTTGTTGTGTGATTACAGTCACTATGAACACGATCATGACAGATGACGAATTTGCTCTGTTAACAGATTGGGTTGTCGCCAGGTGCGCAAAGATCTTCAAGAAATGCTTGACGAAGGAATTATTGAGATCCTTCAGAATAGGAATGTTGACGAAGATGAGCCAGAGGTCAACGTAATCTCCCCAGTGTTTCGGATACCCGAACCTATTATCATTAAGTACGACGGTAGCAAGCCGAAGGTTTCTCCTTCCCTGATCATTAAGCCTACCGGTCCTGTGCCGTATTCTTCTGAAAAGGCAATTCCCTTTCGTTACAACGCTGTTGCTGTAGAAGATGGGAAAGAGGTGACTTTCCCGTCCTCCTCTGTTGTGAATATTGCTGATGCAAGTGGTTTGACACGCAGTGGTCGTGTGTTTTCCGCACCTCCGAAGCCTCAGGCTAGAGCTGATTTTGTTGAACGCCTGATTGGGAATGCGGTGAATTCTCCGAATTCGGCACCTGTTGTTAAACCCTCCACTGTACAAAAAAACTCCTACTTCTGTTGGCCCTAGTGGCAATGTGAATGAAGACTGTGATGAGATGTTGAAGCTCATCAAGAAGAGTGAGTACAATGTTGTAGACCAACTTCTACAAACGCCATCCAAGATATCCGTGTTATCATTACTTCTGAATTCAGAACCGCATAGAGAGGCTCTGCAGAAAGTTTTGGATGTGGCATATGTAGATCATGATGTCACTATAGAACAGTTGGATAGAATTATTGCAAATATTACCGCTTGTAACAATTTGAGTTTCTGTGACTCTGATCTCCCTGAGGAGGGAAGAGACCACAACTTGGCTTTACACATATCCATGAATTGCAAAGACGACGCCATGTCCAATGTGCTGGTGGACACTGGGTCATCCCTGAATGTATTTCCAAAATCCACTCTCTCCAGACTATCTTGTCAAGGGCCTCCCATGAGGCAGAGTGGAGTTGTTGTGAAAGCTTTCAATGGGTCGCGTAAGACTGTCATTGGGGAAGTTGATCTCCCTATCAAGATTGGACCAAGTGATTTCCAGATTACCTTCCAGGTTATGGATATTCACCCATCGTATAGCTGTCTCCTAGGCAGACCTTGGATTCACGAGGCTAGCGCCGTGACATCCACCCTACACTAGAAGCTGAAATTTGTGAAAAATAAGAAACTGCTAGTGGTAGGAGGAGAAAAGGCTCTCCTAGTTAGCCACTTGTCTTCCTTCTCATACATAGATGCTGAGGATGAAGTTGGAACTCCTTTCCAAGCTTTATCTATAGATGAGCCTATTGAGAAAAGAACTCCTTCATTTGCTTCCTATAGAGATGTGAAATTGGCCATTGAGTGTGGTGCAATTGCTGGTCTAGGAAAAATGATTGAGCTGGAAGACAATAAGTCTCGGGCTGGCATAGGCTTCTCTACTGGGGTCTTCAATGAGAAAGGATTGTTCAAGAGTGGAGGTTTTATCCACACCGGTCAGGAGGAAGAAGCTGTTGCTGTCTTGGAAGAGGATGCAGAGGACTCTGACAATTTTGTCATCCCTAGAGGGATTTGCAACAATTGGGTTGCTGTGGATATTCCTACAGTTGTCCACAAGTCAGCGTAATGATCACTTTGTTTGAAAACCCTTCTCCCATGCCAAAAGGAGAAGTGATGACATTGTTGGCAACATAAATACAATGATATTTTCATTCAATAAATTCATGTTAAATGTTTGTTTTTCCAATTATTTTCCCTTTTTGCTTTTTGCATGAAATTGGTGATCCCATAAAACCCTAAAAAAGAATAAAATCAATCTTTTCATCTGCATAATGATTTGCCTTGTTTGATTTCTAAAAATCTTTTTATATCCAAAATCATTATGCAGGTTGATTTCTAAACCCATTGAACATAATGATCCAACACCATCTCCCAATTTTGAGTTCCCTGTATTTGAGGCAGAGGAAGATGATGTTGAAGAGATTCCTGATGAGATTACCCGTCTACTTGAGCATGAAAAGAAGATCATTCAGCCGCATCTTGAGAATCTGGAAACAGTCAACTTGGGGTGTAAGGATTGTGTGCGAGAAGTGAAGATCGGGGCACTCCTGGAAGAATCAGTTAAGAAGGGGTTGATTGAATTCCTACGAGAATATGCTGATATCTTTGCTTTGTCGTATGAAGACATGCCGGGTCTAGATACAAATATTATGCAACATTTCCTGCCTTTGAAGCCTGAGTGCGTGCCTGTGAAGCAGAAGCTCAGAAGAACTCATCCTGATATGGAAGTGAAGATCAAAGAGGAAGTTCAGAAGCAAATTGATGCGGGGTTTCTGGTGACTTCTACGTATCCTCAATGGGTGGCCAATATTGTGCCCGTGCCTAAGAAAGACGGAAAAGTCCGGATGTGTGTGGATTATAGAGATTTGAATAAAGCTAGTTCGAAAGATGATTTCCCACTACCACATATTGACATGTTGGTAGACAATACAACTAAATTCAAAGTCTTCTCATTTATGGACGGATTTTCCGGATATAATCAGATTAAGATGGCACCCGAGGATATGGAGAAGACAACATTCATCACACCTTGGGGAACATTCTGTTATCGAGTGATGCCATTTGGTTTGAAGAACGTCGGAGCCACGTATCAACGAGCTATGAACACCTTGTTCCATGACATTATGCACAAGGAGATTGAGGTATATGTTGATGATATGATTGCTAAGTCAAGAAAGGAAGTTGAACATGTGGAGCACTTGGTGAAGCTTTTTCAGCGTTTGAGGAAGTACAATCTTCGTCTGAATCCCAACAAGTGTACATTTGGAGTCCGTTCTGGCAAGTTATTGGGCTTTATTGTCAGCGAAAGAGGTATTGAGGTTGATCCTGCAAAGGTCAAAGCAATACAAGAGATGCCTGCGCCCAAAACTGAGAAGCAAGTCTGAGGTTTTCTTGGCCGCTTGAATTATATTTCCAGATTCATATCCCACATGACTGCCACATGTGCGCTGATATTCAAGCTCCTCCGGAAAGATCAGTCTCATGATTGGACCGAGGATTTCCAGAAAGCTTTCGATAGTATCAAAGAATATCTGTCCGAACCTCCGATTTTGTCTCCGTCTATAGAAGGAAGACCTTTGATCATGTATCTGACAGTTCTTGAAGACTCGATGGGTTGTGTCCTTGGTCAGCAAGACGAATCAGGGAAGAAAGAGTATGCTATCTACTACTTGAGTAAGAAGTTCACTGATTGTGAGTCTCGATATTCAACGCTTGAGAAGACATGCTGGGCTTTGGCTTGGGCCGCTAAGCGTTTACGCCAGTATATGATAAATCATACAACTTGGTTGATATCCAGAATGGATCCAATCAAGTACATCTTTGAGAAGCCTGCTTTAACCCGGAGGATTTCCCGTTGGCAGATGTTGTTATCTAAGTATGATATTGAGTATCGAGCTCAGAAGGCTATGAAAGGTAGTATCTTGGCTGACCACTTGGCACATCAGCCGATTGAAGATTATCAATCAGTTCAGTACGACTTCCCAGACGAGGAGATTCTGTATTTGAAAATGAAAGATTGTGATGAGCCTACACTCGATGAAGGGCCAGAGCCTGGTTCCAGATGGAGTATGGTATTTGATGGCGCTGTAAATCAGTACGGAAATGGTATTGGGGCAATAATTATTACTCCTCAGGGCACACATATTCCTTTTACAACAAGGCTAACTTTCAAATGCACGAATAATATGGCTGAGTACGAGGCCTGTATTATGGGATTGGAAGAATGCATTGATCTAAGGATCAAGCATCTTGATGTTTATGGTGATTCGGCCCTCGTTGTCAATCAGATCAAGGGTGAATGGGAAACGAATCAGCCTGGTCTTTTTCCATACAGAGATTATGCGAGGAGGATTTCAACGTTCTTTACTGAAGTTGACTTCCACCATATTCCTCGAGATGATAATCGGATGGCGGATGCTCTTGCTACGCTTGCTTCCATGATTGTGGTTAAATATTGGAATGAAGTTCCCAATATCACTGTGATGCGCTTGGATAGACCAGCTCATGTATTTGCAGTTGAAGAGGTGAAAGATGATAAGCCCTGGTATTATGACATCAAGTGTTTCCTCCAGAAACAGGTTTATCCGCCTGGGGCATCTATGAAAGTTAGGAAGACTTTGAAGAGATTGTCAGGCAGTTTCTACCTCAATGGCGAAGTGCTTTACAAGAGAAATTTTGACATGGTTCTGCTCAGATGCGTGGATAGACACGAAGCAGACTTGTTAATGACTGAGGTCCATGAGGGTTCATTTGGTACTCATTCCAATGGACATGCCATGGCTAGAAAGATGTTGAGAACAGGCTACTATTGGCTGACAATGGAGTCTGACTGCTGCAAATACGTGAAGAAATGCCATAAGTGTCAGATTTATGCGGATAAGATTCATATTCCTCCGACACTTCTGAATGTGATTTCATCACCATGGCCTTTCTCTATGTGGGGAATTGACATGATTGGCATGATTGAGCCGAAAACGTCCAATGGACACAGGTTTATTCTCGTAGCAATTGATTACTTGACTAAGTGGGTTGAAGCAGCGTCATATGCAAATGTGACCAGGCAGGTGGTTGTGAAGTTTATCAAGAACCAACTCATATGCCGTTATGGTGTGCCAGATAAGATCATTACTGATAATGGATCTAATCTGAATAACAAGATGATGAGAGAGTAGTGTAGTGAGTTCAAGATCGCACACCATAATTCTTCTCCTTACAGACCCAAGATGAATGGGGTTGTTGAAGCTGCTAATAAGAATATCAAGAAGATTATCCAGAAGATGGTTGTTACGTACAAAGATTGGCATGAGATGCTGCCATTTGCTTTGCATGAATATCGTACATCTGTCCGCACTTCAACAGGGGCAACCCCTTTCTCTCTTGTTTATGGCATGGAGGCCGTACTCCCAGTAGAGGTGGAGATCCTATCAATGAGAGTCTTGATGGAGGCCAAGTTGACCGATGCTGAATGGATTCAGAGTCGTTATGACCAGCTGAATTTAATAGAAGAGAAGAGATTGACTACCATGTGTCATGGTCAGTTATATCAGCAGAGAATGAAGAAAGCTTTTGATAAGAAGGTCAAGCCTCGTGTGTTCCGAGAAGGTGACCTTGTGCTCAAAAAAGTCTTGTCTTTCGCGCCAGATTCCAGGGGCAAGTGGACTCCAAACTATGAGGGTCCATATGTTGTTAAGAGAGCCTTTTCAGGCGGTGCTTTGATACTTACAACTATGGATGGGGAGGATTTCACTCGTCCTGTGAATTCAGATGCAGTCAAGAAATACTTCGCCTAAAAAGAAAAACAGAATAGCTCGCTAAGTTGAAAACCCGAAAGGGCGGCTTAGGCAAAAATGAGCGTCTCGGTGGATTGAAAAGCCGAAAGGGCGATCCAGGCTAAAGTTAGAGACATAAAAAATGAATATTTGCATCCCGCTAGATTGAGTACCTCATCCTGGGGCAATCTAGGCAAAAATTAGGGATTTGGCAAGTAATTGCATCCTGACAAGACTGTGTTCTACATCTGTCATCCCTCAGAGATTCTTGTTCATTCATCGTCAACCAAAGCTTCGGATACATCGAACTCAGAATTGGTGGAGAAATGGTCATTATGTTCAATGTAGCCCTTTTCCAATATATATCACCAATTTCAAATTTGTAAAGATCTATGGAGTCTTGCCATTTGCAGGCTACCATTCCATCAAATAAATTTGAGCTTTTATCCAATTATTTGCACTCTTATTTGTTTCTACTCAACAAATGTTTTGTATGTTTTAATTGAGAAAGTATCATTGTTTTGAAAAAATGAATTTTTCACAAATTATTTTTTTAACAAAGTGAACATTCACAATGATGAAAGGATACTTAAGGGATTCTCAGTGCTCTCCCAAGGGTGGCATGATTTCCAATAGGGTAAGACATTTGTTCATATTCCTGGCATGACTGTATCCTCTTTCTGTAGAATATTGTGTTGTGGGTTATCTCTTGAGCAGAGTGCTTGTTGAGGTTGTGCACCTCCCCTCACATCAGCAGAGCAGTGGTCTCCCCTCCCTTCAGCAGAGCAGTGGTCTTCCCTCCTCAGCAGAAGTGTTTTCTTTGGAAGGTTCGGTATTCGGTGGTTGATCCCCAGTATTCCTTCCCTTCCTCGGATAGTTCATCCCCAGTAGAGTTATTGGTGTGGTGGATTTTATTTTTGATAGTAGATCCCCAGCGGAGTTGTTGGTGTGTTGGATCTTATCTATGAGGATGTTTTCTTCCTCAGATAGATCCCCAGCGGAGTTGTTGGTGAATTGGATCTTATCTATGATGATGTTATCCCCTGCAGAGATATTGTTGTTTCCTGGCAAATCTAATCCCCAGTAGAGTTGTTTGTGTGGAAGATTCTACTTGTGCGATCTTTTCTCCTCAGCAGGTGTGATTTCCTTGGTGAGTTTGGTACTTGGTGTTGGATCACCAGTTTCCCCTTATTTCCCAGAGATGGATTTCCCAGTAGAGTTGCTTTTGTGGCAGTTTCTGCCTGCACAATGAACTCTTTTCTCCGGCTGTGACCGATGATTCCTCCGGAGCCGTTTGTGTTTTTCCTCTTGAGCAGAGTGTATGGTAAAGGTATTTTAGCCTCCTTCCTCCTCAGCAGGTGAGAGATCTTGGTTCGTTTGACCTTTGGGAGCATCTGGTTGGTGGTTGTATCCCCACAAGGATCCATCACCCCCTTTTTAGATTTCCCCGGCGGAGTGGTGTCCCCAGCAGAACTTATTTGCGCTGTGATCCGGTTCGCAGTCGGAATGATTGTTGTTCATTCCCTTGCAGAGATTTTATGATTTTGCTGATATCTCTGATTCCCCTGTAGAGTTGCTCTTGTAGCAGTTTCTGCCTGTGCAGTGAACTCCTTTTCCCAGCTGAGACTGATGATTCATCCCTGCAGAGGTGTTGTTGTCTCTGATCCCCGGTAGATTGGATACTCTTCGGTGATCCTGGCTTTCTCTCTTGAGATGTAGTACCGGGTGGTTGATTCCTGGACCCGTTTGTGTTAGATATGTCTGTTTGTCAGCATTCATCAAACATAAATCACGCATATACATGCATAATTATAACATTCAGATATTCATGTTGCATTATTTGCCATATATCGTTGTTTGTTGTCTCCTGCTATTTGGTGATATACATATCTCCCCAAGCAGATGTCGGTGTATGATCCCTCCATGTAGAGTCAGCCCCATAAGCAGAAAGTGTTTCATCTTTCCTTCCGCATTCCCCACTGAGTTATATCCTTGTGGACGACGGTTTTTTTTGCTTCCTCCCAACACATATATTGGGATGGGTTCCCCTATTGAATTATATCCTCATTAGGATGAGTCTTGATTCAGTTTGCCTTTTTGGTTTGATCCTAAATTGGCTTCTTGCGATTGTCTTTGGTGTTTCCCTGTGGTAAATGAATAATTGTTCAGTAACCAATAATTATTCACCTTATCCTCAATGGAGTTTGTGGTTTGCTACCCTTATACCGGTAGTTGTAAATCCCATTTTGTCCCTCCTCAACGGAGTCTGTGGTTTTCTACCCTTATACCGATAGTTGTAAATCCTACTTTCTTCCCCTAACAGAGTTTGTGGTTTTCTACCCTTATACCGATAGTTGTAAACCCTTTGTTCCTCCCTTCGCAGAGTTAACCATTTGTTGTTCATCCTAGTTGATGACGGTTACTCTTCCGTGGTTGCCTACCCAGTATCCGGTAGGTGTAATCCCCTCCTTGATGGTTATCTTCATCCAGTAGTCGATGTTGATATTCCCTCTTTTTCCTGGATAATTTCCTTGCGCTCGCAATTTATCCCCGACGAGTCATCTTTCGTCTACCCTGTTGTTGTTGGTAACGATTGTTTCTCTCCTGAATTGGTCATCATTATATACCTAGTTTTGGTATCCTGATGCTATTTCTCTTTCGGTGGATTTATCCTTTATTAACCCAGTAACCGGTTGTGGATAATCTTCCATGCGAGTATATTATCTATGTTTTGAAGGCAATAGATAATATATCTCATGCACTCTTTGGTCGAAGTCTTTTGTTCTTCCCCATTCGAGTAAGATTCGTATTCCCTTTGCGGAATCGAATGTCCATCCTATAAACAAGTTTGCGTTTCTGCTCTCTTCTGAATGATGAGTGTCTTGGGAATATTCCCCAATTCACGCCTCGGTCGATTTATCCTTTATTAACCCAGTAACCGATTGTGGATAATATTCCATGCGAGTATATTATCTACGTTTTGATGGCAATAGATAATATATCTCATGCACTCTTTGGTTGAAGTCTTCTGTCCTTCCCCATTCGAGTAAGATTCGTATTCCTGTTTTGGAATCGAATGTCCATCCTTTAGTTGAGTTTGCTTTTTCAGCCCTCCTTTCGGGTGATGAGTGTCTTGGGAATAAAGCCCAATTCACGCTTTGGTCGGTCACCTATTATATGCCCAGTAACCGGTATCCCTGGCGTTCCTTCCTTTCGAGCATATTATCTACGTTTTGACGGCAATAGATAATATATCTCATGCGCTCTTTGTTCGAAGTCTTTTGTTCTTCCCCATTCGAGTAAGATTTGTTTTCCCTTTGCGGAATCGAATGTCCATCCTGTAAACAAGTTTGCATTTTTGCTCTCTTCTGGATGATGAGTGTCTTGGGAATAAAGCCTAACTCACGCTTTGGTTGGTCACCTATTATATGCCCAGTAACCGGTATCCCTGGTGTTCCTTCCTTCTACTCCCTATTATGACCTTTGTCCCCTGTGGAGTCAGATTTTCCTGAGTTGAGATATACCTTTTTAGGTCTTCCTAAGATAATTTGGTTGATTGATATCTCTCACCCTTACACCGGTCTTAGATATTCATTCTTCCTGAGCTTGTTGTTCTCTCACCCTTATACCGGTGATCAGATCATATTGTCTCATTGAGCTTGTTACCCAGTAACCGGTAACACCTCATCCCGCTGCTTCCCCTAGAGAGTCTTTTTAGATTTCCCCAGCGGAGTTTTTGTTGTGGATCTCCTTTTGTTGTGTTGGCTTTTTCCCCAATACGTGCATTTTCCCCGGCAGGGAGGTTTTGTTCATATCTTTCCCCAGCCTGAGTCCGGATTTTTATCCGAAGTATCCGTTGCGGATAATTTTGCTGTGTTGGCGTTTTCCCCAATACATGCATTTTTGAGTCAGCTTGAGTCTTTCCAATGGATTTATCCCCTTTGGAAACTCTTTTTCCCCAGCTTTGAGTCATGGCCTGTTCACGCAGTTTCAGTCCTTTACTCCCTTAGCTTTGAGTCGTGACCTGCTCACGCATTTCTTTTTTATCCCCATGAGAGTCCCCGTTAGGGTCTCTATCCCTGGTGAGTGTTTTACTCCTATGGAGTGTCTTTTCTCCCAATGTCTTTTCTTCTTTGTGGACACATATCCGCACAGAGTTTTGTTTGTTTTGCATACATACATTTGCATCATGAGGTCTCTTAGGGACCAAAAATTTGTCTCTTTGTTATTATTTAAGCCCATTCTACCTCGTCGAGACGAAGATTTTAACCTTCACTTCTCCGGCTAGAATGACCTTAAATAGGGGCATCTGTAAGACCCCAATTTTGTCCCTAAGATCCCTCATGGCATCATAGCAGTGCATTGCATAGCCTCAAGGATCATTGAGCATCTTGGCTCCCTTTCCCTTTGGGTAGGAATCTCTTGTGAGTGGTTTAAGATCACCAGGCATGCTTGATTGTATATCATTGCTTTTCTTGCTTTATTCACTAACCAAAAGCACAAAAATATGTCATTTACTTTTTTTTGTTGTAGCTTAAGCAATCACCAGGTCAAGAGCTTCAAGAAGATCCTTTGTGTATGAGATGAGGTATTTTTCTTGAGATGAGGACCACATGATCATTAAAAAGAGCTTACATGAGCTAGAGTTTCATTTTGAAGCCATTTCATAAAGTGATAAAGGCTCAAATTTATTCAGACATTTCAAGGTCATCTGAGGACCAAAAAGTCAATTGTGCAGTCAACTGAGGACTATGAGGTGGGGAAATAAGTTGAAACACCTCAATCATGTTCAAATGAGGCCTATTCATCATTCTAAACTTCCATCTTGAAGATTCAAAGGTCATGGCAAAAGTTACTAAAAATGGAAAATGACCTGTAATACAAAGTTTCCAAATTTGGCAAGTTTTTGGTCCACATTCAACTTGACTTGTCAATGTCAGAAAAGCTTCAAATGGAGTTTTGGTGAAAATGAAAGTTGTAGAGCTTTGTCTCCCCTTTCCAAAAAGTCCTAATTCATGTCCATATGATGAATGGTTGAGAAGTTATGGTCATTTGATCACAAGGTGTGCATGGAAATTCAAAATGGCCTAACTTTTGATACAAAGCTCCAAATTGGTCCATTCTTTTTGCAAAATGCTCCTCATGTTCAAGACATTTCAAATGAACCATTGCAATGCATGAGAGAGGCTTGTATGCCCATTATTTCACATGTGATCATTTTGGAGGGAATTTCCATAATTCAAATTTGGCTTATGATACAAGCAAGACAACCATTCCATCATGACCATTGGCTAATTTTGAGTAAATTTGAAGCCTTGCATAGGACTATACACGTGTGTTTTGGCCATGCTAGCTCAATTTGCATTTTTGCACTTTGATCCAATTCTCACTAATCATGATTAAACAAAGGCTAATTTGGTTTTCAGCATCATTAGCAAGTGGTATAAAAGCCAAACCCTAACCATAATCATCGATAACAGAATTTTCAGATCTCAAATTTTCAAGTTCCCTCCATTTTTCTCTCTCTTCGATTCTTCAATTTCTCCACACAAACACCAAAAATTCTTCAAGATTCTTGATCATCATCCTTCATTGATCAAGAATCAACCTCTGTGTTGGACAATTGAGCTGGAATTCGAGCAATTCAAGTGCATCTTCATGGCGATGGATTTTTGAAATTGAAGTGGATCTAGGTGTTTTCAATTGATTCTTCTTGCTTAAAGCTTCAAGGCAGGTGCAGTAGAGTTGATCTGGAGCTTGAGAGATCTTGAGAACACAATTTCAGCAACCTCCATTTCAAGTAAGTCAAAATTTCATCATCTCCTTTTGTTATTCTATGACCATAAATGTGTAGATCTCATTGCTTGGAGCATGTAGATATAATTAGAATTGAAAATGGATGAGTATCGAACTTGTATGATGAACTTAAAGTTTGGATCTCAATAATGTTTGTGTTCGATATGGAAAATCTAGGATGATTTAGGATGATTGAGTATGATATTTGGATTGTGCATAGCCTGGCGGTTCTAATGATGTATAGTTTGCTGATTTCTGGAACATTTTGGTCTGGAGCTCCGCCGGAGTTGGCCAGAGAAGACGACTGAAGCTTAGCTTCGTTGTCTAGTTTTGCTAAGGTTTAGTCCTTGCTGGCTGCCATGTGTACGCCACGTTTGCCTTGCGTGTAGGATCAATTGGTAGAGATTACGTTGACTGGCCACGCGTTTTAGTTGAATGCTGAGTGTGTTGATGACGCGTTTAATGAAACGCATCGTTTCATTTAGTTGAGCTGGTTTCCTAGTTGTATGCTGAGTGTGTGCTCGCGCGTGTGAGATCTTTTGGATATCATTTCTTTGACCATGCCATGCGTACGTTTGACTTGCTGATGTGTCTGGTGACTGTGTTAAGTGAAACGGTGAGTTTCATGTTTCAAATTTGGTCCGTTGATTTGCCATGTGCATTCTATGCTTTGTGAAATCTTCATCTTTGATCCAATTGACCTGATTTTTTGTATGCTTGATCTTCACTCATGATATGATTTTTGATCACTGGTTTGGATTTTTTCTCATAAGCTATCATTGTTTTTGACACATGAAGATGTATGTGACTATTTGTGTCACATTTTTTGCATTCAATTTGGGCATTTTTGTTCACCTATCATTTGAACTTTTCTGGATTTGAGTTTTTGCACATTGTTTGTTCATAACATGAGAAACTTGCATAAAAAATTCCAAAGCCTTTGCATGCTTTTCTGTTTTGATTTGAATTTTCTAAATTGAAAGTTCACTTTGTGCACATTTGCTTGCGTTTGCTTTATATTGATCATTTGAGATATTTTCTTTTTGAGTTGATGCTAGTACTTTTGAGGACATTTTGTGACATGTTTGAATGTGCATTATGTGGAAGATTGGGTTCTGTTTTGATCATTTGGTTTGGTTTTGAACTTAGTCTTTGTACTACTGTTTTGTGCATATACTAATTGTGCTTTATGTTTCAGGTTTGGACATTTAGCATTGATGGTTGATTTGTTCTCACTTTGTGAGATGCAAATGATTTGAGTTCTAACTTGTGTTTGTTTTGTAGGTTCTAATTGATGTGCTTGAGCTCATGGTTTCATTTGAGTGCTTGAGCATTGTTCATTGAGTTGTGTAACTGTGAATGGTTCCACTGTTTGTCTGTTGGTTTTCTGACTGAAATATTAATTGTTTAGCTTTTGTACAGGTACATTAGTTGCTTGCTTTTAGCTCTTGCTTGAACTTTGGATTTTGGTTGATACACCACTTAGGTAGTTATCTTCTTACTCCATGTAGTCTAGAAGTCCTGTCACCTTTTTGGCAGGCATTTTGCTGGCAAGTCCTCCTTAAGAGGCTCTGTTTGTGTTTGCTTACAATTGTGCCAAAGACCTCCAAAATGAGGCATGTGCTACTTGATAAGACCTCCAATAGTTGAGGCAATTGACAGGTAAAAGGGATTAGTAACCAATCCCCTGTTATTTAGTGAGTCGTTCATTATGCTCGCACTACGTGCTGATGCTTTTGAGCATGTACCCAAGATCTTTGTCCAGTGTCAGTCAAGTGGAATAGGATCCCACTTTCTGGATCCCCACACCTTCTTTATCATGAGTTCACCCAGGCCAGGGTTAAGAGCATGAGGTCTCACCCTCATTTCCATTTTGATCAGCTTCACCCTAACTCTCAATGTTATTGGTTAAGAGCTACAGATTACCCTTGTACAGTTTGGCTTGTTTGTCGAGGTTGATATGACCCCTCTTGACTAAAGCCCACCATTTTGTTTGACCCTCTTGTATGTATATAGTGTGTGATGATTGTTTGCTTGTGAACTTTTGATGTGTGTTTGCTTTTGATGTTTGTTTTTATGGTTGGGAGTCGGATATAAGTCCATGTATTGGCATTGTGTTTCCGTTTTGTGGTTGGGAGTCGGATATAAGTCCATGTATTGGCATTCTGTTTCCGTTCTGTTGTTGGGAGTCAGATATAAGTCCATATATTGGCATTCTGTTTCCGTTTTGTGGTTAGGAGTCGGATATAAGTCCATGTATTGGCATTCTGTTTCCGTTTTGTTGTTAGGAGTCGGGTGTAAATCCATATATTGGCATTCCGTTTCCTTTTATTGAGGATCTCTTATGAGACTTGTGTGATTTGCTTATTCTTTGTGCTTGCTTATTCCAAAGGATGGGAACTTACTTGGATCATCTATATGATCTCAAGAGAGGAACTCCTAATGTGGTTTCATTTCTTACCATCACCCTTTCTTCTTCATTTCTTCATCCCTAACCCAAACCAAAAACTTTTTGTGCAAACATTTGACTTATTTTCAACATTAGAAACCTAAGCCTTAGGCTTTTGATTTTCAAACTTTCTTTTCATAATACTCATGTTGAATTGAATCTTTAAGTCAACTTTGACCATTTTTGTATATATTTCTAATTGGTAAATATAACCCATTCAAATTTCTTTTGTGGTTCCATGTCCACTTCATAATCAAAATTTTCATAACCTTTAGCTATTAGGTTTGAGTTATCTTTGTGGTAGATGTAATACTCACCTTTGTCCTTAGTGATGGACAATGAGTCTTCCATGCTTATTATAGGGTTAACCCCACACTAGCATGTTGAAGTTATCCTCACATGGTGGACTTGTGGTTTCTCAGGTTGAGTTTTATCCCTTTGATAACAAAAGACCTTAAGGCTTTTGGACCAATCAATTCACTCATTTGTTTTGAATTTTTTTACCCGAACTACAAGGTTTTGATCCTAATCTTCTCATAAGAGGGTACGTAGGCAATGGGTTTATCCATCCAAACACAAAATATAAATAAACTTGTATATTCTTTTCTCATCTCTTCAATCATGTTTGCATAAATAAAATTTCACAAACAATAAGCTTTGCAACAAACGTGAAAAGGGCTCCCTAGGAGTACCTAGGATGTTTTGGGTGCCTAACACCTTCCCATTGCATAACCAACCCCCTTACCCAAATCTCTGTTTCTTTTACTAGTTTTATTTGTAAAACTTTTTAGGTTTTTGTTCGCTTTCTAACCATTCCTTTGGATAAATAGAAGTGCGGTGGCGACTCGACTTTGTATGATTTACCTTGGATTTAGTTAATATCTCCAATGGTAACGAATACACCGCTACAACAACCCATGGAATCTTCTAATACAATCAAATACATAATCAAAGGTCTTCCTTCCACTAGAGGAGACAAGATAGGAGGTTCAAGCAGATACTCCTTTATGGTGTCAAAAGCTTTCTGGCAGTCCTCTGTCCAAACACAACCTTGACCTTTACGGAGAAGCTTGAAGATTGGCCCACACATGGTAGTCATGTGAGATATGAATTTGGATATATAATTCAGACCTCCGAGGAACCCTATGACTTGCTTTCTATCTTCGGCGCAAGCAAAACTTGAATAGCTCTGGCTTTATCATGATCTACTTCGATACCTTTCTGGCTGACAATGAAACCTATCAGCTTGCCTGAACAGACACCAAAAGTAAACTTATTAGGATTGAACCAGAGCTTAAATTTTCTCAACCACTGAAACAACTTCAATAAATACTCAACATGATCTTCTTCAGTCTTCGACTTAGCAATCATATCATCAACATAGACTTCTATCTCTCTGTGCATCATGTCATGGAAAAGAGTAGTCATAGCTCTTTGGTATGTTGCACCAACATTCTTTAAACCAAAAGGCATCACTCTATAGAAGAATGTTCCCCAAGGTGTGATAAATGTTGTCTTTTCCATGTCTTCAAGCGCCATCTTGATCTTATTATAACCGGAGAATCCATCCATAAAGGAGAAGACATTGAACTTATCTATATTATCTACTAACACGTTAATGTGTGGCAAAGGAAAATTATATTTCAGACTAGCTTTGTTCAAGTCTCTATAATTAAAACACATCCGAACTTTACCATCTTTCTTTGGAAAGGGTACAATGTTAGCCAACCACAGAGGATATTCATCAGTAAAAAGGAACCCAACATCAATCTGCTTTAGCACTTTTTCTTTAATCTTGAAATCCATGACAAGGTGAGTTCTTATAAACTTCTACTTAGCCGGGGGACATTCTGGTTTCAACGATAATGGATGCTCCACAATATCAGTATCAAGACCTGGCACATCTTGATAAGACCAATAAACACATCCACATAATCTCTAAGAAGCTCTACCATCCTCTTCTTAACATTTGGACAAAGCAGTGCCCCAATCTTGACTTCTTTCTTCTTATCTTCGGAACCAAGATTAATCACTTCCGCCAACTCTTTATGAGGCTGAATGGTTTTCTCTTTGTGCTCAAGCAACCGAGAAATCTCATCAGGAATCTATTCGTCGTCCTCTTCTTCCATTTAAAATACATGAAATTCAAAGTTGGGAGATGGCATATGGTCATTGTTTTCAACGGTTTTAACAATTAATCTGCACAATGATTTTATGCTTGATTTTAGAATATGAACAAATAAACACACATTGTGATGCATATATAAAAGTGATTATTATGGTGTTTTTTATGTTACCTTTTTTTCCAAAAAAAGAAAAAAGGAAAAACATAATATGGATAAATAAAATAACATTTTATTAATGATAATGAAATTTGAAACAAAGCCCACATGGATTCACTTTCACCTTGGGCATAGTGGAAGGATTTTGAAAATAACAAAAACAAACATATTACTTCGACAAGTGAATAACAGAAGGAACATCAATATCAATCCAGTTATGGCACATCGATCCACGCGTCACAAAGTTTGGCACTTGTTGCTTTTTGTTGTCTTCTAAAATAGCGGCAGTAGACTGATCTTTAGAATGAAAAAAGCCAACACTATGAAACACTCTTTGAATTCGCTTCAAATCTCTTCGTGTTTTACCAGGTGAAAAACCCAAACCATCTCTGCTCTTGTCCTCAACAAGCTCAATAATTTGTCCTCATCTAGCAGATTGACCATTCTCCACCACAAACTGCGCATCTTTCAAGGATGACATGGATTCCTCTTTCTTCTTAACAATAATATTATCAACAGAAAGAGATTGAAATAACGTTCCCTCAGCTTTGTCGAAATCAATGTACGGGAATTAAGAGAGATGACTCATCAACATGGCCTACTCGCCACCCACGATCACTAACTTCCCATTCTTCACAAACTTCAACTTCTAATGTAGAGTTGATGTTACTGCCCCAGCCTAATGAATCCACAGACGTCCTAAGAGACAACTGTAGGAGGGATGAATATCCATCACTTGAAAAGTGATCTGAAATAAGCTTGGACCTATCTTTATTGGGAGATTAACCTCCCCAATTACAGTCTTCCTCGAGCCATCAAAGGCCTTTACAACCATCAAAGGCCTTCACAACAACTCCACCGAATCTCATTGGAGCACCTTAGTAAGCAAGTTTAGATAGCGCAGACTTAGGCAGAACATTCAAGGAGGATCCAATATCCACCAGCGCATTGGACATGGCATCTTCTTGACAGTTCATAGAGATATGCAGGGCCAAATTGTGATTCCTCCCCTGCTCGAGAAGCTCTTCATCACTAAAGCTTAAATTGTTACATGCGGTAATATTGGCCACAATTTCATCAAATTGATCAATTGTCACGTCATGGTCCACATAGGCTTACTCTAGGACCTTCTGTAAATCTTCTCGGTGTTCTTCTGAACTCATCAATAGGGATAACACGGATATCTTGGACGGAGTATGCAACAACTGGTCCACCACATTGAAATCATTTTTCTTGATTACTTTCAGCACTTCTTCTTGATCAACAGTCTGATTCATAATATTGAATTGGCCAACTTGTACAACATGAGTTTTCTCTTGACTTGATTTCTCTATCACCATATCTTCAGTCCTCTTAGGAGCTGCAACAACAAATATCCGACCACTTCGGGTCACACCACTTACATAGGCGATGTTCACAACAGATAGAAAAGCAGGAATAGGAACTTCTTTATTGTCTTCTACCATTGTAGCATTAAACTTGTAAGGAACAATTTTATCAGACTCGTAAGGCATAAGACCCACAAAAAGAATAACCAACGGAGAAACAGCGGTCCTCTGACCATCATATGCAATCACAACCGACTATGGGAGATTAAAACGGGGAATATGACATTCTCCACATGCTCATCTTCATTTCTATCTCTTGTAACTTGAATAAGGTTTTGATCCAACATCTCTTGTAAGTCTCTTTTCACAACAACACATCCTCGGGGATCTTTGGAACAAACATGGAAAGAAGCATGGTCATGCTCATAATAGCTCAATTCGCATAAAGTAGCGTGCATTTCAACAAAGGATCTTCTGATTAGATTGACGTCAAAAACTCGATACTTTCCCGGACATCTTCGACCATACTCACAGTTGTATTGCCTTGTTTGGGTAACATATTAGCCTATACATTGGGATTAGAATCTTCAAATGACAAAATACCACTTTACGTTAACCTTCTCACCTCAGTTTTCAAAGCGAAACAATTCTCAATATCATAGAAAGGTGCTCCTTGGTGGAATGCACAATGTTGGTCAAGTTTATACCACCACGAAAGCTCTTTCGGAACAGCCAGTGGAGTTCTTGTTTGCACCAAATTCTTCTGAATTAAAGCAGGAAACAACTCTGTATAAGTCATTGGAATTGGGTCAAATTGTACAGGCCTTTGGGCACAATTCTATTGAATCTGTTGATTTGTGCATTCCTGGAAACGCGGTTGATAACTCGGTGTTGCTTGAGCAACCGGAGCATAATTAATAATTGGAGTTACATACACCACATGTTGATGACGTTGAATGTTCCTCGGAAACCTTCTATGTTTCTCTTGCGTGATAGTGTTAGCATCGTGTTCCTTCTTCTTGGGTAAAACATTCTCATACTTTCTAGAACCATCAGATGAACTACCTTTTTTCAACCGTCCTCTACAAACACCTTCTTCTAATCCCAAACCCATATTTACCATTTCATTAAAGTCACTAGGGGCACTTGCTACCATCCTATCATAATAGAATGGACTTAACGTCTTCAAAAACATCATTGTCATTTCCTTTTCCTCCAATGGATGACTAACCTGTGCAGTGATCTCACGCCATCTCTGCACGTATTCTTTGAAGGTTTCTTTATCCTTGCGGGACATAACACGGAGTTGATCCCTATCCGGTTCCATGTCTACATTATATTTGTACTGGCAAACAAAAGCTTCACCTAGGTCATTGAACGTTTGGATTTGAGTACTGTCGAGCTCCATATACCACTTCAGAGCAGCCTTAGTCAAACTGTCTTGAAAGTAATGGATCAACAATTGATGATTGTCAGTCTGAGTCAACATCTTATGATCGTACATCACCAGATGACTCAGAGGATAGGAGTTGCCTTTATACTTTTCAAAAATCCGGAACCTTAAGTTTATGTGGAATCTTTATATTAGGAACCAAACCTAGATCATGAGCATTTTTATCAAACAAATCTTTCCCCCTCAAAGCCTGAATCTCTTTCTACATAGCTTGAAACTGATCTTGGAACTCATCCATTCTTTCATAAACACCAAATGTTTCGCTTTAGTCAGCGTAAAAAACAGGTTCTTTGACATAGGGAACAGTGTGAACCATGAAAGGGTTTACTGACATCACATGTTGAGGCATAAGAACTTCAATAGCAGGTTGGTACCCCTCAGGCACAAAGTGAGAAGGCATTCCCCAAGGGAAACCAGAAGGCATGTGGTGCTGCAGAGCACTTACAGGAGCCAAAGAGATGGGCGCATAGATAATTTCGAAAATCATGATCCTCTGAAGCGAAGTCTGAGAAGGAGGAGGTGGATGATTTGGAGTAGCTGCCAAAACTTCCATAATAGCAGTAAGCCTCTCATAACCGTCTCTCAAAGTTGTCACCTCTTCACGGAGTTCACAATTCTCTTGCCTTAGGCGGTCCATCTTTTTCAACTGATTATCTCAAGTATTGTACCAGTGAGACAACTTGTATTGATGAAGACCAAGAAGTAAATAAGACCCATAGAGAACTTGCTCAAAGCAAGAACAGGATGCAATAGGATGCATGATAGGAAAATGAAAATGGTAATGTTATTATTTTTATTTTCCAAGGAACTTTAAGACATAAGTTGCAAACATAAGAATAACACATTTTGATGTACTAAAAATATCATTTTATTAATAATATAAAGGATTACAATCAGAAATACAATTTTAATGATCATAAGCAAAAGAAACTAGATCTATGGAATCATGTCCAATGACAACCCAACTCCAAGCTGAAACTTCTTGCGAAGCCTTTTGATCCCTCTTTCGTAGCTATTTTTCATAGCATCCTTCTCTATCATGAGTTGGTCTACAATATCTTTCCAAATCCCAGAAGTAGGAAGATAGGTAGATGATGAACTGTTAGAGGAAAATAAATCCTCTTGGCCTCTTGATCTCCTCACAACACGTTGCTCAAGTAATTCTATCAATTCGTCCTTCTCCTTTAGTTGCTTCTGCAATTCTACTTCCTCAAGGTGTGAGGTGTGAAATTTGTTTTCCCAATCTTCTGCCTCGTGTTGAGGACACTATCTACCATTCTGAGTCGTCTGAGGGCCCTGATGTTTATGAGAATATGGATGAGATGAAAGACCAATTCCTTGAGTTGCGAAAGGAGTTGAAGACCTTAAGGGAAAAAATTTGTTTGGTAAGAGTGTTGTTGAACTTTGCTTGGTGCCGAATGTCAAAATCCCGATGAAGTTCAAAGTCCCTGACTTTGAAAAGTATAAGGGAAATACTTGCCGGCTTAGCCATCTTGTCATGTATGCTAGGAAAATGTCAATGCAAATTGATAATGATCAGTTATTGATTCACTATTTCCAAGACAGTCTGACTAGTGCCGCTCTAAGGTGGTACATGGTATTGGATAGTGCAAGTATTCACAAGTTCAATGATTTGGGTGAAGCTTTTGTGAAGTAGTACAAGTACAACATGGATATGGCGCCTGACAGAGACCAATTGAGGTCTATGTCTCAGAAGGACAAAGAGACATTTAAAGAGTATGCCCAGAGGTGGAGAGGGCTTGCTGCTCAGATCAATCCTCCGTTGGAAGAAAAAGAGATGACCAAGATCTTCCTTAAGACCCTGAGTTCGTTTCTTACGAACACATGATTGCTAGTTCCCCCAGCGACTTTATCGAAATGGTGAACATGGGGATGAGGTTAGAAGAGGGTGTCCGAGAGGGACGTTTGTCTAAAGAAGAGGTATGATCGAGAAAGAAGTATGGTAGAGGGTTCCCTAGAAAGAAGGAAGGCAAAACCAATGCAGTATCAGTTGGGAGGCAGAGGAGGCCTCATATTTGAAGAAGTCAGCAACCATATCAACATCATCATCAAGTATCATTCGTTATTCCATTATTTTTAAACCATCAATCCATGGCAGTGTAACAACAACGTCAACAACAGCCGCAACAAAGTACAAACAACTACAATAACAACACCAACAATAATCAACAACAACAACACCAACAATAATCAACAACAACAACAAAATTTTGAGAGGAAGGAGGTCTCTTTCGACCCTATTCCTATGTCATACACTGAATTTTATCCATCCTTGGTTCTCAAGAACCTTCTCCAACCAAGAAATCCACCGCAAATTCCAGAACCACTTCCATGGTGGTATAAGCCAGAAATCCTTTGTGCCTTTCATCAAGGAGCTCCCAGCCACGATATTGAAAACTGATACCCGTTGAAGTACGAGGTCCAGAAGCTAGTGAAAAGTGGGATGGTGACCTTCGAGGACCGTGCGCCAAACGTGAAAGCTAACCCATTGTCTGCTCATGGTAATTCCTATATTAATATGGTAGATGGTTGTCCAGTAAGTTTCCAAGTGTTTGATGTGCGACGTATCCGTCTGTCCTTGGTAGAGATGCATAAAACCCTATGTACCATTAGTGATTCTGAGCATGACCGTTCTGGTTGTATGATTTGCAGTGTAAACCCCCGTGGGTGTTCAGTTGTCAAGAGAGATATCCAGAAGTTGATGGATGAGAATGTAATCCAGATTCAACAGTCGAGGGATATATATGATGTGAACGTGATAATGCCAGTATTTAAGACCCCTAACCGGGTGGTGATTCAATTTGATAGTAGCAACAACAACAACATCAACAGATCGGTATCGCCGTTGGTAATACGCTTAGCGGGCCCAGTCTCATATGCATCCAATAGAGTTGTTCCGTATCAATATAATGCTACTATGTTGGAGAATGGTCAAGAGGTTTCGTTGCCTACGACTAATTCCATTGTGAACATTGCTGATATAGCAAAGATGACCCATAGCGGTCGCATTTTTGGACCTGTCTTTCCAAAAGAGGTGATAGAAGATGTATTTGTTGGTAAGAAGGTTGATGTACCCGCAGCAAATCCGGTTAGTACTCCAAAGTGTCACTCTGGTGAATCCAGCAATATGAAGCCAAATGATGATGACGAGGTACTACGTTTGATTAAGAAGAGCGAATATAATATGGTGGAGCAGCTGCTCCAAACTCCTTCCAAAATTTCAATGTTGTCTCTTCTTATGAACTCTGAAGCGCACAGAGAAGCATTGCAAAAAGTATTGGAGCAAGCTTATGTAGAGCATGATGTAACAGTAGATCAGTTTGACCATATTGTGGCTAACATCACTTCCTGCAATAACTTTAGTTTTTTGTGATGAAGAACTTCCCGAGGAAGGCAGAAATCATAATCTGGCACTGCAAATATCATTAAATTTTAAGGAGGATGTGTTGTCCAATGTGTTGGTTGATACTGGTTCGTCATTGAATGTACTCCCTAAGTCAACTCTATCAAGGTTAACGTATCAAGGCGCTCCGATGAGATATAGTGGCGTGAACGTCAAAGCTTTTGATGGTTCTCGCAAGACTATTATTGGTGAGGTGAACCTTCCAATGAAGATAGGTCCGAGTGATTTCCAAATTACTTTCCAAGTAATGGATATCCACCCAGCCTATAACTGCTTGTTAGGAAAGCCATAGATACATGAAGTTGGGGTTGTGACATCCACTCTACATCAGAAACTAAAATTTGTGAAGAATGGTAAGCTCATCATTATGGGTGGGGATAAAGCGTTGCTAGTGAGTCATTTGTCGTTTTTCTCATATGTGGAAGTTGAGGATGAGATTGGGACTCCGTTCCAAGCTCTATCTATTGCTGAAGAGAAGAGAGTTGGGGCGCCCATGTCTTCTTTTAAAGACACTCAGAAGATTGTTGAAGATGGTAGTTCTGATCAGTGGGGCCGGATGGTAGAGGTCGCCGAGAACAAGAACCGAGCCGGTTTGGGTTTCCAGCAAGGGTTGTCTGTGATCAGAGTTGAAGATATGCACCCTAGTTTCCGTAGCGGAGGGTTCATTCATGGTGATGAATGATCGGAAAAATAGCAAGTGTACTATTTTCCCTATTATAGTAATAACGAGTAAATTCCCCGAATGTCGATCTCAAGGACTCCATGTCAATATCAAGTTCAAATTATCATTCAATTAAACAAAAAGTATGAATTGGGTTTTTAGATTCAAAATTATAAAAATAAAGGCAAAGGCAAATAAGGATGAAAATAGGGTTTGTAAGGTATGAGGAACAATGCCAGGGAAGGTGTATGATTTATCCCTGTAACAACTCTGAGTCACTATTGCATCAACAAATATCAATTACTACTAGTTCTCAAGGGTAGTTTCTCCCCAGTCCTTGGTGAGAAAACCTTTGATCATTCTACCCTAATTTCTATGTCCATAGGAAATTAAGGTGAAGTTGAGCTTTATTATATCAAGAACACTCTGGTTCATACAGTGTATCCCTAGTCCTAGGTGATATCTACTGCAGAGTAACCTTATGAAAACCTTATCAATGGTGGTCCAACCTAATTGATAACCACAGAACAATTTCGATTGGTCCAAAAGAGAAATCACTAAACACATCAAAAGGTTACCGTAAGGATAATATTATAAATGCAAAAGTATACTCAAATTCGTTACAATTCTAAATCAAGGATACCCCCTAGCATTGGGGGGTTTAGCTACTTATATTGTTCAAAATAAATGCAAGATAAAAATTACACACTACAAGTATTTGGATGACTTCGATCTTCAATCGCTTCCGCTCATGAAAACATTCAGCTCTCTGAACTCCTTGCTCTCTGTAATACTTGATTGCTTGACAATACTGTGTTTTGCCTCGTTCCAAGATGATATTTTCTTAGGTAGAAGGTTCTCTTTTATAGTGAAAATTCCAAGCAACAGGTGGACATGTCCAAAATATCTCTGCAATCCCGATACTCAAAATCCCAATGAAAAGGGAAAATTTTGGTCTTGGGCTTACACGGCCCGTGTCAGCTGACACGGGTGGCCGTATCAGCTTATTGCTTCCTGTGACACGCCCATGGTGCTTGACACGGCTAGGGAAACTACCTGACACAGCCCGTGTCAGCTGACACGGGTGGCCATGTCAGGTCTCCTGTACCGGGGTTTTTCCATTCCTTTGCTTGTCGGAATTCCGCCCTGTCTCGCTCCGAGTTCCTCGGTTCTTCCACTTGGACCTGTTGGACAAAAACACATACATCCCATGTGTAAAATCACGAAAATATAAAGTAAAATATGACAATGAATGGAAATGCTTAAATATTAAACGGGAAGTAAAATTGCCTTGAAAAGTACCAAAATGCTTGCACAGTGTCTTAAAATCCTTGGTTTCTTGTCGGATAAGCAATGAAAATATAGTGAAAATGGTGACTGACCAATGAACAACACTTAGCTGCCGTGATCGAGGATTATGAAGATAAAGACTGCACCAATTTTGTGACGTATGGAAAGGCTTGCAACAATTGGATCGCTGTTGATGTTCCTGTTATTGTCCATCGCTCTAAGTAATTGTTTTTATTATTTTTGAAAAAATCCTTCTCATATGCCTAAGGGAGAAGTGAACATTGTTGGGCATATTTCAAATTGATCATCAATAAAATGTAATTCTATTCATCCACATCTATGATGTTTTTATTTTTACTTTTTGCTTTTCTTAAAATGGTAATCACAAAAAAGAACATAAATAAATAATTTTTGTCCATCTGCATAATATTTGGTCACTATTCACTTCTCTAAAATCAAAATATTAAATCATTATCCAGGTTAGTTTCTAAACCGATTGAATACAATGATCCTACTCCTTCTCCAAACTTTGAATTCCTTGTGTTTGAGGCTGAGGAAGAAAGTGATGAAGAAGTGTCTGATGAATTGTCTCGTCTACTTGAGTACGAGGAAAAAGCCATTCAGCCATTCGAAGAGCAGATTGAGCTAGTCAACTTGGATTCCGAAGATGATGTGAAGGAGGTCTAAATTAGATCTCAACTGTGTCATGAGGTTAAGAAAAGGTTGATTGATCTTCTCCAAGAGTATTCAGATGTGTTTGCCTAGTCCTATCGAGACATACCTGGTTTGGATTTTGAGGTTGTGGAGCACAAATTGCCGTTGAAGCCAGAATGCCTGCCAGTCAAGCAGAAGTTGAGGAGGACTCATCCTGATATGGCAGTGAAGATCAAAGAAGAAATGCAGAAGCAGATCGATGCCAGTTTCCTTGTTACCGTTGAGCATCCGCAGTGGGTGGCCAACATTGTGCTTGTTCCAAAGAAGGATGGAAAAGTCTGTATGTGTGTTGATTATAGAGATTTGAACAAAGCTAGTCCGAAAGATGATTTTTCTCTGCCAGACATTGATATGTTGGCAGACAATACAACTAAATTCAAAGTCTTTTCGTTTATCGACGATTTTTCCGGTTATAATCAGATTAAGATGGCACCTGAAGATATGGAGAAGACCATATTCATTGCATCTTGGGGAACATTCTGTTATAGAGTGATGCCTTTCGGTTTAAACAATGCTGGTGCAACCTACCAAAGAGCAATTACCAATCTTTTTCATGATATGATGCATAAAGAGATCGAAGTCTATGTTGATGATATGATTGCTAAATCCAATGATGAAGAAGAACATGCTGAGCATTTGTTAAAGTTATTCCAGCGTTTAAGAAAGTATAAACTCCGCTTGAATCCCAATAAATGTACATTTAGTGTTTGTTCTGGTAAGTTGTTGGCATTTATAGTCAGCGAGAAGGGTATTGAAGTAGATTCTGCCAAGGTCAAAGCAATACAAGAGATGCTTGCGCCCAAAACTGAGAAGTACGTAGGCACAAGTCTGAAGGTCTTGTTAAACACAAAATATAATTAATGTATTATTTTCTCATCCCCCACACTCTGTTTATTGCAAATATCATTTTATATCAAAACACATACACACATGAAAAAGGGCTCCATGGGAGTACCTAGGACACTTTGGGTGCTAACACCTTCCCTTTGTGTAACCAACCCCCTTACCTGTAATCTCTGGCATTTTATTAGTTTTGATTTGAAAACTTCTTATCTTTTGGTTTTGTTCGTACTTTTCCCTTTTCCCTTAGAAACAATAAAAGCGCGGTGGCGACTCTAGTTTTATTGACGTTAAGTTTATCCGTAGCATAATGGTCATGAATTTACCGCTACAAAGTCACTTGAAAATAGGTCAAATTTCATTAAGTCCACAAATGACCTATAATGTGTCCAAACTTTTGATGATCCTCCAAGCATAATTGGCTTTTGTCATGTAAAGAGAAGTTGTAGAGGATGTTGGGAAGAGTCCTATTCAAAAATAATCATTCAAAAACATTGAGAATTGAAGGAGTTGTGATCCTTGGAACCTTGACTTCAAAGTGTTGACTTTTAGGTCAAACCACTTGGAACAAGCTTGTGTACATGGACTTTTCTTGCATATCAAAGCATATGGGTGATCATATGAACTCAAAATAAGGTGTCATTGATTTCCTCTTGATTAAATTGCTCAAATCTTGAATTTGCTTGTTGAAGAAGACATGGAAATAAACACATGAACCTTTGACTTTCCTTGAGAAGTAAGCCTCAAAACTTTGAGATGTCTTTGATTGAAAATCCTTTTCCTTGCATAATAAACTTAAGGGAAACAAGACATATTTTTTTGATATTTTTATTAGTGGTTAGATAAGCAATAAACATATAAATACAAAGGTAAAACAAATCAACAAAGAGGTGCTTGGTGATCCCTATAAGAAGCAAACCCAAAGATGGATAAAAGGAAGGACCAAGATGTGACATTGCTTGTATGCGAAAATTCAAATGAGATGTGGGATCTTAGGGTTAAAAATTAGGGTATGACACGACTGCCTCACATTGATGTGCTAGTGGACAACACAACTCAATTCTCTATCTTCTCCTTTATGGATGGCTTCTCCGGTTACAACCAAATTAGAATGGCCCCGGACGACATGGATAAAACAACCTTAATCACCCCATGGGGAACTTTTTGCTACAAGGTCATGCCCTTTGGCTTAAAGAACGTTGGTGCAACATAACGACATGCAATGATAACACTCTTTCATGACATGATTCATAAATAGATTGAAGTGTACGTTGATAACATGAAGGCCAAGTTCCAAACTGAAGAAGAGAATTTTGTTAAATTAGAGAAGCTATTTGAACGCTTGAGGAAGTTTAAATTGAGACTCAACCCCAGTAAATGTACATATGGGGTAAGATCTAGTAAACTGCTAGGTTTCATCGTCAGCCAACGAGGCATCAAAGTAAACCCTAAGAAGGTAAAGAACATGTAAGATATGCCTGCATACAAAACTAAAAAGGAGGTCCAAGGATTTCTTGGGAGAATGAGTTACATCGCCCGATTCATATATCATCTCACGGCCACCTGTGAGGCGATCTTCAAATTACTTCACAAGGATCAAGTCGTCATATGAAATGAGAATTATCAAAACACCTTTGAGAAGATCAAGGAGTACTTATAAGAACCTCTGATTCTGATGCCTCTTGTGCCTAACAGACCTTTAATCATGTACTTAACAGTCCTTGAGGGATCCATGGGATGCGTCCTCGGCCAACACGACAAAACTAGGAGTCAGGAGCACGCAATATACTACTTAAGCAAGAAGTTCACTGATGCTTGAGAAGACCTACTGTGCACTTTCCTGGGCTGCCAAACTCCTAAGGTAGTACATGCTTACACACACAACGCTCTTAATCTCCAAGATGGATCCAGTCAAGTACATCTTTGAGAAGTTTTCTCTAACTGGTAGACTAGCTCATTGGTAAATGGCTTTAACTGATTACGACATCCAACATGTCACTCAAAAAGCTATCAAAGGAAGTGTACTGTCAGATTATCTTGCACATCAACCTTTGAAGGACTACCAGTCTATGTGTTTTGAATTCTCTGATGATGACATCATGTTGATTAGGGATTGCAATATCCCTGACCTCGAGGAAGGACCAAAACCTAGATCTCGAGGGACACTTGTATTTAATGGAGAGGAAAATCAGTTGGTCGACGCCTTAACAACTGTCTCATCCATGTTTAATGTCAAATGGAAGAATGAAGCACCATCATTTCACCTTGACCACCTCTTGGAGAAGATGATGATGAAAGTTGAGATGAAATTCTTGTTGATTCAAGCCTTGAATCATCTTCTTCCAAGTTTTTTCTTCTCTCTCTTCTTTCTCGTCTTCTCTTCTTTCTCTTACTAACAAAATGCAGAAAATGAATGGTATAAGAGAATGAGAAGTGATATGTAGAATGGTCTTTTTCCTTTAATGGACAATTGACCATTTTATCCTTGTCATTTTATCATTTTCTCCAAAATTCAATTTATCAAACTTACCAAATTGTCCTCTCTTACTAATTAGTAAGTATCAATCGAATTGAGTAAGAGTTAATCTCATCTAAGTTTACTAATTATTTAATTTGTCCAAACTGACAAAGAATAGAGAATTTAGAAACTCATTTTGTCCCAATTAATAGAGAATAAAGAATTTAAGAGAATATGAGATATTACAATCTCCCCCCTTAAATTGAAATTCATCCCCGAATTTCTTCTAAGTAATGAGATTAAACCACTTTTTGCATCTCCGAATTAAGTTAACACTTGACTTTTCTTTACTTTAATTATATGCTCGATGTACAACTCTCTAACATATTCAAACTTCCAACTTATCCTTATAGGTAATCTTCGTTCCTTCGGGGCTCCTCAAGACCTTCTTGTTATAACCATAACTTTATTTATAATTCTTGATTACATTTAAACCTTTTCATATATATTACTTCTTTTATGAATTCTCCAACACTTGCAATAGACATTACAATCCTACTACTAATAATCTTAATAGACTTCACTTATCTTAATAATACATTCTAAGGAACACACTGATCCGCTGTCGCACACGCGTCAAAAACGAGTAAGAAAATATAGTAAACGGGAAGCGACACCTCGAGTATCGTATCACAAGGACTCTTGAATGTTATAACCAAACGAATGGAAAAAAGGGGTGTTAAAGGTTCAAAACTTAAATCGAAGATACTTAAAGGTAAAAGCAAAATTGATAAATAAGCTAATCTATTGTTTCGATTTTCGACTTATCATCGATTCTTATAATTTCAATTCCCTAGAGGATTCAATCTCATTCGATTACAATACCCACTAACAAGCGCAAATTGGTATTATATGATGTATGTTTCTAATTTCCGAATTAAGCAAACGAATTTAAGCAGACGCGAATTAAGCAAATGCGACTTAATCTAACACGATAACGAAAAAGCTACGCTAATGTGATTATAGTTAAGGATATTTAATCAACTCTATCCTATAAGAAACAATCGAATTAAGCAAACGAAAGTAACCGAATTAAGAAAACGAGTTTATAGGAAGAATTGAAAAGAAATCGAAATTAAACTAAAATTATTAAAAACCTCAAAGTGGAATTCGAATACAACAGATAAGCTCTTTGGAAATTAACTCTCCATGAAATCTTCTAAGCAATATTGTCTCATCAAAATTCAGAACCCGGTTCATGTAGCAGTGGAAGACCTAATATAATAAAAGGGAAATTCGGGCCCTTATGGGATCCGACCCGAAAATTACAAAAATCGGCCCAAACTAACTATTTTAATTAAGTCTGGGACTTTAATGAATTATTTGACCATTCTTCATTCCGAATATGCTTTTGACTTCAACATGAAACTTTTAGTTCTTTCTCTTAGCTTTCCAACATATATTAGAACGTGTCAATCCGAGTCCTTTTGCCCAAGTTATGATCTGAATAGTGACGAGGTATCAAATAACTATTTATGCTGAAAATAAAGTACGAAAATAAAATAAAGCCAAAAATAAACTTAAATATAAAAGCACACAAAAATAGTAATAATAATATAATAAATTATAGAAATTCCTAAGTATAATTATAGAAGAATTTTCATCAAAATGCACTGATCAAATTCCCCTACACTTTAACTTTTGCACTCTGAGCAAAATTACAATTTCAAAATAAAAGGAAAGAAAACATAGCATGCACTTCCAAAAGTTTTCAAGATACAAGGTATAAGCATAATTCTAAGTCTAAGCTTCAAGAATATGGTGTTAGTAAGCAACTTTTTGTGACATTCAAAGCAGATAGAAAAACAGATTACCAAAAAGTACATCAACAGCAGTAAGATCCTCACAGGATATTATTCACTCAACTCTCAAGTATTTAGATTAACTGTTTACACTCAAAGTACAACATAAAAATTAGTACTACCATAATCTTGAAAGGATTCTAACATCCACAGTTGAAATACATGCACACAAAGATCAAAAGGACTTTTATTTGGTTGTAACGTGGCTAAGGTAAGGGTGAGATCAATCCTAAGGGGTACTAGGCTAAAATTCAAAGAGATAAAAGACACTTGAAAGAAACTATGGGAGTTGAATCTACAAAATACTTCATTCACTTGAAAAACTCTATAAAAATTGTTTTCTCTTCTCTTTCCTCCTTTTATTCTTTTTTTTAAGGAGTATGTATTGACATGTATTGAAATATTACAAACATAATGCCTTTTTTTCCTTCCTCTTATCCTTCTATTTTTTCTTCCTCTTATCCTTCTATTTTTTTATTGCTTTTTTTCCTTTTCTATTTTTTTCTTTTTCTTCCAACTTCTGAAATATTACAAACATAATTATTCAACCCCACACACTCCAAACAAGACTCTTTCAACCCTTTGAATAGGGTGATAACATTGTTTTTCACTTCTCGGCTTGTAATGAGTTTTAAATAAAAAAAGGATAATAGGCTCAAGGGGGTTTCAAACAAGGGATGCAATTATTTTAGGGTTGGCTTTTTGGCTAACTAGCTAAAAAACAATAGAAAACAAAATTGCCTTTATCATATCAGTGTGCACAAGTAAATAACAACATTAACAAGAGTCAATTCAAGTTCTAGAGACTAACAGACATGAGTGAATCACACAAGAAAGAAAGAGATGGATTTTTATATGTTATCCATATAAGGCTCAAAATCTCACAAGGTTAATTGATCTACCACAAATGATGTACAATTTAGAGTTTAGTCTTACCTATCATACTAAAAATGCACAACAAATTTTTCACATCACAAGACTTTAGTCAAGAGAACTAAGAAAAATACTCATAATTGTAACTCAAAAACCAAAGGAAAAAACATGCAATTTTTTTAAGAAAGCAAACTAAAACCAAAACAGAGAAAAAATAAAGAAAATAAAACAAATAAGTGGTTCCCTCCCCCACACTTAAAACATACATTGTCCTCAATGAAAGAGCATAAATATAAAATAAGAGCGAGAGAAAGGAAAGAACACACCCGAGGAGTCAAGGCGGATAAGTGATTGCATAAGCAGCCTTTCCCAAAGAGAGTTCTTCTACAGTCTCTTTTTCCAAAGTCAGGTTCTCATGTAGTAGCTTTGGGTAGTGTCCATTGACCTTGAAATTTTGATTAGTGCATTCGCCTTGTATTCCAGGATCATAGAAGAATCTTTGATAAGTAAAAGTGTTGAATGGGCGCGTGAAAGTGATCTCCTTTTTCACAATATCAAGAATCAAAGGATTATGGGGCTGCCTCACTACTTTTATTTCATCTTTAAGTGAGATCCTATGCATACATATGGAATGGCTAATATCACGAGTGTCAGCCAATGTCCATCGGATTCCCATCTTATGTTTATGCTTAAGTTGAAGCTTTGATGAATAATATGAATTCTTGGGAAGTGGTTTAGGCTCTATAGAATGTGGTTGTTCAATGGATGATATGTTTGGGGCAGCCGGAATGTCAAGAGCTTCAGCTACATAAACAACTTCATTTGCACTATCACCCTGCAAGGTAGCATCAATCTCAGCACAAACAACACAAAAGTTAGTGTTAGTACAATCATCACATGAGTAAATATCATCAAAACTAGATAAAGTTGGAAAATCATCTAAAAACAAATCAGAATAAGCTTCATCAACAACTTCAGAAACCAACTCTATTTGAAAAACATAATGCTTTTCCTCGTCAACCTTCTTATTTTTCAGTACTCCTTGTGGGAAAGGGGTTGGTGATATATACTTTTTTTCAACGTCAATAAAAATAGAAGGTTTAGGTTTATTTTCAGGTGTTACACTAACAATGTTTTTATTTTTTTCTGGGGCTGGTTCTGTAACTTTTTTGGATCTCAAGGAAATTGCACTCACATTAGAGCCTTTTGGATTAACTACTGTTTGGGCATGTAGTTGGTTTAATCCTTGAGCTTGTTGCATGGCACTCATTGAAGTGGTAAGTTGTCCAATTTGTGTTTGCAAAGTCTGAATACTATAATCTGTTCGCTGCTGAAATTGTAGACTATTTACAACCAGTTGCTTGACAAGTTCCTCTAGTGAAGGTTCAGAAGGTGAAAAGGTGGTTACTTATGGAGGGTTATATGGTGGTGGTGGTGGAAGGGGTAACATCAATTGTTTCACTAAAGAGGTAAGTTCATAAATTCTAGTTTCTAGAGCTTTGTTGGAAGAAGAAACCTGAATCTCATTCACACCTTTTGCTTGGACCATAAAAGTATCCCTTGTTGTGAACTGTTGGGAGTTAAGTGACATCTTCTCAATCAAAGATTTGGAAGCAGCTGGAGTCTTATCAACAAGTGCTCCACCACTAGCATCATCTAAAATGTTTCTTTCCATTGGTAGAAATCCCTCATAAAAGTATTGTATTAGTAATTGTTCAGAAATCTGGTGGTGAGGATAACTCGACACTAACTGCTTGAATCTTTCCCAATATTCAGCCAATGATTCCATGTCAACCTGTCTAATACCACATATTTCTTTTCTGATTTAAGAAGCTCTTGAAGTAGGGAAGAATCTTTCTAAGAATATTTTCTTCATATTATTCCAACTTGTAATAGAATTTGGCTCAAGATAATATAACCAATCTTTTGCAGCACCTTGTAGTGAGAATGGAAATGCTCTAAGATTAGGATGATCTTCAGTAATCCCTTGAGGCCTCAATAATGTAGAACACACAATCTGAAATTCTTTTAGATGCCTATGCGGATCCTCACCTGCAAAACCATTAAACCTTGGCAACAAGTGTATTAAATCATATTTCAATTCGAAAGGTACAACAGCAACAGGAAATTCAATACATAAAGCATTATAATTAACATCAGGGGCGACAAGTTCTCTGAGGTTTCTTTGGTCAGCCATGTTAAACTCAATAGAAAAGAAAAAAAATAACAAACTGTGAGAAAACACAACTAATTCAGCAATGCAACAACAAATAGAAAAATACCGTGTCCCTATTAAGTAAAAACAATTGAAATACGAAAAAAACGATTAAAATAAAATACAAAAACACAAAAATTAATATAATAACGTCAATTAAGAATTTTGAGAATTTTTTCAGAATTTTTTGAAGCTACCAAAACAGAAAATAAATTATAAAAAATAGAAAAATAGGGAATTTCGATTTTTTAGGGTGGCGTCCACTATTTAGTTCCTAAATAGAGGCTTTCGATCCTTGATTTTTGACTAATAAATAGACAAATAATCGGAATATTCTGAGACGATTTTCTTAAAAACAGATTTTTTTTCCTAAACCGCAAAAAGACCCGAACGCAAGAAAGTTAAAGCAAAAAAATGCAAAAAAAAAAAAACACCTATGACTATAATAATGGTTAGACTATAATAATGGTTAAAATCTACAAGAGTCACCGAAAACGGCACCAATTTTATTCGCTGTCGCACACGAGTAATAAAATATTGTAAACGGGAAGCGACACCTCGAGTATCGTATCACAAAGACTATTGAATGTTATAACCAAACGAATGGAAAAAAGGGGTTTTAAAGGTTCAAAACTTAAATCGAAGATAATTAAAGGCAAAAGCAAAATTGATAAATAAGCTAATCTATTGTTTCGATTTTCGACTTATCATTGATTCTTATAATTTCAATTCCCTAGAAGATTCAATCCCATTCAATTACAATATCCACTGACAAGCGCAAATTGGTATTATATGATGTATGTTCCTAATTTTCGAATTAAGCAAACAGATTTAAGCAGACGTGAATTAAGCAAACGCGACTTAATCAAACACGATAACAAAAAAGCTACGCTAACGTGATTATAGTTAAGGATCATACAAGCAATCAAATTTAATCAACTCTATCCTATAAGAAACAATCGAATTAAGCAAACGAAAGTAACCGAATTAAGCAAACGAGTTTATAGGACGAATTGAAAAGAAATCGAAATTAAACTAAAATTATTAAAAACCTCAAAGTGGAATTCGAATACAACAGATCACCTCTTTGGGAATTAGCTCTCCATGAAATCTTCTAAGAAATATTGTCTCATCAAAATTCAGAACCCGATTCATGTAGCAGTGGAAGACCTAATATAATAAAAGGGAAATTCGGGCCCTTATGGGATCCGACCCGAAAATTACAAAAATCGGCCCAAACTAACTATTTTAATTAGGTCTGGAAATTTAATGAATTATTTGACCATTCTTCATTCCGAATATACATTTGACTTCAACATGAAACTTGTAGTTCTTTCTCTTAGCTTTCTAACGTATATTAGAACGCGTCAATCTGAGTCTTATAGCCCAAGTTATGATCTGAATAATTACAAGGTATCAAATAACTATTTATGCTGAAAATAAAGTACGAAAATAGAATAAAGCCAAAAATAAACTTAAATATAAAAACACACTAAAATAATAAAAATTATAGAATAAATTATAGAAATTCCTAAGTATAATTAGAGAAGAATGTGCATCAAAATGCACTAATCACACACACACTCGATGTTTCATCTCCTTCGCGCAACTCCAATAAGATATTGCCCACTTGGTGTAGAAGAGTCTTACATCCATTCCTAGAAACATCCATCTTCAAATTCTTCATGAAAACCCTATTGAGCTCTTCCATCTATCACTTTCTAATGCACTACTCTGATTCAATTGGCGTGAAACATATTAGATTTATAGGCACTACTGGTTGAGTTATGCAATCCATATGAAAATCCACATCTGCCCTCCAGAGCTCCTACCGTCGAAACAACACTAACACCTTGTAAGACCCCAATTTTGACCCCTAAGATCCCTCATGTCATCTGATAATTTTGCATTGTCATTGGGATCACACCTTGGTATCCTCTTCACCTATCATTCATTGGGTTTGCATTGGGAGAGATCACCAAGCATTTGTGATTGTATCATACTTTATTTTTTTTGTTTACTAACCAAAATACCAAAAATATGTCTATGTGTAGCTTTGTTTCTTTTGTAGGTAGTGTGTGTGTCCACCTGTGCCTCATCAATCTCACAACTACGGCTTGAGACCCTCAGTTCAAGGGATCAAGCAAGAAAGGGTCCACTTTGGTTCCAAGCATCATATATGGATCCCCAGGTTCTTTATTTATCAATTTTGTGAAGAATTCATCTAGAGTTCGAAGCTTGTTTACCAAGGAAGCCCTAATTCATCTAGGTATCTTGTGTGCCTTCCTCAGTAAGTTTCTTCAACATTTGGTCAAAGATATTAAAAGATAGTTAATTTTACATCATCATAAGCATATATGATCCTCCATGAGCCCCTAATAGCAAAGGAACGTCAAGCTTGCAAGTTAGTTCAAGGAGGTTGACCAGAAAAGTCAACTAGTCAAATCTAGGGTTCCCTAGACTCTATCTCCTACACGTTTTGTCATATGAAAGGATTCCAAGATGAAAGTTACTCTTTATGACATTCCAAACAACTTTCATGCTGGCATCAAGAGCTAATTTTGCTTGAAAAGTAATTTTTATGGTGAAATATTATTTTGTCTATGCCCTAGATAGAAGGTCAACTTCTAAGAACCATAACTTCCTCAATTTTTAGGATATGAAGATGATAAAAGATTCATGTTTAATTTCAAGATGTATTATTCAACTTTTCTTCTTTGAGAAAGGTCTAATTCCACTTTCAAGGTCATGTTCCATGAGGAAACATTATAGGTCCATTTTGGTCCTAATCATTGAACAAGCAATTTTCCTCAACTTCTAAAATCCATAACTTCATCATGATAGCTCCAAATGGTGTGTGATCAAATTGAATAGAATTTAAATAGCTACAACTTTGTATAAGTAACTAAAGTCATTTGAAGCTCATAGAAAAAGTTATTCATGGTGGAAAAGGGGTTCATTTGACTTTTAACTTAGAAAATTTTCAAGTATGTTTGATTCTTCCAACTTCAAGGCCAGAGTTCACCATGTTCCAAGCTTCAAATGGAAAAAGTGCCAACGTAAAAGTTGTCCCCATGATGGTAGCTTTCCAAATAGTCCAAGATCATTTCATTTGGACAAGATTTGAATGACTTGCGCATGGATTATTTTCATGGTTTGATTTAGTAACATTTGAACTCAATTATTAGACAACCTTGCATTGCTTCATGTAGTGATATCAATATCATTTTGGAACAAATTTAAATGGATTGCAATGATCATTTGGGACTGAACACATGCCCATGTACCCATGCATATGAACTTCCTATTTTTGGTCCAAATATTGAATGGTGTATAAATGAATTCCATTGCCTAATAATGAAGAACATTGCCTCAGATTTAAAAAAAAAAACCATGCCTAAGCTCTGCTAAGCAATCCCATAGCCACACTTAAGAGAATACCTTAAGGATTTATTTGAAATTGAGCTTCTAGTTCAAATTCTGTTTGGGAACTAGAACTCCAAGGATTCACAGCCTTTTTCACTCCATTCAACTCCTGCAAGCAAGAGGAAGAGGAACCAAGTGGAATTGCATCAAGAGTTGCTCTCAAAGTTGCTACCTGAAGGTGAATTTTCTCAAATTTCAACTCTTCGATTTTCACTCATTTCTTAAGATCTTTCCTTGATTTGTGCATGACTAAATCTCTACCAATGTAGGCATTGATACTTAGTTGCTTTGAGGTTGAATCGAAGCAATTCAGTTTTGGTACCTCAACTTTCAACTCCATATTTCTCATTATAGAATGAGAGTTGGAAGATCTGGAGGTGATATTTGGAATCCTCGTGTTTTTATCTTCAAAATGATATACGTTCCACTCATTTTCATAAAAAAAATTATCTGGACCAGTCTGGTGAGTTAGCCAGAAAAGATGACCGGAGCTAGGGCTCCGGTGGTGTGTTGGCACGGTCCAGACCATCTGATCCCATGGCTATGTTCTAATATGGTCCATCCATTTTAATTACCATTGTTGTGCACACGTTGACTGAGGCCCATGGTGGATAGCGCGTGCATGAATGGGGGAGATCTGATGGCCCTTGTTTTTCTGATTTAATTTATTTTTTCAAATTAATTTTTAAATAGCATTTTCTTATAAACTTCATTTTTAATCCAAAAATAATGGGACCAACACCAAAATTTCATAAATAAATTCCTCTTCCCATTTTTGAATTAAAATTAATTTTTTGATTGAGTTTGATATTTTTGGTGAATTTTGTGATTTTTGACTTGGTTTAATTAATTTTTAAATACTTATGACTTTTCAAAAATGTCAAAAAAATTAGTCAATGGTCCTTTGACCTTGTTTGACCTAGGATAAATCCCTTGGCCATTTCTTTGGTGATTTGAAGGGGTTTTTGGTTTTTGACCTTTTAAAAAGTATTTTCTTCATTTTTAAAAATTGATTTAAATTGTTTTAATTGTTTTAACTGATTTAATATTTTGTTGAGCCATTTTATTGACTTTGGGTTGTCTCAACTTCTGTTTGGCCTTGGTCTTGGTTGAATTGGACTTTAATTTGGTCAATATAATTGGATTTAGGGGGTTGATGAATATTGAACTTCATCCCTCAAGATGAATGGATGGTATTGATCAAGTGATGTTCATCCCTACACAAATTTGGGATCCTTTTCACTTTATCTCTTCATATTCATCTCGTTTCTTCCCCAATCCATTCATGGCCAATGATTTCTCATAGATCAAAATGCTAGTTGATTCATCAATGACCTTGTGTCAGATGAATCAACAAGAGCTTCATTGAGATAGGTTGATCCCCTCTTATTTTTGTGTGTGGTATGCTCTAGGAGCTTGGTCTTGATACCTTGTCTCTAGCATGAATTAACACAAATATTATTATTGACTGGCCTCAAATAGTTGTGACATCTAGATAAGTCCAATTACGATTGCTTAACATAGCGCTAAATTTGTCCCAAAAGCAATAAAATTGTATTGTCTCCTATTCCTCATGGTATTGTATGAAGATTTTGCCTCTTTTTCATTTGTGAGAGCTAGTGGCATTGTTAGTACCTTAGGATTGGAATTAATTTTGTAAAACAAATAATGTAATCACCTCTGTTGTTTTAATATGTTGGGTTGAAGAAATTCAACATCTGGACCAACATGTCATGTAAGATGTCACGACATCGGGACTGTGACATCTCACATGTGTATCAAACTGAATCAGTTAATTCTGGTTTGGTTTGTGATTAATTAGGAGATCTGGTGAATATCCTATCTCCTATGTGAAGATCTTGAAGATTCAATCAGAAGATTTGGTGAATATTTGGTGAATATGCAGTTTCCAAATATGGAGATCTTTTAGGAAATAAAAGATTGAAGACCTTGATTGTAGCAGAAGATTTCTGCCAGCTCTGTAACAGCAAAGGAAAGATTTACTGCGATTTCTTAAGGCCCAAATCCAGTTAGGTGATTAGGTTATAAATAGTAGATTGTAACCTAGGTTTCGTAAGCCTCAAACAATGTAAAAATTAGGGGTATGTGTGAGGTAAACCTCCCAACCTGTGGGAAGGTTACCAAGTGTTTCTCAGTGCTTGAAAGCATGAGATTATTTGTAACTCAAAGCCTGTAGGCAAGAGTGGTTAGGTTCTTGAACGAAGCTGTGAAGCAAGTTCAAGTTGTTTAAACATTACATGGTACTTGTAATGATAGGAATGGAAACTGGAGGTTTCTATCTAGGAGTGCCTAGGTATAGATTGCATTGGGTAGGGATTAAGTGAGGATATCTCTATGATCTCTATCCTAAGGCTAGTTGATTGCAAAATCAACATAAGTATGGATGATATTAGGTCCCCCATTTTTCATATTCTTTTTGTGTGTGGTATGTTTCATGAGCATAGTCCATTATATTATGTCTCTAACATGCATTAACACCAAAATTCTATTGTCGGGCCTCAAATAGTTGTCACTTCTACATAAGTCCAATTATGATTGCTTAACATAACGCTAAATTTTGACACAAAAAGCATAGCATTCTAGTTAGTGAGATTGTAAGTCTCCCATGTTTCATGGTATTGTGTGGAAACTTGACCGTTTTTCCTTCCTTTGGAAGATGTCTTGATTCAAGGATTCATGCTTGTGATAAGTGGGTTGAGTGTTCTCCAAAGAATGACTTAAACAAAAAAAAAGCAAAAGCAATATTACCTTCTAATCAACTAACAATAAACATTTATTTTCATGTCATTTAATTTTAATGCACTTTAATTTTAAGCCTTATTCAATTGCCATTATTCATACCATTTAAGTTGTTTACTTTAATGTCATTTTCACTTTGTCCATTTGGACCATATTTCGTGATATTTTTGTGGTTGAATATAATTGTTTGTGTTTTTGGTCTTTTGACCTTAATGTACATAATAAGAACAAAAACCCTAAAAGACATTTTGTATGGACTGTTGATTTGATCTGAGACAATGGACTTAGAATTTAGGCAACACTCCCTATGCAAAAGGACTTGGCAAATGAAAACTTTCATGAAACCAAGTGCTTGTGAAAAGAACATTCATCTGATACAACTTTGAAGATCCATTTGAGTTCATCTGCAACATGATCAATTTGAAACAGTTATTTTGAACCTGTGACTTATACTATCTTTGAAATCATCTGACACATGGGTAAATTTTGAAGAAGATCATGAAGTTGCTAAGCTTGGATGTGGTTATCTTTATTTGTTGCCTTGCTATTCAACTTGCTATTTGTGTATTGTTTGTTGCTTGATTCAAAAGTCCAAGGGAAACTTGGGTTTCTATATGACATTCTTGTCTATTGGAATGCAGCCCATTGGTCAGATCTTTTCAACTCTCAACTTTTAAATTTGTGCTTAGGATTAGTCTCTTCATCTCCTCCCCACTTCTTTAATTTCAAAATCTCTCCCTCCTTTTAAAATTTTCTTTGCTTATGGTTGTTGTTTTCTAAACTTAAACCATATTGCAAATTAGAAACTTTGACCTTATGCCACTGAATTTTTAAACTCTTTTCTTAATCAAATTTGTAAATGAACTTAATTATACTTGACTTAAAATTTCAAAAGAAAAAAAGAACTAACACTCATTCAAACCTTTTTAGGCCTTTTTGTGCCTTTGTTAAACTTAAATTTTTGTTAAAAGAAATGCACTCACTTTGAAATTGATACCACGAACTACAAGGTTTTGATCCCTCATTTTTGTGTTGGTACGTAGGCACAAGTCCGAAGGTCTTGTCAAACACAAAAATATAATTAATGAATTATTTTCTCATCCCCACACTCTTTTTATTTGCAAACATCATTTGTACAAAAACACATATGCACACAAGAAAGGGCTCCCTAGGATACCTAGGATACTTTGGGTGATAACACCTTCCGTTTGTCTAACCAACCCCCTTACCTGTAATCTCTGGAATTTTATTAGTTTTTATTTGAAAACTTCTTATTTTTGGGTTTTGTTCGTACTCTGATTTGGGGTCTGAGAAGCTGAGGACCATAAAACATTTGACCCCTTTTGGCCTATTTAGGACATAGTGCAGAGACTATTCAGGTGTAGAATTGATAATAGTATACTACACTCATGCGAGTTTCTCTTGAGAATATTATGGGTTGATGAGTAACTCATCCTAACCTGTAATATCCGATAGATGGAATCAAGACTCTGGGAACTTTTTAGAACATGATCTACAAGTTTTATCCTTATTCCACTCCTTTAGGATGGTTCTTACCCAGACTCCATGCTCGTGACTCACAATAAACCCTTGATTCTGGGTTGATCCAATCAAGTCTTGTCAATATTAATGGAACTTGGGTGTTGATAAGGTGAAAACCATAATCCACCAAAATGGATGATTGATCTTGACAATGACTTGATTCATCCCTTGACCTTTGTTTGATTGCCTTGTGTGTGATCCCTTATTTGTGATTGTTGCATTCATGCATTCATGCGTATCATGACATTCATCACACGAAAATTTCAAGGAACTAAGATGTTATTTGCAAATATTTTCAGACCATGGATTGTGGACGAAGGAACACTAAGAAGTACAGTTTCAAATGTCCCGACTTGAAAGAGTTAAGGAAGCTATCATATTTTGTATTAGATCCCTTGGACTTCAAACAACGCCATGGGAAGCTTCTGTCTATTTTGTCTACTGATGTGGTTGAAGGACTTCTGAGTGTGTTGGTTCAGGTTTAGGACCCTCTCTATCGTTGCTTCACTTTCCCGGATTATCAACTTGTGCCTATGTTGGAGGAGTATACCCATCTCTTGGGAATACCTATTTCTAGCAAAGTGCCTTTTAGTGGATTGGAAGAGATTCCCAGATCTCATATTATTAATGAAACTCTTCACTTGAAGAAGTCTGAGATAGAGGCTCATTGGGTGAAGAAAGGAGGATTATTTGGGTTTACTTCTGAGTTCCTCATCAAGGAAGCTACTGCCTTCGCTCAAGCCGGTAGTGTGGATAATTTTGAAGCTATTTTTGTGCTACTCATTTATGGTTTGGCTTTGTTACCTAACATTGACGGTTTTGTTGATGTTAACGCCATTAAAATTTTCTTGATTCGGAATCCTGTGCCTACTCTGTTAGGAGATATGTATTTCTCTTTGCATCTAATAAGGGTGGTGGAACTATTGTCTGTTGCATTCCTCTTTGTAACACCCCAAAATTTTCCCTCCTCATTCATGCATTCATTTAGCATTTCATACCACATTGCATCATGTCAATCAGAATTAGCTCCAAGAAGCTTGAGCATCATCCAAGACACTTTGTGGGCTTTATTCAGACGATCGGTCGACACAAGGAAAAGACTTGAGGTACTACCAACAGGGCCAGATGGGGCCTATTCACCGTGCAAATCGCCAGGCTGGAGGAAGCAAGAATCTGCTGCTGAGCTGTCATGCTCGCTAGGCGAGCAGATGCTTCGCCTAGCGAAGAGCACTGTCATGCTCGCTAGGCGAGCAGATCCTTCGCTAGGCGAAGGGCGCGTATTGCAGAAAATATCAGAAAGATTTTGGGCTTGAGCTGTCCTCATTCAAAGCCCACAAGCTGCGAAATTTGGCCTATAAATACCAGAGTGGTCAATGAAATAAACCCTGAACACTACTGAACACTGGCTGAACAGAAAAGACCAGAGACTGGAGAAAGAGACCTAGGAACTACTCTTCAGAAACCTTCAAGTAGCTCTGAGAAGTTCACTCCGCCTCGCACAAACCCTAGTATTACTTTGCAGATCCAACCGTACCAATCAATCCTAATCAGTCTCTCTCATCAGGTATGCCTTTGTTCCTATTACTTTATGCCTTGAATTTGAATATTATGAATGTATGAGGTAATATCAGGTTTTGCCCACGGGTTCGAATAGGCATGAATGTGTAACAATACCTTGAATGTTTTAATCATTTTCGTTTATGAGATGGATACCACAGGGTTTCAGATCATAGAGATCGAACTGTTATCAAGGAGGAATCCAAAACCCGCAGGCGCTCGCTAGCCGCTTCGCTAGGCGAGCACGCAGCGAAGCTTCGCTAAGCTTTCGCTAGGCGATACAGTCGCGAATGTGACAGTATTCGCCCTTTTCGTTCTATTTGTTCTAACCTGTTTTGTGTTGCCATGGCATTGTTTTCCCCTAGATTTCATCTTGTTTGTCTAACCTTTTTGTCGAGTTTTTTTGTGAGGACTCACGCACTCTTGTAGGGATACCATTCGGAGGTTTATTCTGATTACTCGTATTGACTGATTTTCTTTGATGGTCTAGCTGGAGAGATCTCAGGGTTGCTAATCCTTTAATTGCAGTAACTTCGGATCTTTATCCGTGTGGTAATTTTTTCCCTTTCTCGTACTTTATCGCTTTCTTAGCTGGAAGACCTCGATAGGAGGCAATGTTTGAGCCCCTTGGTGGCATTTTACTTTAAGATACATGTTTTGTGTGGTGTGATCGTTTCCCCATAGGATGCGAGGCTTCGGATAGTCTCCCGTCTGCATGCCAATTAAGGTAGCACGGTTCCTTCGCCTATGACTTCCTTTTTGCATGCGCGTTCCTACAACGCAAACAAACCCTAAAACCCAAAGCAACACGTTTACTCCTTCTACTACAGGCGAGTAAGTCTCCAAAGGTCGAGCATCCGGTAGACTGCGTAGTAACGTTGTTCGTCCAAAACCCAATCCATAACCCTGTAGTAGCCGAACTACGTTTTGCTCTAATTCTCAGGCCAGATGAGATACGTAGGCATAAGACGCGATGTCTTAGCGAGCACACATCCCCCCAACCCATAGGTCAGCCGAGCTACGAAGACTCTGATTCTCATATTCAGATGAGATACGTATGTAGTGGATGCGACATCCGCGCGAGTCATTTCCATCTAACATTTCTTTTAGTAAATAGTACATTAGCTAAACCCACACCCTTTAGACAAGAGTCACAAAAGTGGATCCCGTAGAGTACTACGGATGCGTAGGGGTGCTAATACCTTCCCTTCGCATAACCGACTCCCGAACCCAAGATTTGGTTGCGAGACCCCGTCTTGTCCTTTCCTTTTTCAGGTTTACTTCGAGCGTTTCCTTTCCCTCCTTTGGGATGAATAACGCACGGTGGCGACTCTTCTGTCATTTTCTTTCGCCGGTTGTTTTTTCGCGCACTGTATTTTTCAGGTTGCGACACTCTTCTATACAAGTGGTTTATTTTGCACTTGCCTCAGACGCCTACTTTTGTGGAGAAAAAACAATGTCTACGGTGGTCTCAGAGACTTATGTCTCACACTAATGATGACATAGTTTGGTATGATTCTTCATTGAGTAGTTTGGAGATTATTGATTATTGTGGTGAATTCTCTAATGTGCCCCTCATTGGTACACAAGGAGGAATTAACTATAACCCTGCTTTGGCTCGTCGTCAACATGGGTTCCCCTTGAGAGACAAACCTAATAACACTTTGTTAGAAGGTCTTTTCTATCAAGAGGGTAAAGATCCCCAACTTTTGAAGCAGAAGATGGTGCATGCTTGGCATAATGTGCATATGAAAGGAAGATCCGAGTTTGGTTTGTGCAATTATGTAGCTTTGGAAGCTTACACTCTTTGGGTGAAGAACAGAGCTATGGAGTTGAAGATGCTGTATACTTGTGAAAGACCCATGTCTATGGTTGTGGTTGAGCTATTAACTCTCCCTAACCAAGATGTAGAAGAGTTGAAAGACGGGCTCGCCAAGATGAAACAAGAGAAGGATATGTGGGAAGAACGTTTCCAGGCTTTAAGCCGAAAGCATGAAGAGTTGCAGCTTGAGTCTAAGGACAAAGATGCACTTATTGAGCTACTTGAAGATGAGTGACGAAGAGACAGAGAGAGCAGGAGGTTTCATCTTCCTCTAGTATGCCTCAGCCTTTCGTTGCTTGGAAGAAGATTATTGATCAGCTTGTCCTCGAGAAGACTTAGATGAAAGCTTCTTTTGAGACCGAGATCCGACGCATTCGAAGGAAGTACACGCATACAGCTAGATCTTCTGACATTGTTGTTAGGGATCCTTAGGATGAAATAGTCTCCTTTTCTCTTGTATTTTCATTTGGTTTCTGAAATTATACTCAGTGTAATCCTTCCAATTATATATAAAAGAGGTTTTTATGGTCATATCAAATTGTTACAATTATTGTTAAATATACATGTATTTGAAAATAATATAGTAAGTTCCTTGAAAATAAAAATAACAATCAAGGATTGCATTTCATGCATCATTTGCATAAGCAGGTTTCTCTTTCACCAGATGTCTCATTGGTGTTTCGTATGTGCTTCAACCAAGCTGACTCATCGATACAATACTCGTGCTAATGACTCAAGGATTATGGAGCATCTTGAACAAGAGAACAGAGACCTGAAAGATGAGATTTCCCGTCTGACTGCAATGATGGAGTCAGTCCTAGCTGCTCAGAGCCAATCTTCTCCAACGCATGCAACTCCTCCTCCTCAAAGGACTGTCATTCTAGAGGTGGCTACCTCTACTATTCCTACAACCGCTGCCCACTTTGCACCCAACATGCCTGCCAGATTCCAGTGGGGAATGCCTCCGAATTTTGTGCCTGAAGGCTTTGCGCCTACCTTTGCTTCCATGCAAGCATCTAGCCCGATCATGTTTGTGCCACCACCAGCTGTGCATACTCTACCATGTGTAGAAGACACCATCTATCATTCTGAGCCGTCTGAGGGCCCTGATGTGTATGAGAATATGGACGAGATGAAAGATCAATTCCTGGAGCTGCGATAGAAGTTGAAAACTTTGAGGGGTACGGATCTGTTTGGAGAGAGTGCTGCGGAACTTTGTTTGGTTCCAAATGTGAAGATCCCGATGAAGTTCAAAGTTCCTGACTTTGAAAATACAAAAGGAATACCTGTCCACTAAGTCATTTGGTGATGTACGCCAGAAAGATGTCTACTAAAACGGATAATGATCAACTGTTGATCCATTAGTTTCAAGGCAGTTTGACTGGTGCCGCTCTGAGGTGGTACATGAGATTAGATAGTGCAATCATCCGCACGTTCAATGATTTATGAGAAGCCTTTGTGAAGCAGTACAAGTATAATGTTGACATGGCTCCATATAAAGACCATTTGAGGTCATTGTCTTAGAAGGATAAGGAGACATTCAAGGAGTATGCGCAAAGATGGAGAGAGTTTGCCGCTCAGATTACCCCTCCTTTGGAAGAAAAGGAGATGACCAAAAAAATTCTCAAGAACCTGAGCTCATTTTATTATGAGCGAATGATCGTTAATGCCCCCAGTGATTTTACAGAGATGGTGAACATGGGGATGAGGCTCGAAGAAGGTGTCCGAGAGGGGAGATTATCTAGAGAGGAGGTGTCATCCAACAAGAGGTATGGCAATAATTTCAGTAAGAAGAACGAGAGTGAAGTTAATGCAGTTTCAGTTGGGAGGCAAGGGAGGCCTCACGTAAGAAGAAATCAACCACCCCGTCAACATCATCATCAAGTATCATCAGCCATCCCAGTATTTTTAGGTAATCAATCAACACCAATTCAACAACAACGTCAACAACAACAACCACAACAACGAACAAACACCTACAACAACAACAATACCAACAATCATCAACAACCAAATTTTGAGAGGAAGAAGGCCTCTTTCGACCTAATTCCGATGACTTATGCAGAGTTGTATCCGTCTTTGGTTCTCAAGAACCTGTTGCAACCAAGAAATCCTCCTCAAAATCCTGAACCACTTCCCTGGTGGTACAAACCGGAACTCCGTTGTTCTTTTCATCAAGGAGCTCCCATACACGATATTGAGAATTGCTACCCCCTCAAGTATGAAGTCCAAAATCTGGTTAAAAGTGGAATGGTGTCCTTTGAGGACCATGCACCGAACGTCAAAGCTAACCCACTACCTTCTCATGGGAATTCATCTATTAATATGGTGGACGATTGTCCTGGCGAGTTCAAGGTATTTGATGTACGCTTCATAAGAAGATCCTTGGTGATGATGCACAATGATATTTTCTTGGTTAGCGATTGTGAGCATGATCATGATGGTTGTGCTATTTGTAGTGTCAATCCTAGAGGTTGTATGTGTAGCGGGTATTCGTTAACTTTAGATTTATTGACTAAATCAAAAGTAAATCATACAATTCGAGTCGCCACCACACTTCTATTTATCCAAAGGAAAGGTTAGAAAGAGAACAAAAACTGAGAAGTTTTATCAAATCAAAAACTAATAAAAATGTCAGAGATCTGGGTTAGGGGGTTGGTTATACAATGGGAAGGTTTTAAGCACCCAAAACATCCTTAGTACTCTAAGGGAGCCCTTTTTGCAAAGTGTATTGTAGGTTGGTATTTGTGAAAATATTTGTGCAAACATGATTGGGAGATGAGAAAAGAATATACATATTATTTACAATTTGTTGTTTGAATGGATAAACCCATTGCCTACGTACCATCACAAAAGGTAGGATCAAAACCTCGTAATTCGGGGTAAAAATTTCAAAATATTGGTGAATTGACTTGATCAAAAGCCTTAAGGTCTTTTGTTATCAAAGGGAGAAAACTCAACCTAAGCCAACAATCCACCATGTGAGGAGAGCTTCAACATACTAGTGAGGGATCCACCCTATAATAAGTATGGAAGACTTATAGTTCAATCACTAAGGATGAGGTGAGGTTTACATCAACCACTATGATAACTCAAACCTATGCCTAATGTTTATGAAAAGTTTTAGCAAAGGTGGCCATTAGAACCACAAAAATCACTTGAAGTGAGTTGTATTTACAAATTAGAAGTATTCACAAAATGAAGTCAAAGTTGACTTATGATTCAATTCAAAATAAGTATTAATGAAAAGAGTTTGAAAAATCAGAGGCATATGGCCTAGGTTTCTAGTTTTGAAAATAATGTCAATGTTTGCACAAAAAGAGTTTGGCTTGGGTTAGAATGGAGGGAAGAAGAGAAGGGATAGTCATAAACATGCGAAGAAGAGTAAAGAGATAAAACCCTTGGAGTTCCTTTCTTGAGATCATAAAGATGATTCAAGATGCTCCTTTCCTTGGGACTTAGCAATTAACTCAAGCAATCAAACAAATATTCAATCAAGCTCCTAGGATCTCCATTTGACTTGTCTCTCTTAACTTGGATGCTTATGACAATGGTCCTTCTAACTATCTCAAGTTTGGAATCCCTATCACACAAGAACAAACAATCAAAAAGTTCACAATGCAATAAGAGGAATGGACAAAGAGAGAGTTTAGATTAGGGGTCCTTTCAATTCAACTTCAAGATTTAAGCATTCTAAAGGCATGAGGCATAGTTGCTCTTCAATCAATTTTAGCATTCTAAAGGCATGAGGCCTAGTTTCTCTTGAACTCCATTAAGCATAGGTGAGGTCCTAATTCTAAGTCATTTCTCCTTTTTGCATTGGGTTCACACAAACAATCACAAAAACAAACACAAAGCCACAATATATTTATATACAATAGTAAGCTCAAATGAGTAAAAGGAAAATGGCATAAACATAAACATGAGCTCAATTGAGCCAAGGGAAAAGACAATATGAATAAATGAGCAAGAAATTAAATTCCATTAAAGTAAATTGCAAGAATTAAATGCTTGAATTAAAATTTAGTAATTAGTAGTTAGTGTTAGTGTGCCATAAGGCAATTTAGCGTTACGTTAAGCAATCGTAAGTGGACTAATGTAGTAGTCACACCTATCTGAGGTCGGTCAATAAAACTATAGGCAAATAAACACAAGTTAGAGATCATGACTAGTAAGTCAAGCTCATAAAACTTGCCATGCCAAAAGAAAAGAAGAAAGACCTTGTATGGATTTCAGGTTCTTTGCTTGACCAAGAAGCAACCTATCTTGGACATAAAGCAACTCACTTGATCTTTGATCAAGTTGAGTTTGATTTGGATCAAAGAAGGTTAAGCCTCCCATGTGTCAAGGTTAACCACAAATCATTAACTTATTGGTCCAAAGAAAAAGATGAAGATGAGAGATGAAGATGGAATGTACAAAATGAAAATTCAAATGACATAACCAAAACACAATGATCAAGTGTGAATGAAATCAACATCAATCAATGGTAAACAGAAGTGAAATGAAGATTAGAAGTCAAGAAAGGTCACACATATTTTTGGTATTTTTTTGGAATTAAAATAATACATAAAATAAAATGAACAAAGTAAAGTTAAACTTCAAATTAAATTCAAATCAACTTGGATAAGTCCAATTGAATCATCATAAGTCTAACATGGTCAAATAAGGTTTGACAAATTTTCTCAATATTTTTTGAAAACAGAAACTATTTTTAAACAATTAAAAATCAATAAAAATAACACAAATGAATTAAAATCTTAAATAAATCTCAAATCGATTAAGAAATTGATGAGAATATTTTTCATAGACTTATCATCATCCATATCTGTTAAGAAAATATTTTTGGAATTTTTGAATATCAAAAAGTATTTAAAATGAATTAAAAACTATCAAAAATGAAATAATTCACAAAAAATATTAAATGGAATCACAAAAATAGTTAAAAATCAGATTATGAAATTAGATTTTAAAAGAAGTTTTTTGCAATTGGTCCCATATTTTTGTGATTCCAAATAAAAGAGTTATGAATTTTTGAAAATAAATGTTATAAAAGAAAATCAAACAGAAATTAAAAAAAAAACTGGAAAATCCACAACGCTTGGATCCACATTCATTAATTGACGTGGACAATGCAAGGGATCAGAAGCGCGCGGTCATCATGGACACAAGTCAAGTGCAACACACGCTAAATTTAAAAAAGTCAAGTAAAGCAAAGGCCAAGATTAGATCGTGGGAGCCTCATCCAAGGTTTCAGGTTCAACCACGTGGGGACGGTGCTGGAAACCACCGTCTTCTTCGGTGAGCAAACAGAAACCGGCCACCAGTTGCAGGTTTTGCAACCTCAACCAAATTACACGTGCCTTATACCAAATTAAAGCTGGGGTGATGTACATCACCCCTGTAACCTTGGATTGCTCTCAAGATCTCTATGGAAAGAGAAATCCGAGATGGAAAATCCAGATGTTTAATCTGAAATGCATCAATTCATAAATTAAATTCACCATTGGCTTGCCTCTCACACGAGGACTTCAGAGAACCAAACAAACACAAGCAGGTCACAATATATGGTGAGATATGGATCAAAACAGTTGAGATGTAAACCTTTGAAGTGCAGCTTTGATGAGCACGATCCACTCCAATTCTTGCTTGCATTTTGATCTTGAGGTGATGATGATGATAGACTTAGGAATTATAAACTGAAGATCAACCAGGGAAGTTGAAATTCAAGTTTGAATTTGAGAAAATAAAATCAAAATTCCTCTAGTGTGGTTAGGTTTCCAATTCTGCAGAGCTTCAGGTTGATTCAAGGATGAAATTTGAATGAGATAAGGTGCTTATTTATAGTTGCAGCTGCAAGCAAAGTGTGTGGAATCTGTGTGCATGAAGCTTTGGGTCCTCCATGCATGGGCCTGTACAGGCGCATGTGAGGCCCAAAAGCTGATGGAAATGAATGCTGAACACATACCAAATGGAAATGAACGTGTGATTTGAATGGTATTTGCTTGTGCATGAAGATTTCATGTGAAATGCATAAATGGTCACAAATGTTCCTCTCTTTGAAAGTCAATCATGGAAAATCCAAACATAGGCATGTGAGTAATGGTTGGAAAGGTCTTGACATAAGGAACAAAAGTTATGTTGGGCAAAAATCCATTTGGAGTTTGTAAAATTGTGAAAATTGGCCATGAAGTTTGATGTACAAAACATGTCTTTGAAAAATTTGTTAAAAGTGACCAACTTCAAGCCCTTCTGTTTCAATCATGCAAGCCTCAAAAGTTAGGTCTCAGTGGATTTTAGCTTGGTGAGATGACTTGACTGGTCAACTTCTCAAGGACAAACTTCAAATATTGATGAATGAATGATTGAGGATACTCACATAGGCTCATATATGCATAAAATAATGAATTAAAGAACTTCCCTTTATTGAATTTGATCATAGGTTGAGATTGCTTCAAGAGCAAGGCACAATCAATGCACAGTTGAATTAGAGTTTCCTTGGGAAACAAGCCTCAAGCCCTTTAGTTTATCTTGATCAAATTGACAAATTGAGATACTTGGGAGACATATATGATGATTGAGAGCTTTTGGAACCATTGTCATGCTTTCTTTCATCTCCATCTGGCCATTTCAATGAGCATAGAAGCCTCATAGGAGCAAGGGATCACTTGACTGCATATGCTTCAGAGCCAAAGATGTTAGTGACATATTTTTATGCTTTTGGTTAGTAAACAAAATAAGAAAAGCAATAATATACAATTCAAGCATGCTTGGTTGTCTCAAACCAAATCACATAAGTCCCAACCCAAGGGTTAAGGAGCCACGCATGCTATGATCTCTAAGGCAATGCAATGAGCAATGATATGTTGCCATGAGGGATCTTAGGGTCAAAATTAGGGTCTTACAGATGCCCCTATTTAAGGTTATTCTTGCCGGAGATATGAAGGTTAAATTCTTCGTCTCGATGAGGTAGAATGGGCTTAAATAATAAGAAAGAGACGAATTTTGGTCCCTAAAAGACCTTATGATACAAATGTATGCATATAAAAGTTAATATTCTTTGGGGAAATATGGCCACAAAGGAAAAAGAAATCAGAGAAAGACTGAAAATCCATAGGAGTAATATGCTCACTAGGGAGACAGAGACTCTGGGGAGAAATAGGAATAAAATGCGTGAGCAGGTCACGACTTTAAACTTGCTGGGAGACACGAAGGGAGTCCATGAAAATAAATCAATGGAAAGACTCGAGCTGACGCAAAAATGCATGTATTAGGGAATATGCCAATACCGCAAAACTATCCACAAAGGATACTTCGGATAAAAATTCGGACTCAGGTGGGGAAATCCACTAAGGACTCAGCTGAGGAAAACGAAACGAGGTATTACCAACATCTGGGTAATAAACTCAAAGAGACATATCATCATAACACCAGTTACTGGGTGAAAGATCAACACGCTCAGGGAGAAAGAATATCTAATACCGGTATAAGAGTGAGAGATATCAATCATCCAGAACATCTGAGGAGGACCAAAAAGGCATATCTCAACTCAGGAAAGTCTGACTCCACAAGGGACAAAAAGTCATAATAGGGAGCAGAAGGAAGGAACACCTGGGATACCGGTTACTAGGCATATAATAGGTGACCAACCTGGCGTGAATTGGGGAATATTTCCAAGACACTCATCATCCGAAAGGAGGGCTGAAAAAGGAAACTCGATTACATGATGGACATTCGATTCCATAAGGAAATACGAATCTTACTCAATTGGGGAAGAAAAAGGCTTCGACTGAAGAGCGCATGAGGTATATTATCTATTACCGTCAGAACATAGATAACACACTCGCATGGAATATTATCCACAACCGGCTACTGGGTTAATAAAGGATAGATCAACCGAAAAGAAAGGACATCGGGATACCGGCTACTGGGTATAAAATGATGACCAATCCAAAGGAGAAACAATCATTACCAACAAAGGATAATTGAAAGATGACTCGCTAGGGATATATTGACAAAAGCAATGATCCTAAAGATATATCACCGATTACTGGGTGGTATACTCAAAAAATGAAGGAATATCAATACCGAATATTGGATAAAGATAACCAACAAGGAAGGGATTACATCTACCGGTTACTGGGTATAAAACCACAGAAATAGGACTTACAACTACCGGTTACTAGGTAGAAAACCACAGAAATAGGACTTACAACTACGAGTTACTAGGTAGAAGTCCACAGAAAATGGACTTACAACTACCGGTTACTGGGTAGAAGGCCACAACTTCCGCCGAGAAGAAGATGAACAATTACTGTTTACTGAGCAATTCATCACCTGAACCACAGGGAACTGAAGGGGAAACAAGAAAGGAGTCAATCCAGGAACAAACCAGAAAGACACGATGAAACAAGACTCAACCCAATGAGGATATAGCTCAGGGGAGTAATTCCATCCCAATATATATTTAGGGAGGAAACTGAAATAATAATCATCCACGAGGATATAACTCAGTGGGGAATGAAAGAAGGAAAGATAGACACTTTCTGCCTATGGGAATGACTCTATATGGAGAGATCAGACACAAACATTTGCTTGGGGAAGAAATATTTCACCACTAGCATGAGATAACAAGCAAAGATATATGGCAAAGAATGCAACATGAATATCTGAATGTTATAAATATGCCTGTATGTGCATGGTTTATGTATGATTAATGCTGACAAACAGATATATCTAACACAAACAGGTCCAATAATAAATGGACGGACATCCGCTATAACATCTCAAAAGAGAAAAGCCAGGACCACAGGAGGAAATCCGCTCTGGTAAGGAGCATCCAATACCAGGAAACACAGACTGCAGCTGGGGATCAAGCAGAGTCGCTGCCGGGGATAAAGACCACCGATGGGGATCAGAGACCGCTATTGGGGATCAGCAAAAGGTCACAACTACCAACTGTCGGGGATCTTCCAACAATTCTCAGGAACATGCAGAGATATTGATAACATTCTTCAAAGAGGAACTCTATTAGGGATATTATCAGGCAACAATATGAAATTCTGTGGGGAACAAACACCAAAGAGAAACACATCAATCAAGCACTCTCTTCCAACCGCTGAAGAAATATCTCTGCCACCGGGAGAAGGAACAAATTACTCCGCTGGGGAAGCTACAGAGCCAGTGCCAAGGATTTTCTGCTGAACAGACAAAAGATCCATCGTAGAGGACACTCTACCGGGGAGCTCAACACGAATAAGATTCGTCGTAGAAGAAACTCTACTGGGGAACTTATCAAGGAGTGATATGAAACTCTATGGGGAACAACCACCAAACAGAAGTTCCAATAATCAACACACTTCCTCTTATCTGCTGGAGAGATATCTCTGCCAAGGAGAGAGAACCAATGCTCCACTGGGGAAGGAAATAAACATCTTCAACACCATTTATGCTTAGAGGAAGCTTTCCAATAAGGAGGGGGAAAATTAGGCTCTGATCAGGAAAATCCACTAGGGATAACTGAAGGCGATCCAACTGGGGACAGTCTGCTGTGAGCAACCCTACTTGGGATGAGTTGTAGGCAAACCCGTCGGGGAGAAGCTGCAAGCCAACCTGCTGAGGATTTCTACTCATGCTGGGAATTCCTGCTCACTCTGCGGGAGATTTCTATTTATGTTGAGGAAGACCAACTTCCTCAAAAACAGATAGCATATCAATTTTTATCAATCTATAAGGGATTTTAGGTCAGTCCACCCAAGGGATGACAACCCTATAATTGATAAGACACAGATGCTAGACTCAGACTCACTAGGGGTCTGAGGATAGAGGTATACACATCTCCCAAAAGATCAAGGCCAAAACTCCAGACTTTCTGGGGAATTGATAATGTATCACCCTTCTTTGCGCTCGCTGAGGAGACAACCTGAAAGATGATGAAGAGGATACAAATATGCTAGGAATATGAACAAATGTCTTACCCTTTTGGAGATCGTACTATCCTTGGGAGAGCACCGAAGACATTCCATTTATCCTTTCAGCCATTATGAATGTTCACTTTGTTTAAAAATAGTTTATAAAACTTTATTTATTTAAACAATGATATTTATTAATTAAAACATGCAACCTTTGTTAAACAGAAACAAATAAGAGTGCAAAGAAATGGATAAAGGCTCAAATTTATTTGATAGAATGGTAGTCCGCAAATGGCGAGACTCCATGGATCTTTACAAAATTTGAAATTGGTGATATATATTGGAAAAAGGCTACATTGAGCATAATGACCGTTTCTCCACCAACTCTGAATCCAATGTATTCGAAGCATCACATATTTGCAGCAGTCAGACTCCATTGTCAGCCAATAGTAGCCTACTCTCAACATCTTCTTTGCCATGGCATGTCCATTGGAATGAGTACCAAATGAACCCTCATGGACTTCCAGGTCTGCTTCGTGTCTATCCACGCATCTGAGCAAGACCATGTCAAAGTTCCTCTTATAAAGCACATCACCATTGAGGTAGAAACTACCGGATAATCTCCTCAAAGTCTTCTTATCTTTAACAGATGCCCCAGGCGGGTAAGTCTGACTTTGAATAAAACACTTGATATCATAATATCGTGGCTTATCATCTTTCACTTCTTCAACTGCAAATACATGAGCTGGTCTATCCAAGCGCATCACAATGATATTGGGAACTTCATTCCAGAATTTCACCACAATCATTGAAGCAAGCGTAGCAAGAGCATCTGCCATTTGATTCTCATCTCGAGGAATATTATGGAAGTCAACCACAATAAAAAAAGTTGAAATCCTCCTCGCATAATCTCTGTATCGGATGAAGTCAGGCTGATTTGTCTCCCATTCACCCTTAATCTGATTAACAACAAGGGCCGAATCACCATAAACATCAAGATGTTTGATCCTAAGATCAATAAATTCTTCCAAACCCATAATACATGCCTCATATTCCGCTATGTTATTCGTGCATTTGAAAGTTAGCCTTGCTGTAAAAGGAAAATGTGTGCCCTGAGGAGTAATAATCACTGCCCCAATACCATTTCCATATTGATTAACAACACCACCGAATACCATACCCCATCGGGAACCAGGCTCTGGCCCTTCATCGAGCGTAGGCTCATCGCAATCTTTCATCTTCAAATACAGAATCTCCTCATCAGGGAAATCGTACTTAACAGACTGATAATCCTCAATTGGTTGATGTGCCAAGTGGTCAACCAAGATACTACCTTTAATAGCTCTCTGAGCTTGATTCTCAATGTCATACTCAGACAACAATATCTGCCAACGGGAAATCCTCCCAGTTAAAGCAGGCTTCTCAAAGATATACTTGATCGAATCCATTTTGGATATCAACCAAGTTGTATGATTCAACATATACTGGCGTAAGCGCTTAGTAGCCCAAGCCAAAGCACATCATGTTTTCTCAAGCATTGAGTATCGAGACTCACAAAAAGTGAACTTCTTACTCAGATAGTATATAGCATACTCTTTCTTCCCTGATTCATCTTTCTGACCCAATACACAACCCATGTAGTCATCAAGTATTCTTAAGTGCATAATCAAGGGTCTCCCTTCAACAGGCGGAGACAGAATCGGAGGCTCAGACAGATACTCTTTAATACTGTCAAAGGCCTTCTGGAAATCCTCGGTGCAATCATGACGTTGATCTTTCCGGAGGATCTTGAATATAGGCGCACATGTGGCAGTCATGTGGGATATAAATCTCGAAATATAATCCAAGCGGCCAAGAAAACCTCGGACTTGCTTCTCAGTTTTGGGTGCAGGCATCTCTTGTATTGCTTTGACCTTGGCAAGATCAACTTCAATACCTCTTTCGCTGACAATAAAGCCCAATAACTTGCCGGAACGGACTCCAAATGTACACTTGTTCGGGTTCATGCGGAGTTTGTACTTCCTCAAACGCTGAAAAAGCTTCAACATGTGCTCTACATGTTCAACTTCCGTTCTCGAATTTGCAATCAAATCGTCAACATACACCTCGATCTCCTTGTGCATCATATCATGAAACAATATAGTCATAGCGCGTTGATACGTGGCTCCGGCGTTCTTCAAACCAAAGGGCATCACTCGATAACAGAATGTTCCCCAAGGTGTGATGAATGTTGTCTTCTCCATATCCTCGGGTGCCATTTTAATCTGATTATAACCGGAAAATCCATCCATGAATGAGAAGACATTGAATTTAGCTGTATTGTCTACCAACATATCAATATGTGGTAGAGGGAAATCATCTTTTGGACTAGCTTTGTTCAAGTCTCGATAGTCCACACACATTCGGACTTTTCCATCTTTCTTAGGCACGGGCACGATATTGGCCACCCATTGAGGATATGTAGAAGTCACCAGAAACCCCGCATCAATTTGCTTCTGAACTTCTTCTCTAATCTTCACTGCCATATCAGGATGAGTTCTTCTGAGCTTCTGCTTCACAGGCACACACTCAGGCTTCAAAGGCAATAAATGTTGCATGATATCAGTATCCAGACCAAGCATGTCTTCATATGACCAGGCAAAGACGTTGACATATTCTCGTAGCAACTCAATTAACCCCTTCTTAACAGATTCTTCCAAGAGTGCCCCAATCTTCACTTCATGAACACAATCTTCAGACCCCAAGTTGATTGTTTCCAGATTCTCAAGATGCAGATGAATCATCTTCTTCTCGTGCTCAAGCAGACGGGTAATCTGATCAGGAATCTCTTCAACATCATCTTCTTCGGCCTCAAATAGAAGGAACTCAAAGTTGGGAGATGGTGTTGGGTCATTATGTTCAATGGGTTTGATCAACCTGCGTAATGATTTTGGATATAAAAGAGATTTCAGAATTCAAACAAGGAAAATCATTATGCAGATGAAAAGATTGATTTTATTCTCTTTTTTAGGGTTTTATGGTGATCACCAATTTCAAGCAAAAAAGCAAGAAGGAAAATTAATTTGGAAAAACAAACGTTTAACATGTAATTATTGAATGAATATCATTGTATTAATCAAATATGTGCCAACAATGTCATCAGTTCTCCTTTTGGCGTGGGAGAAGGGTTTTTAAACAAAAGTGAACACATTACGTGGACTTATGGACAACTGTTGGAACATCAACAACGCCCCAATTATTGCAGATTCCTCCAGGGATGACAAAGTTGCCTAGATCTTCCTCTACATCATCTTCCACTATGGCAGCAGCCTCTTGGTCTTCGACAATGGGGATGAAACCTCCACTCTGGAACAAACCGTGCTCATTAAAAATGCCTGAAGAATACCCTATGCTAGCCCGGGATTTATTGTCTTCGAGCTTAATCATTTGTCCTAAACCAGTAGTTGCGCCATGCTCAATGGCCAACTTCGCATCATTATAGGAAGCAAATGAAGAAGGTCCTTTCCTTGAAGGCTCAGCAATAGACAAGGCTTGGAACAGAGTCCCAACCTCATCCTCAGTGTCTATGTAGGAAAAGGAAGACAAATGGCTAACCAAGAGAGCCTTCTCTCCCCCTACCACCACCAACTTCTTATTCTTAACGAATTTTAACTTCTGGTGTAGGGTGGATGTCACAGCGCCTGCCTCGTGAATCCATGGTCTGCCAAGCAAGCAACTATATGATGGATGAATATCCATGACCTAAAAAGTGATCTAGAAATCACTAGGTCCAATCTTGATTGGGAGTTCAACTTCGCCAATCACAGTTTTCCTCGATCCATCAAAAGCCTTGACTACCACTCCACTTTGCCTCATGGGAGGCCCCTGATAAGAAAGTTTCGCCAGAGTGGATTTTGGCAACACATTTAGCGATGATCCTGTGTATACCAACACATTAGACAAGGCATCATCCTTTCAGTTCATTGAAATGTGTTGGGCCAAATTATGGTATTTTCCCTCCTCAAGAAGATCAGCATCGCAAAAGCTCAAATTGTTACAAGCAAAGACAGTACAAATATCTTTGATGGAGTTTGAAGCAGCTGATCAACAATATTATACTCACTCTTCTTGATGAGCCTCAGCATCTCATCACAATCCTCTTTCAGAATGCCATGTTGGCCAACAGGGACAGGAGCTTTAACAACAACATTAGGGTCAACACCCTTCACAGCAAGTGCCGGATTCGGAGAAGAAGAAGTTCCTATAGGACTGGCAGAATCATCAACAGTAGCTCTTCTCATGTCATCTTATTTCAGCGGCGCCGAGAAAACACGACCACTGCGGGTCACACCACTGACATCAGATATACTTACAACAGAAGTGGAGGGTAACGGCACCTCCTTCCCATCTTCTAACACAACCGCGTTATATCTGTAGGGAACAACTTTGTTTGAAGAATATGGGACCGGGCCCGCTGGCTTGATTATAAGAGACAAAGAAACCTTCTTCTTGCTGCCATCATATCTTACGACAACAGGTTCTGGTATTCTGAATACATGCGAAATTACATCAACTTCATCCTCATTGCGATTCTGAAATACCTCAATCATTCCCTGGTCCAGCATCTCTTGGATGTCCTTCCTGAATTGGCGACATCCTCTCTCATTGACAGTGCACACCCGATATCTGTCATGGTCATGCTCATAGTGACTATATCCACATAACAGTCTATGCATCTCGACCAGCGACTGCCCGATGTGACTGACATACAGGACTTTGTACTTGCCAGGGTAACCCTGGACCATGTTCACAACAGATTTCCCATGCTCGGGCAATGGGTTCTTCTTCACATTTGAACCTACGTCCTCGAAAAACAAGATCCCATATATAATAAGGTCTTGCACCTTGGTCTTCAGGGGATAGCAGTTCTCCACATCATGTCTGAGAGCACTAGAATGATATACACAATGTAGCTCAGGCTTGTACCACCACTGAGGGTTGGTCGGTACAGCAGGTGGGTCACGTGGAGTAATCAGTTTTCTATCTATCAAAGACGGATAGAGTTCAACATATGTCATTGGAATTGGATCAAAAGTGACCCTCTTCCTATCGTAGATGGTGCTGGTATTGTTGTTGTTTCAAGGTTGGTAGGCCTGCTGTTGCAGACGATGTTGTTATTGATAATGTTGTTATTGTTGTTGTTGATAATGTTGAGCTTCCCTGAAGGCAGGTGCTATATGAGCCACCTGGTGTTGGTTACTGGTAGGGCGAACAGTCTTCCTCTTCACAGAGGGTCTTCTCTTGATATGGGAAGACACGGCATGTGCCTCTCCCTCTTTCTTCTTTGCAAAGCCCTCATACTGCTTTGCAGAAGAGCCTTCATCCCTAGTCATACGTCCTTCTCGGACTCCTTCCTCTAGCCTCATCCCCATGTTCACCATTTCGGTGAAGTCTGAGGGAGCACTAGCTATCATCCTCTCATAATAAAATGAACCCAAGGTCTTCAAAAAGATCTTGGCCATTTCGTTCTCTTCGAGTGAGGACACAATTTGTGCGGCCAATTCACGCCACCTCTGGGCGTACTCCTTAAAAGTTTCCTTCTCTTCCTGGGACATAGCCCTCAGCTTGTCCCTATCAGGAGCCATATCAACATTGTACTTGTACTGCTTGACGAAAGCTTCGCCAAGATCATTGAAGGAGCGGATGTTCGCACTATCCAGACTCATATACCATCTGAGTGTGGCACCGGACAGGCTGTCCTAGAAATAGTGGATGAGGAGTTGATCATTCTCGGTCTAAGTTGACATCTTGCGTGCGTACATGACAAGATGACTGAGAGGGCAAGTGTTTCCCTTATATTTTTCAAAGTCAGGTACTTTGAACTTGATAGGGATTTTAACGTTGGGCACAAGGCACAACTCAACAGCAGATTTACCGAAGAGGTTTTTCCCTCTTAGAGTCTTCAGTTCCTTGCGCAGCTCAATGAATTGGTCGTTCATGGCATCCATTTTCTCATAAACATCTAGGCCCTCAGATGGCTCAGAAAGATAAATGGTGTCTTTGACTCTCGGTAACATGTGCACAACGGCAGGTGGCACAGCAAGGACCGGGCTAGATGCCGGCAGAGAAGCGAAGGTCGGAGCAAGACCCTCAGGCACAAAGTTTGCGGGCATCCCCCAGGGAAACCCGGATGGCATAGTCTGCGCGAAATAAGCAGTGGCGGCAGGCACAGTAGAGGAAGCTACCTCTGAGATGACCGTCCTCGCGGTAGGAGTTGCATGCGTTGGAGAAGATTGGCTCTGAGCAGCCAGCACCGACTCCATCATGACAGTCAGCCTAGGCACTTCCTCCTTCAATTCTCTAGTCTCTTGTTCAAAATGATCCATCAGCTTAGGTAGATTTGTCCCTGTGTTATACCGGTGCGTCAGCTTGTCTTCAAAATAAATGAAGAACACAGAGTTAGACCACTGATCAAGAAGCTCTGAAAAAATATGCTTATGCATATGATGCATGCAATGTTTGTGCATATGATTTACTTTTATTATCCGAGGAACTTTATAGAGATCTATTCGCAAATATTTGGAAATATTAATCATTTTAGACATATAATGGAATATTCATAGCAACGATATTTGGAAAATATTTTTACACCAATGAAGAAGTACAATTTTGGTAACCAAATACAATATAATAGAGAAGGAAAATGAACATCCTATGGAACCCTAGAAACAATCTTCCAAAGCTCTCGAGACCGGAAGATAAGCTACACGAAGCCTCTTCACCTCTCTCTCATAGGTTGCCTCCATATCTGCCTTCTCCTTGGCAAGTCGATCATACTTCCTCTTCCAAAACTTAGATGACTGAGGAAGAAGATAAGTAACCACATCATCTGGCTTATCAATAATCTGATGCTCCAGAAATTCTATCATAGCATCTTTATCTCTGAGTTGCTGAAGTAGCTCCTCTCGCTCACGGATCCAAGCACGTGAACGGTCTTCATATCTTAACTCCTCTACTCCTTGGTTAGGGAGGGTTGAAGGCCCAACCATAACAATAGGGGTAGGTCTCGGGTAGTCATAGGGCATGCGGTACTCAGAAGCTATCTTCCTCACCCAAGAGGTGTAGGGTTCCAAAGCAATACAATTCTTAGGACCAAGCTCTTTCCTTCCCTTCCTATGAATCTTTCTCCAAGCGTGGACCATCCTACCCTTCAAGTTCTGGGGATCTTTACCCTCTTGAAAGAACACACCTTCCAACAGAATGTTGTTAGGTTTATCCTTTAAGGGGAACCCAAGCTGACGGCGAGCCAAAATAGGGTTGTAGTTAATTCCACCACATGTACCAAGAAGAGGCACATTGGAGAATTCTCCACAAGAATCAATAATCTGCACACCATCATACACAAAGTTATACCAAAATATGTCATCATTAGTGAGAGACATAAGTCTCGTAAACCACCGTATACATCATTTGTTCTCCTTGAAGGCGAGCGTCTGAGGCAAGTGCGAAAGAAACCACATGTGCAACAGAGGCAAACAGCACACAATGGTACCACCACCCTTTGCATTCCTCATATGCAAAGAGAAATAAGTGTCACCCAACAGAGTCGAAACGGCTTCAAAGGCATCCTCACTCATGGCGTTCACATCCACAAATTTGTCGATGTTGGGGAATAACACTAGCCCATAGATGAGAAGTACAAATACGGCTTCAAAGGCATCCTCACTCATGGCCTTCCCAAATAGAGTAGCTTGGGCGATGAGAAAATCAGATGGGAGACCTTGAATTCCACCTTTGGTAGTCATATGAGCACCAATATCAGATACATCTATGTGCAACATATCAGCAATCTCTTGAAAAGAAGGGACCCTTTCCAAGCCATTGAACGACAACTGATCCAGAATAGGTATATCCACAAGATAGGCATACTCCTCAAGCATAGGCAAAAGCTGGAAATCCGGGAAAGTGAAGCAACGGTATCGAGGATCATAGAACTGCACCAACACACTCATCATACCTTCATCCATATGAGTAGCAAGAATAGATAGAAGCTTCCCATGGCGAGCTTTGAACTCCAAGGGATCTAATACATAGGATGTCAAACTCCTTAACTCTTTCAAGTCGGATTGTCTGAAACTGTACTTCTTCGTATTCCTTCTTTGCTTATCCATGTCTGAAAATTTGCAAATAGACCTCTTAAGTTCCTTGAATATTTTCTTGTTCATTATATGGATGCAAATGAATGCATGAATGCATGGATGCAACAACCACACTCAAGGATCAAGCAAGTCACGCCATACAAAGGTCACGGGATGGATCAAGTCATCCTCAATATCAATCATCCATTTTGTTGGATTATGGTTTACACCTTATCAACACCCAATTTCCATTGATATTGAGGATATACGAGAACAAATCAACCGCGAATCAAGGGTTTGTTGCAAGTCACGAGCACGGAGTCTCGGTTAAGAACCACCCAAAGGGAGTGTACTATGGTTAAACCTGACAATCATGTTCTAAAAGAGGTTCCCATAGTCATCATCTCATCTTTTGGATATTGTCAGATAAACGACTACTTGTATTCCAAAAATATTCTCAAGAGAGACTCTTATGAGTGTAGTATCGCGTAACAATCGTATCAAATCTTACACTTGAACGGTCTTTGCACTACGTCCTAAAATAGGCCAAGATGGGCTAGGTAATCTAAGGTCCTTGGCTTCTAAGGTATATATTGGAAAGAGTAATTCCTAACCACGACTACTCGTGTGACATTATTGATCCCAACAAAACCTCCACCAAGTGAATGGGCTTGCAAGTCAACTTGCTAAGGAATAACTCCACACAAGTCGACAAGACTATGCCATTCTCCTATCATAAGTGCACTCAAGTTCGGGTATGGAACTCAACTCACAAGAGACCACCAAGCACACAAGCAATTGATATATATCAAGCAAATCAAATAATATAAACAATACAATCATCCCAAATTTGCACAAAAATATATCCCAAATAAATATAAACATACAATACAACAAAGGCAAAAAGTAGGCTAAACCCACTAGGAAGCATGATCCCCAGCAAAGTCGCCATTTTTCTGTAGCGGGGTATTCGTTACCTTTAGATTTATTGACTAAATCAAAAGTAAATCATACAATTCGAGTCGCCACCACACTTCTATTTATCCAAAGGAAAGGTTAGAAAGCGAACAAAAATCGAGAAGTTTTATCAAATTAAAAACTAATAAAAATGTCGGACATCTGGGGTAAGGGGGTTGGTTATGCAATGGGAAGGTTTTAAGCACCCAAAACATCCTTAGTACTCTAAGGGAGCCCTTTTTGCAAAGTGTATTGTAAGTTGGTATTTGTGAAAATATTTGTGCAAACATGATTGGGGAGATGAGAAAAGAATATACATATTATTTACAGTTTTTTTGTTTGAATGGATAAACCCATTGCCTACGTACCATCACAAAAGGTAGGATCAAAACCTTGTAGTTCAGGGTAAATATTTCAAAATATTTGTGAATTGAATTGATCAAAAGCCTTAAGGTCTTTTGTTATCAAAGGGAGAAAACTCAACCTAAACTAAAAATCCACCATGTGAGGAGAGCTTCAACATACTAGTGAGGGATCCACCCTATAATAAGTATGGAAGACTTATAGTCCAATCACTAAGGATGAGGTGAGGTTTACATCAATCACTACGATAACTCAAACCTATGGCTAATGTTTATGAAACTTTTTAACAAAGGTGGCCATTGGAACCAAAAAAATCTCTTGAAGTGAGTTGTATTTACAAATTATAAGTATTCATAAAATGAAGTCAAATTTGACTTATGATTCAATTCAAAATAAGTATTAATGAAAAGAGTTTGAAAAGTCAGAGGCATATGGCCTAGGTTTCTAGTTTTGAAAACAATGTCAATGTTTGCACAAAAAGAGTTTGGCTTGAGTTAGAATGGAGGGAAGAAGAGAAGGGCTAGTCCTAAACATGCAAAGAAGAGTAAACAGATAAAACCCTTGGAGTTCCTTTCTTGAGATCATAAAGATGATTCAAGATGCTCCTTTCCTTGGGACTTAGCAATTAACTCAAGCAATCAAACAAATATTCAATCAAGCTCCTAGGATCTCCATTTGGCTTGTCTCTCTTAACTTGGATGCTTATGACAATGGACCTTCTAACTATCTCAAGTTTGGAATCCCTATCACACAAGAACAAAAAATCAAAAAGTTCACAATGCAATAAGAGGAATGGACAAAGAGAGAGTTTAGATTAGGGGTCCTTTCAAGTCAACTTCAAGATTTAAGAATTCTAAAGGCATGAGGCCTAGTTGCTCTTCAATCAATTTTAGCATTCTAAAGACATGACACCTAGTTGCTCTTGAACTCCATTAAGAATAGGTGAGGTCCTAATTCTAAGTCCTTTCTCCTTTTTGCATTGGGTTCACACAAACAATCACAGAAACAAACACAAAGCCACAATATATTTATATACAATAGTAAGCTCAAATGAGCAAAAGGAAAATGGCATAAACATAAACATGAGCTCAAATGAGCCAAGGGAAAAGACAATATAAATAAATGAGCAAGAAATTAAATTGCGTTAAAGTAAATTAGTAGTTAGTGTTAGTGTGCCATAAGGCAATTTAGCGCTATGTTAAGCAATCGTAAGTGGACTAATCTAGTAGTCACACCTATCTGAGATCGGTCAATAAAACTATAGGCAAATAAACACAAGTTAGAGATCATGACTAGTACGCCAAGCTCCTCCACATTGCCATGCCAAAAGAAAAGAAGAAAGACCTTGTATAGATTTCAGGTTCTTTGCTTGACCAAGAAGCAACCTATCTCGGACGCAATGCAATTCACTTGATCTTTGATCAAGTTGAGTTTGATTTGGATCAAAGAAGTATAAGCCTCCCATGTGTCAAGGCTAACCATAAATCATTAACTCATTGGTCCAAAGAAAAAGAAGAAGATGAGATCGTGGGAGCCTCATCCAAGGGTTCAGGTTCAACCACGTGGGGACAGCGGTGGAAACCACCATCTTCTCTGGTGAGCAAACAGAAACCGGCCACCAGTTGATGGTTTTGCAACCACAACCAAATTACACGTGCCTTATACCAAATTAAAGTCGGGGTGATGTACATCACCCCTGTAACCTTGGATTGCTCTCAAGATCTCTATGGAAAGAGAAATCTGAGATGGAAAATCCAGGTGTTCAATCTGAAATGCATCAATTCATAAAATTAAAGCCACCATTGGCTTGCCTCTCACACGAGGATTTCAGAGAACCAAACAAACACAAGCAGATCATAATATATGGTGAGATATGGATCAAAACAGTTGAGATGTAAACCTTTGAAGTGCAACTTTGATGAGCACGATCCACTCCAATTCTTGCTTGCAGTTTGATCTTGAGGTGATGATGATGATAGACTTAGGAATTATAAACTGGAGATCAACCAGGGAAGTTGAAATTCAAGTTTCAATTTGAGAAAATAAAATCAAAATTCCTCTAGTCTGGTTAGGCTTCCAATTCTGTAGAGCTTCAGATTGATTCAAGGATGAAATTTGAATGAGGTAAGGTGCTTATTTATAGCTGCAGCTGCAAGCAAAGTGTGTGGAATCCGTGTGCATGAAGCTTTGGGTCCTGCATGCATGGGCCTGTACAGGTGCATGTGAGGCCCAAAAGCTGATGGAAATGAATACTGAACACATACAAAATGGAAATGGACGTGTGATTTGAATGGTATTTGCTTGTGCATGAAGGTTTCATGTGAAATGCATAAATGGTCACAAATGTTCCTCTCTTCTTAAGTCAATAATGGAAAATCCAAACATAGGCATGTGAGTAATGGTTGGAAAGGTCTTGAGATAAGGAACAAAAGTTATGTTGGGTAAAAATCCATTTGGAGTTTGGAAATATGTGAAAAATGGCCATGAAGTTTGATGTACAAAACATGTCTTTGAAAAATCTGTCAAAAGTGACCAACTTCAAGCCCTTCTGTTTCAACATCAAAGTTGTAGATATTTTCAAGATGATTAATTTTTAATTCAATTTTACATCATTTGGATTTTTTATGAGAAAGTTATGAGCACTTGAAGTTGGACTTTTTCAAGATTCAATGGCTTTGGTCCAAAGTGACCCATAATGTTTTGTATTATCACATGTACTTATTTTAGGATTATGAAATTTTGTCAAACATAAAATTTGAAGTAGACATCTTAAGCTTTCCAATTCAATTTGTCTCACCTAAAAATCATAAAAAATGAAGAAGTTAGGTCCTTGGGAAATTGACCCAAAATTAGGGTTTCAGTCAAAATGACCTATAATGTTTTGAAATGAATGATGACCTTCCAAGTTTATAAATGGATTTGAGATGAATGTAAAATTTATTCATATGGTTCTTAAGAACATTTTTTCTCTTGGGGTCATCTTCATTTGACAAACACATCAAAAGTTAGGCCTCAGTGGATTTCAGTTTGGTCAGATGACTTGACTGGTCAACTTCTCAAGGCCAAACTTCAAATCTTGATGAATGAATGATTTAGGATACTCACATAGGCTTGTAGCACCTCAAATTTGCACCTATCATTATACATACATTGTCATTATTAGGTCATAACATAACATGGTCCACTGCATAACATTGCATTGTCCCCTTTGCCCCAAGTGCAAGTCATCAGAAGAATTAGGTCAAACTGGTCAGGAGATCAGTCAGTCAAGCAAGCAAGTACAAATTCCATTGAGCTAAGGCCCTAGGGTTGGTCCAACATGTTCACATGACTTGGGGATCCATTTGAAGTGTTTTGGTCAAGGATTGGATGATCAGAAGTCATCAGTCAATGCACAGTCAGTCAGAAACCCTAAAAAGTCAAACTTGGTCAACTGGGCTTGATTTTATGGTTTGGATGGATGGATTTGGTTTGATAGAGCTTATTCATGTCCAAATAGGCCTCATATATCATGTCAAACACCATCATGGAAGAATTTGAAGCCAGATCAGAAATTTCCAAAAATAGAAACTGGACCTGTAATTGAAACCTGCCAAAAATGGAAAGTCTTGATCCTCAAACTTACATCATGATACAAGCTTCAAATGAATTTTTTCCCAACATGAAAGTTGAAGATCGTGTTCTCCCATTTCCAAAAAGTCCAAGAACACTCAATTCCCATGTATGGTTGGCAAGTTATGATCAAGTCATTCTCAAATATTTTTGAACTTCAAAAGGCCATATCTCTCAAACCATTTGGCCAATTTGGGTGGGGTTTTTTGCTACAAGTCACATTTGATGCCCTCTTTCCAAATATGTCACCATCATTCACCAAAACATCATAGATCAAAATGGCATTTTTGAACTTACATGAATTAATTTCAAGTGAGGTTGAAATTTGACTTTTTGAAATAACCTTTTTTAATCATTTTGGCCAATTGAGAATGAATAGAAATCATATTTTGGACATGTTCAAGGCCCATTTTCGTGCAGTACATACACCCATTACCAACTTGCTTGAAAATTGGCAAAAGGACACTTTTTACCAACTCCAATTCCACTTTTTCATTAACCTTGATTAGTACCATTAAACAGCATATATATTCATCATTTTCTCTCTGAAAGAAACCCTAGCAGCCACATTTGACAAGCAGAAAAACTCTTTCTCTCATTTTCTCATTCTTCCTCATTTTCTCTCATTCTTGAAAAATCTGCAAAAGAACTCAAGAGCTTGACCTTGCCTTACTTGATACACCATTTACTCACCATTCTGAGCTCATTCTAATCTTCATCCACTGACTGTAAAGGCCATTTCCACGACTGTTTTTCTTCAAGCATCATCAATGGCAGTCCAAGGTTAAAGCCATTTCAAGCTATTTCGAGCCAAGCCAACTTCATCATTCAACTTTAGGGAGCTTAAGGAGCATCTGTTTCACTTTAACATGGCCAAATAACAACTGTATCGACACTGCCCTTCCAACTTGGTAAAATTTCGACCTCCTTGTTTCTTTAAACTATTACATGCTTTAGAGAGATCTTTGCACGCTGAGTTCCATGGTAGCTTTCGTTTTGAAAATGATTGGGTGATGCTTGAGATATGCTGTTTTTAAGTTTGATGTTGAAATGATTTCTTGCTCGATTCATGCTGTGTGAGTTGATTTTGTTGAAATAAATGATGGATTCATGTTGCTTGTTGTTTGCTGATCATTTTTGTATATCCAATTGTAATTTCTGGAAAAAATTTGTTGGAATCGAATTTGGGAAGATGAAGGTGATGTTACTGTACATGGAACCCTAGATTTGTTCATCCATTTCCCAGAATTTGAATCCCCACGTGCATTGCATGACCCTGTAGCCAACAGCCAATAGAAACATTTCCTCTTCTTGGCCAAAACGACCGTGTTTCAATTAGTGACTTGGTTAATTACAAAAATGCCATGGCCGTGGCACATGTCCCATTGAATTATGTTGTTTTTCATTTTTAATTTCACTTTTGATCACCAAACTTGTAAAAATCATAAGTTCATCATTTTAAGTCCAATTTGAATGGGATTTTTTGCATTCTTTTCATCATGATCTCTAATTAATTGTCATATTTTTTCCAGATTTTTGTGATGAATGGATTTTATTTGGCATATTGGTTTGTAACATGTATCCACATTTTGCACATTTTACCAAATCATTTGTGAAATAGTCATGCTTTATCCTTTCACCTTGAAAATTTTTGTGCACAAAATAGACACATTCATGTTGATTTTGATGTAGAGTTTGTGAATTTATCTTATCTGGTTTGTGAGTTATGAATTTTTGAAGTAGGGTGTGACAATTTGTGTCACACCATTGATGTATAACTTCATGATTTTCAATACCATGTTTCTTGAACTCCAATTGATCTGAATTTTTGCATGAACTTACTCTTGGATGTCAATGGATCCCGTCGAGTACGACGGATGCGTAGGGGTGCTAATACCTTCCCTTCGCATAATCGACTCCCGATCCCATTCCCTTTGGTCGCGAGACCATGTTCTTTCCAGGTTTACTCTGAGCGTTTCCTTTCCCTCCTTTGGGATAAATAACGCACGGTGGCGGCTCTGTTGTTCTTGTTTTCCCGCCGGTTTTTCGCGTGATGCGACAAGGCTAATATATGCATAAAATAATGAATTAAAGAACTTCCATTGATTTAGTTTGATCATAGGTTGAGATTTCTTCAAGAGCAAGGCACAATCAATGCACATTTGAATTAGAGTTTCCTTGGGAAACAAGCCTCAAGTCCTTTGGTTTATCTTGATCAAATTGACAAATTGAGACACTTGGGAGACATATATGATGATTTAGAGCTTTTGGAACCATTGTAATGCTTGCTTTCATCTTCATCTGGCCATTTCAATGAGCATAGAAGCCTCCTAGGAGCAAGGGATCACTTGACTGCTTATGCTTCAGAACCAAAGATGTTAGTGACATATTTTTGTGCTTTTGGTTAGTAAACAAAATAAGAAAAGCAATAATATACAATTCAAGCATGCTTGGTGGTCTCAAACCAAATCACACAAGTCCCAACCCAAGGGTTAAGGAGCCACACATGCTATGATCTTTAAGGCAATGCAATGAGCAATGATATGATGCCATGAGGGATCTTAGGGTCAAAATTAGGGTCTTACAGTATGGATGTGAAGAGAGAAATCCAAAGGTTGATGGATGAAGGATTGATTCAGATTGTTCAATCCCGTCATGTAGATGATGATGTCAATGTTTAAGTCCTTGTTTTCAAAACTCCTGAAAGAGTGGTTATTCAGTATGATAGTAGCAGCAGTAACAACATCAGTAATAGATCGGTATCGCCGTTGGTTATACGGTTAGCGGGTCTAGTTCCATATGCATTCGATAAGGCTGTCCCATATCAGTACAATGCTACTATGTTGGAGAATGGTCAAAAGGTTCCTTTGCCTACGACAAATTCTTTTGTAAGCATAGTTGATGTTACCAAGGTGACTCGTATTGGTCGTGTGTTTGGGTCGGTGTTCCCAAAGAAGGTGGAAGATGTATATGGTAGTAAGAAGGTTGATGTACCAGTAGTAGAGTCTGTTAGTGCTCCAAAGTGTCAATCTGGTGAATCCAGCGGCTTGAAGCATAATGATGATGATGAGGTACTCAAACTGATCAAGAAGAGTGAATTCAATATGGTGGAGCAGCTTCTCCAAACTACCTCAAAGACTTTTGTACTGTCTCCATTAATGAACTCAGAAGCGCATAGAGAAGCACTGAAGAAAGTTCTTGAACAAGCTTATGTGGAACATGAAGTTACGGTGGATCAATTTGATCATATCGTGGATAACATCACTTCCTGCAATAATCTCAATTTCTGTGATGAAGAACTCCCCGAGGAGGGTAGAAATCATAACTTGGCTTTGCATATCTCAATGAATTGTAAAGATGACGCTCTGTCAAATGTGTTAGTAGACACCAAATCTTCATTAAATGTGTTAGTAGACACTGTGATTGGCGAAGTGGACCTTCCAGTAAAGATAGGTCCGAGTGACTTCCAAAATACTTTTCAAGTAATGGATATCCGCCCGACCTATAGCTGTTTGTTGGGAAGGCCATGGATTCATGAGGAAGGAGCAGTTACTTAAACGTTGCATTAGAAGCTGAAGTTTCTCAAGAATGGAAAGCTTGTTATTATTGGTGGGGAGAAGGCTTTGTTGGTTAGCAAACTGTCATCTTTATCTTATGCAGAAGCTGAGGATGAGGTTGGAACCCCATTCCAAGCCTTATCTATTGCTGAGGAAAAGAGAGTTAGGGCACCCATGTCCTCATTCAAAGATGCATTGAAGATTGTTGAAGATGGTCAGTCAGATCAGTGGGGGCGGATGGTAGAGGTCACCAAGAACTAGAGCAGAGTCGGATTGGGTTTCCAACAAGGTTCATCAGTGGTTAGATCTGAAGATGTGCAACTCAGTTTCCATAGTGGAGGGTTCATTCATGGTAATGAACAACACTTAGCTGCTGTGCTAGAGAATGATGAAGATGAATATTGCGACAATTGGATTGTTGTTGATATTCCTATTATTATGCATCGATCTAAGTAATTGCTTTTATTTGTTTTTGAAAATCCTTCTCCTATGCATAAGGGAGAAGTAAACATTGTTTGGGCATTTTCAAATTTGATCGTGAATAAAATATAATTCTATTTCATCCACATCTATGATGTTTTGTTTTTACTTTTTGCTTTATTCCGAAAATGGTAATCACAAAAAAACATAAATAAACAACAAATTGTCGAACTGCATAATATTTGGTCACATATCACTTCTCTAAAATCAAAAATCAAATCATTATGCAGGTTGGTTTCTAACCTCATTGAATACAATGATCCTTCTCCTTCTCCAAATTTTCAATTCCCTGTGTTTGAGGCTGAGGAAGAAAGTGATGAATTGTCTCGTCTTCTTGAGCATGAAGGAAAAGCCATTCAGCCATTCGAAGAGAAGATTGAGTTGGTCAACTTGGGTTCCAAGGATGACGTGAAGGAAGTCAAGATTGGATCTCGACTATGTCCTGAAGTTAAGAAGGGGCTGATTGATCTTCTTCGAGAGTATTTAGATGTGTTTGCTTGGTCCTATCAAGACATGCCTGGTTTGGATTCTGAGATAGTGGATCATAGATTGCCGTTGAAGCCAGAATTCCCGCCGATCAAGTAGAAATTATGAAGGACTCATCCTGGTATGGCAGTGAAGATTAAAGAAGAAGTGCAGAAGCAGATTGATGTTGGTTTCCTTGTCACTGCTAAGTATCCGCAGTGGGTGGCCAATATTGTGCCTGTGCCGAAGAAGGACGGAAAGGTTTGCATGCGTGTTGATTATAGAGATTTGAATAAAGCCAGTCTGAAAGATGATTTCCCTCTGCCACACATTGATATGTTGGTAGACAATACAGCTAAGTTCAAAGTCTTTTCGTTTATGGACGGATTTTCCGGTTATAATCAGATCAAGATGGCACCCGAAGATATGGAGAAGACCACATTCATTACACCCTGGGGAACATTCTGTTATAGAGTGATGCCTTTCAGTTTGAAAATGCTGGTGCAACATACCAGAGAGCAATGACTACTCTTTTTCATGATATGATGCATAAAGAGATTGAAGTCTATGTTGATGATATGATTGCTAAATCCATTAATGAAGAGGAACATGTTAAGCATTTGTTGAAGCTATTTCAGCGTTTGAGGAAGTATAAACTTCGCTTGAATCCTAATAAGTGTACTTTTGGTGTTTGTTCTGGTAAGTTGTTGGGCTTTATTGTCAGTGAGAAGGGCATTGAAGTTGATCCTGCCAAGGTCAAAGCAATACAAGAGATGCCTGCACCCAAAACTGAGAAGCAAGTCAGAGGTTTTCTCGACCGCTTGAATTACATTTCCAAATTCATTTTGCATATGACTGCCACATTTACGCCTATATTCAAGCTTCTTCGGAAAGATCAGTCTTGTGATTGGACAGAGGATTGCCAGAGAGCTTTTGATAATATCAAGGAGTATCTGCTTAAGCCTCTGATTCTGTCTCCGCCTGTTGAAGGAAGACCATTGATCATGTATTTGATTGTGCTTGAAGAGAGTATGGGTTGTTTTCTAGGTAAGCAACACGAGACTGGAAAGAAAGAATATGCTATTTACTACCTCAGTAAGAAGTTCACCAATTGTGAGACTCGGTATTCTATGCTTGAGAAAACTTGTTGTGCATTAGCTTGGGCTACTAAGGGTTTGGGTCAGTATATGTTAAATCATACCACTAGGTTGATATCCAAAATGGATCCAATCAAGTATATTTTTGAGAAACCTGCTTTAATAGGGAGGATTGTCCGTTGGCAGATGTTGTTATCATAGTATGATATTCAATAACGATCTCAGAAAGCAATCAAAGGTAGTGTCTTGGCTGACCATTTGGCTCACCAACCGATTGAAGATTACCAGTCAGTGCAATATGATTTTCCTGACGAAGAGATCTTGTACTTGAAAATGAAAGATTATGATGAACCATTGCTTGAAGAAGGGCTAGAACCTGGTTCCCGTTGGGGCATGGTATTTGATGGAGTTGTTAATGAGTATGGTAATGGTATTGGGGCAGTAATCATCACTCCCCAAGGCACGCATTTTCTGTTTATAACCAGATTGACTTTCAAGTGTACAAATAATATGGCAGAATATGAAGCTTGCATTATGGGGCTTGAAGAGGCCATTGATCTCAGAATCAAGTATTTAGACGTCTCTGGAGATTCAGCTTTGGTCGTGAATCAAATCAAAGGTGAATGGGAGATGAATCAACTCGGTTTGATACCATATAGAGATTATGTGAGGAGGATTTCAAATTTCTTTATAAAGGTTTAGTTTCATCACATCCCTCGAGATGAGAACCGGTTGGTAGATGGTCTTGCAACGTTGGCATCAATGATTATAGTAAAGTATTGGAATAAAGTTCCCAACTTGACTGTGATGCGTCTTGATAGGCCAGCTCATGTGTTTGCCGTTGAAGAGGTCAAAGATGAAAAGCTGTGGTATTATGATATCAAGTGTTTTCTCCAAAGTCAAAATTATCCTCCTGGGGCATCTTTGAAAGATAAGAAGACTTTGAGAAGATTAGCCAGCAATTTCTACCTGAATGGTGATGTGTTGTACAACAGAAACTTTGTTATGGTTCTGCTCAGATGCGTGGATAGATACAAAGCATACTTATTAATGACTGAAGTCCATGAAGGTTCCTTTGGTACTCACTCCAATGGACATGCAATGGCAAAAAAGATGTTGCGAGCATGTTACTATTGACTGACAATGGAATCTGACTGTTGCAAGTTTGTGAAGAAGTGCCACAAGTGTCAAATATATGCAGATAAGATTCACATTCCTCCGACACTATTGAATGTCATTTCCTCCCCATGGCCCTTCTCCATACGGGGAATTGATATGATTGGCATGATTGAGCCCAAACCGTCGAATGGACATCGTTTCATTTTGGTAGCTATTGACTACTTCACAAAGTGGGTTCAAGCGGCATCGTATGCGAATGTAACAAAGCAAGTTATTGTAAGGTTTATCAAGAATCAGATTATATGTCATTATGGTGTGCCAAGTAAGATCATTATTGATAATGGATCGAACTTGAATAACAATATGGTTGAAGCTCTTTGCAAGGACTTCAAGATTGCACATCATAATTCTTCTCCCTACAGACCCAAGATGAATGGGGTTGTTGAAGCTGCGAATAAGAACATCAAGAAGATTATTCAGAAGATGGTTGTAACGTACAAGGATTGACATGAGATGCTCCCATTTGCTTTGCACGGGTATCGTACATCTATCCGCACTTCAACAGGGGTAACCCCTTTCTCTCTTGTTTACAGAATGGAAGTTTTGCTCCTCGTAGAGGTTGAGATCCCATCATTACGTGTGCTGATGGAAGCCAAGTTGACTGAGAATGAATGGTGTTAGGCCAGGTATGACCAGCTGAATCTGATTGAAGAGAAGAGATTGACTGTCATGTGCCATGGTTAGTTATATTAGCAGAGAATGAAGAAAGCTTTTGATAACAAGCTTGGACCTCATGTTTTCCGAGAAGGTGACCTTGTGCTCAAGAAGATTCTATCTTTCAAACCAGATTCTAGGGGCAAATGCAATACTAAGTATGAAGGTCCATATGTTGTTAAGAGAGCCTTTTTAGGCGATGCTTTGATTCTTACAACTATGAATGGTGAAGAGTTCACGCGTCTTGTGAATGTAGATGCAGTCAAGAAATACTTCGCCTAAAAAAGGAAAAGAACAGCTCGCTAAGTTGAAATCCTGAAAGGGCTGCTTAGGCAAAGAAGAGCGTCTTGGAGGATCAAAAACCCGAAAGGGCGGTCCAGGCAAAAATTAGAGAAATAAAATAGAAAGATTTATCCTGATAAGTTTAGTACCCCACCTTGGGGAAATTTATGCAAAATTAGGGATTATGGCAAGCAACTGTATCCTACTGATCTTCCGTTTTGAAGGCGTTCTTGAGCACAACGGTCGATTTTGATTGTTTCGTCCCTAGTAGCGGTCAAGAGCACAATGGATATTAGGAGTTGGTAGAAGTATTAGTGATCATTGTATTTAATTTAACCCTTTTTCCATGGAAATTACCATTTTTAACTATCTAAAAATCTATGGAGTCATGTCATTTACAAACTACCATTCTATTAAGTAAAGTTGAGCTTTTATCCAATTGTTTCTACTCTTATTTAATTCTGCCAAATAGTTTTAAATTTTATTATGATCATCTTGAAAATTAAAATTTTAATCAAAATCATATTTTCTTAAACATATAAAAGCATTAATTTTAAGCAATCGATTTCATTTAAGAGGAGTATCAACAGTGGTTCGAAAGCAGTAAAGCCCTAAGTGTGGAGCATTATTGGTTCTCCCCAAGCAGTACGCGCAATTTCTCTTTCATCCCCGACAATATTGTTCAACACCCGGTATTTGTTGATTTCTCCAGGAGGTTAATTCTCCATTGTCCCCAACTAAGTTGGTATTCATTCCCCATCCGAGTTTATATTTGTTCTCTAGCGGAATGCAGACATTTCGTTGTAGTAGTTCGCATGATTCTGGCAGAACTTTGGTTTTCTCGCTAGTCGCAATCGGATTTGCTCCTAGCAAAGTTTCCTCCTAGTTTCTAAGCATCTATTTATGTTTATCCCCTGCAAAGTTGTCTCCCATTTGATGTGGTTTTGACCAAAAATTCCCTGCAGAATTGGTAACATTTTCCTCAGCAGATCTCCTCCTTCCCCAGCTAGGGTTGAGCCTTTGGGATGTTGATCTCTCTTTTCTCCAGCAGTTGTTTCCATCTTTTGTGGATTGACCGAGAATTGTATCGATGATTCAAATCTGCGACTTCTTTGTATCCTTTGAGATCGTTTTGTCAGCATAATCACCATTATATACATATACATACACATATATGCATTCATATAACTTCATTTTTTTCACTTATTAACTCATTCTTGTAATTCTTATTCTCTGTTATGGTGGTACTTGATCCACGTACAGATTTGGTGTGTCTCTCCTCCTTCAATTGTAGAGTGTCAGCCCCTTAAGCAGAAAGATTTTAACCCTTCTCGTTTCCCCACTGAGTTATTTCCTCATTGATGATTATTATTTCAACCTCCTCCCTAGTTGATTATCTGGATGGAATCACTCCCCTTTAGTTATACCCTCATTGGGTTGAGTCTTGTTTGACCGTTTCTTTCTAGATCTTACCTAGATAGATATTTTTGGTCCCCTAAGAGTTTTTACCCAATAACTGGTAGTATTCTTCTTAGTTGGCGATTTGTTACTTCTTGCCCAATACCCGGCAAAAGTAACTCCTTTTTCTCCCTAGCTAATTCGTTTTCACGTTTCCTCAGGAAGTATATCCTTGATATGTTCATCCTAACCGGTGACAAATATTTTCTTCCCCTTCTTTGAGTTTATCCTTGATATGTTCATCCTAACCGATGAAGGATATTCTCATCTTTGGTATTCTACCCAGTAACAGGTAGTTGTAATCCCTATTTTGTTTCCTAGAGAGTTAATCCTTGATATGTTCATCCTAACTAATGACGGGTTTCCTCCTCTTTGCGGCCTTCTTCCCAGTAACTAGTAGTTGTAAATCCTGTTTTTCTCCCCTCGGAGTCTATCCTTGATATGTTCATCCTAACCGGTGAAGAATATTCTCTTTGATGATATTCTATCTAGCGTCCGATAGATGTAATTCCTACTTTTGTTGTTCAGGTGGTTTATCCTTGATATGTTCATCTTAACCGGTGACGGATATCTTCCTTAACATCCTTAGGCAAGTTTATCCTTGATATGTTCATCTTAACCGATGACGGATTTTCTTTCCTTTGAGTCTATCCTTGATATGTTCACTTTAACCAGTGACGGATATTCTCTCCCTTTGGTCTTCTGCCCAATAACCGGTAGTTGTAAATCCTATTTTGAGCTTTTCCCCAGCAAGTCTATTCTTACCCAGTAACCGGTAATGAATTCACATCCTGGCGACCCTCAGTGATTGATCCTTGATATGTTTACCCTAACCGGTAACAGATGTCCTCTCTGTCATATTTCTATTACCCCCTTCCCTAGTAACAGGTAGTGGATAATATATTTCTGCTCCTCCTGTGTTGAAGATTGTTTCTTCCCCAGTCGAGTTGAGTGCGTGTTTCATTAGTGAAGTCGTTTTTCCTGTAGGGTTCGAGTATTTCAGTTTTTTTTTAGATCTACATGTTCCCCTGTAGACGTTCCTTTTGTTTCCCCAGCTGAGTCTTTCCATTTTCATGGAATTCCTCTAGTCCAACAATTGTTTTTAAGTCGTAGCCTGGCCTACGCATAACCCTTTATCCCCTAGAGTCTATGTCTCCCCAGTAAGTTTTTCCTTACGGAATGCATTACACTTCTACGGACTTTCGGTGTCTCTGATTTCTTTTCCTTTGTGGCAATATTTCCCCACAGAGATTTATTTTACATTCATATCATATGCATCATGAGGTCTCTTAGGGACCAAAATTTGTTTCTATATGTTGTTATTTAATCCCATTCTACTGAGTCGATACGAAGATTTTAACCTTCTCCTCCTCAGTTAGAATGTCCTTAAATAGGGGCAGCTGTAAGACCCCAATTTTGACCCTAAGACCCCTCATGTTATTCATATCATATGCATTATCATTGGGATCACACGTTGGCATCCTCCTCACCCTTCACTCCTTGGGTTTATTTTGGGAGAGATCACCAAGTACCATGTGATTGTATCATACTTGTTATTTTATCATTTACTAACCAAAATACCAAAAATATGTCTTTGCATTTGTCTAACTCTTTTGTAGGTAGGGCACTTGATCACCTTTGATCTATCAAGTTCACATCTAGGGTTTAAGACCCTCATTTCAAAGAGCTCAAGCAAGGAATGCCCCACAAAGGCTCTAGATATCATATATGAGTCCCCGTGATCTTTACATGTTATTTTGATCAAGAATTCTTCAAAAGTTTGGATTTGGTTTGCCTTGGAAACCCTAATTCATCTGGGTATCTTGTGTAACTTCTTCAACAAGCTTCTTCACCAATTGATCAAATATTTCAAGGGCATCTCAAATTTCATCATCTTATGCATATATGATCTCCCAAGAATCCAAAAAAAAGTCAAGAGAATTGCAAGTTAGCAAGGTGGTTGATGGAGGTTGACCAGAGTATTTCATCTAATTAAAACTAGGTTCCCCTAGACCCCATCTCCTACAATTTTCATCATACGAAAATTATTCCAAGATAAACGTTACTCTAAATGACATTCCAAACAACTTTCATGTTGAGGTCAAGAGCTATTTTTGCTTGGAAAGTCATTTTTTATGTTGAACGATTATAGGTCATTTTGTCTAAACCCTAATTTGAAAGTCAATTTCCCAAGGCCATAACTTGCTCAATTTTTATGAGATGAAAGGTTTCCAAGTTTCACAATCAAATTCAAGGTGTCTACTTCAACTTTTATGTTTGTAGGAAGAGATAATTCAACTTTTATGAGCATGTGATATGAGGATACATTATAGGTCATTTTGGACCAATACCATTGAACAAGTGATTTTCCTCAACTTCAAAAATGCATAACTCATTCATCCCAAATCCAAATGAGATCAAATTTGTGACCATTTTGAAGGTTTTTGAAATAGATACAACTTTGATGAAGACACTTTTGCTCATTTGAGGCTCACAAAAAAAGTTAGCCAAGGTGGAATAATTGAACATATGGTTTAACACGTAGAAACTTTTTTAACATGTTGAAATTTCAAAACTCCCACCTCAAAATTCATCATGATACGAGCTCCAAATGGAAAAGTGTTCAACATAAGAGTTGTTTCTCTTGATCTAACCTTTCCAAAGGGTCCAAATTCATTCATTTTGGACAAGGATTGAGGGGTCTGCGCATGGTCTGAACATGGCTGCATCAATTAGCAAGGATCAATCTTCAAACATCAATACACGTTTGCCTTGCATTACAATCCACATTCAGACTCAATTACACTAGCATATTGATTGAATTGAGTAGCTTCATGGGCCTGTACACGCCCATGCAAGCATGTACTTCACTTTGCCAAATTTGGAAATATTTTGAAAGGTGCAAATAACACTTGCTTGAGCTATAAACAAGAGGCCATTGGCATCAGAAATTGGACCTCACATTTGCCTCCCACACTTGAAACCCTCACATTTGAAAGGAAAACTTGAGAAATTTCATTTGAAATTTGAGTTTGAATCTCACTATTTTGAGATTCAAAAACTCGAGGATCCAAAGCCTTGTACCAATCCTAAGTTACTTCTGCAAGCTTCTTGAGCAAGATCAAACAAGAATTGAAGCAAGAGAGATCAAGTTCTGCACAACATTGAAGGTATTTTTCCAGATTTTTCTTCTCTTCGATTCTCTCTCAATTCTCATCAACTCTCTTGGATCCTTGGTTGTCTAAAGTCCTACCAATGTAGGCAAGAAGATTGAGTTTCTTTGAGGTCAAATCGAAGTAACTCAGTTCATACACCTCAAAATTCAACTCCATGTATCTCTCAATATACTTGGAGTTAGTATGAATTGAGGTCAGATTCGTGATCAGTGCCATTTTTTATTTAAGATCACGTCCTTCTTTCTCATTTTTGTGATGGTGATGAGAGAACCAGTCCGGCCAAGGTCATCGGAGAAGATGACCGGTGGTTTTCTCCGGCGGTGTGCTGGACAAGTTCTGAGCCACATGATCAAGCCAATGCGTTTTAATCTTGAGAATTCTTTGTGATTACCAACTGTGTAGCGCGCTGACTAATGTACACCATGGAATGAGCATTTTCATCAACTTGATCTGCCACCTCAATTAATGAGGGAGATCAAGTGGTCCACGTTTTTCTAATTAATTGAATTTTCATTTTATTTGGCTTATTTTCATTAATTCATATTAAATTTAATATTGATCCCAAAAATATGAGAGTTTCACCAAAAAAATTTAAATAAATTCCTCTTTCATTTTTTGAATTAAAATATATTTTTTGGATCATTATTAATATATTTCATGATTTAATTGATTTTGCAAATATTTTTAATTGTTTAAAAATACTTTTAAGTTTCCAAAAATTCTGAAATTTTTTCTCCAAGGTCCTTTGACCTTGTTTGACCTATGATAAATCTCATGGCCATTTCTTTGGTGTTTTGATGAGGTTTTAGGAAATTGACCTACCATAATTTAATTTAATGCATATTTTTATTATTTTTAATTATGTAAATGCCAAATTAATTGTGTAGAGCTATTTTAATTGACTTCGTGAGTTTGACTTATGTTGTTGGGCCTTGGTCAAGGTTGATTTAACTTTGCTAGGTTAAGATCATTGGATTTAGGGGATTGATGGAATGTACATTCCATCTCCCAAAATGAATGAATGATCTTAATTTGATAAAAGTTCTCCTTTGACCAATTTGTGTTTGATCCATTCCCCCTCCCTCTTCATCTCATTCCACTTCTTTATCCATTCATATTATGGACCTATGATATGTCTATATCCTAAGGCTAGTTGATTGTAAAATCAACATAAGTATCGATGAGATTAGGTCCCCCATTTTGCATATTCTTTTTGTGTGTGGTATGTTTCATGAGCATAGTCCATTATACTATGTCTCTAACATGCATTAACACCAAAATTATATTTCCCGACCTCATATAGTTGTGACTTCTACATAAGTCCAATTACGATTGCTTAACATAGCGCTAAATTTTTACACAAAAAGCATAGCATTCTAGTTAGTGAGATTGTAAGTCTCCCCTCTTTCATGGTATTGTGTGGAAACTTGACCTTTTTTCCTTCCTTTGGAAGATGTCTTGGTTCAAGGATCCATACTTGTGATAAGTGGGTTGAGTGTTCTCCAAAGAATGACTTAAACAAAAGAAAAGCAAAAGCAGTACTAACTTCTAATCAACTAACAATTAACATTTATTTTCAAGTCATTTACTTTTAATACACTTTAATTTTAAGCCTTATTCATTTGCCATTATTCATACCATTTGGACCATATTTTGTGATATTTTTGTGGTTGAATATACTTGTTTGTGTTTGTGGTCTTTTGACCTTAATGTACATAATAAGAACAAAAACCCTAAAAGACATTTTGGGTGGACTGTTGATTTGATCTAAGACAATGGACTTAGAATTTAGGCAACACTCCCTATGCAAAAGGACTTGGCCAATGCCAACTTTCATGAAACCAAGTGCTTGTGAAAAGAACATTCATCTGATACAACTTTGAAGATCTGTTTGAGTTCATTTGCAACATGATCATTATCAAGTTGTTATTTTGAACCTGTGACTTATACTATCTTTGAAATCATCTGACACATGGGCAAATTTTGAAGAAGATCATGAAGTTTCTAAGCTTGGATGTGGCTATCTTTATTTGATGCCTCGCTCTTCAACTTGCTATTTGTGTATTGTTTGTTGCTTGATTCAAAAGTCCAAGGGAAATTTGGGTTTCTATATGACATTCTTGTCTATTGGATTGCAGCCCATTGGTCAGATCTTTTCAACTCTCAACTTTTAAATTTGTGCTTAGGATTAGTCTCTTCATCTCCTCCCCACTTCTTTAATTTCAAAATCTCTACCTCCTTTTAAATTTTTCTTTGCTTGTGTTTGTTGTTTTCTAAGCTTAAACCATATTGCAAATTAGAAACTTTGGCCTTATGCCATTGAATTTTTAGACTCTTTTCTTAATCAAATTTGTAAATGAACTTAACTATACTTAACTTAAAATTTCAAAAGCCAAAAAGAACTAACACTCATTCAAACCTCTTTAGGCCTTTTTGTGCCTTTGTTAAACTTAATTTTTTGTTAAAAGCAATGCACTTACTTTAAAATTGATACCACGAACTATGAGGTTTAGATCCCTCATTTTTATGTTGGTACGTAGGCACAAGTCTGAAGGTCTTGTCAAACACCAAAATATAATTAATGAATTCTTTTCTCAACCCCTCACTCTTTTTATTTGCAAACATCATTTGTACAAAAACACATATGCACACAAGAAAGGGCTCCCTAGAAGTACCTGGGACACTTTGGGTACTAACACCTTCCCTCTGTGTAACCACCCCCCTTACTTGTAATCTCTGGAATTTTATTAGTTTTAATTTAAAAACTTCTTATTTTTGGGTTTTGTTCATACTTTTCCCTTTTCCCTTGGAAATAATAAAAGTGCGGTGGCGACTCTAGTTTTATTGACGTCTAGCTTGTCCATAGCTTTATGGTCATGAATTTGCCGTTATAGTATGATACAATCAAATAGGCTTGGTGATCTCTCTCAATGCACACGCAATGAATTAGGGGTAAGGAGGATGCCAAGGTGTGATCCCAAAGCCAATGCATATGATGAGATAACATAAGGGATCTTAGGGTCAAAATTAGGGTCTTACATCTGCCCCTATTTAAGGACATTCTAACTGAGGATGTGAAGGTTAAAATCTTCGTATCAACTCAGTATAATAGACTCAAATAACAACAATAGAAACAAATTTTGGTCCCTAAGAGACCTCATGATGCATATGGTATGCATGTTAAAATAATCTCTATGGGGAAAATATTGCCACAAAGGAAAAGAATCCTGACAGATTGAAAGTCCACAGGAGCATAATGCATTCCATAAGGAAAAACTCACTAGGGAGACAAAGAATCTAGGGATAAACTGTTGTGTGTAGGCCAGGCTACGAATTAAAAAACTACTAGAGACACGAGGGGAAATTCAATGAAAATAAATTAATGGAAAGACCCGGTTGGGGGTAAGGAAAATCTGCAGGGGAAACGGGTAGATCATAACAAAACTGAAATACATGAACCAAACAGGGGATTGGCGACTTCACTGAGGAAATACGCGCTCAAACTCAATTAGGGAAGAATGAACTTCAACACAGGAGTACCAGAAGTATATGATATATTACCAGTTACTGGATAGGAAGATAATATACTCTGACAGAGGGACATACGTTACCGGTTAGGGTAAACATATAAAGGATGACTCGCTGAGAAAAAGGAGGTGTATTCATTACCGGTTACTAGGTAAGAATGACCTGCTGGAGAAAATAGGATTTACAACTACCTGTTACTGGGCAAAAGACCAAAGAGATATATCCTCATTGGGTAATAGACTCTCAGGAGACCAAAATATCTATCTAGGTAGTAACTAGAAAGAAACGATCGAACAAATGACTCAATCTAATGAGGATATATCTCAAGGGGTGGTTCCATCCAGATAGTTAATTGGGAAGGAAGCTGAAGCAATAATCATCCACGAGGAAATAACTCAGTGGGGAAATAAGAAACATTAAACTTTTTCTGCTTAAGGGGTTGACACTCTGCAATTTGAATGAGGACAAACACACCAAATCTGCATGGGGAAATAATTATGCTGACAAAACAATCACAAAGGATATAAATATCACATATCTAAATCACCACTGCAACACTCGGCTAATCTCAATAAGATGGAAACACCGAATGGAGAAAAGATGCTGAGGATGAACATCAATAATCTGGTTCCGAATAACTCAATCCTACCTGAGGAGAGAGAACCATATCAAATGGGAAACAACCTCGCAGGGGACTAAATCAAACACTTCTCAGAATTAATATTGCCACATCTGAAGATGAACTCCGCTGGGGGAAACAAGAGGTAAAACTTTGCACGGCGGATCTAGACAAACTGTTGAGGTTGTGAGCCTTCAACTCAGCTGGGAAAAATTTGCGAAAGGGACCGATCACCAACTCCACTCTACTGGGGAATAAATGATAGATTGTTTGGAAATTATCGCTAAACCAACTGCTTGGGGAAGACCAACAAGGCTTTGCATGTCAAGACTTACCTGTTTTCAGACTGCTGTTAATATTCTTTGCTGAAATCGATCGCTTTTAAAGTGATTGCTTTGATATTCTTAAGAAAAAATGGTTTTAAATTATTAATTCCTTTCAAAAAAATTATCATCATAAAAATTCAATTTTATTTAGCTGAAAATAAATAAGAGTAGAAACAATTGGATAAAAAGCTCAACTTTATTTAATAGAATGGTAGTCTGTAAATGACAAGACTCCATAGATCTTTACAAAACTTAAAAATGGTAATTTACATGGAAAAGGGCTCTATTGAATACAATGATCACTAATCATTCTACCATCTTCAATATCCATTGTGCTCTTGGCTTTGGTTGAGAATGAAGAATCAGAACCAAACGACTTGCTCAAAATTTCTCGAATGATCAGGACCAACCGAATGTAGTTACTTGCCATAATCCCTAATTTTTGCCTAGATTGCCCCAAGGTGGGGTACTCAGTCTATCGGGATAAAATTTTTATTTTATGTCTCTAACTTTTTCCTTGATCTCCCATGCGAGTTTTCAATCCACCGAGACGCTCATTTTTTTCTAAGTCGCCCTTTCGGGTTTTCAACTTAGCGAGTTGTTCTTTTCTTTCTTAGGCGAAGTATTTATTGACTGCATCGACATTCATAGGATGAGCGAACTCTTCACCATCCATAGTTGTAAGAATCAAAGCACCGCCTGAAAATGCTCTCTTCACAACATATGGGCCTTCATAATTAGGAGTCCATTTTCCCCTAGCATATGGTTTGAAAGATAGAATCTTCTTGAGCACAAGGTCAACTTCTCTGAACACATGAGGCCTGACTTTCTTATCAAATGTCTTCTTCATTCTTTGCTGATATAACTGACCATGGCACATGGCAGTCAACCTCTTCTCTTCACTTAAGTTCAATTGGTCATATCTGGTCTAGCACCATTCATCTTAAGTCAACTTCGCTTCCATCAAGACACGCAGCAATGGGATCTCAACCTCCACGGGGAGCACAACTTCCATACCATAAACAAGAGAGAAAGGGGTTTCCCCTGTTGAAGTGCGAATGGATTTATGGTACCCATGCAATGCAAATAGGAGCATCTCATGCCAATCTTTGCACGTCACAACCATCTTCTGAATGATCTTCTTGATGTTCTTATTTGCAACTTCAACAACTCCATTCATCTTAGGTTTGTAGGGAGAATAATTATGATGTGCAATCTTGAAGTCTTTGCAAAGAGCTTCCACCATATTATTATTCAAGTTTGATCCATTATCAGTAATATCTTACTTGGCAAACCATAACGACATATAATCTGATTTTTGATAAACCTTACAACAACTTGTTTGGTTACATTTGCATATGATGCCCTTTCAACCCACCTTATGAAGTAGTCAATAGCCACCAGAATGAAACGATGTTCGTTTGAAGCTTTGGACTCAATCATGCCAATCATATCAATTCCCCACATGGACAAGGGCCATGGATAGGAAATGACATTCAACGGTGTCGGAGGAACATGAATTTTATCTGCATAAATTTGACACTCGTGGCATTTCTTCACAAACTTGCAACAGTCAGATTCCAATGTCAGCCAATAGTAACCTACTTTAAACATCTTTCTAGCCATAGCATGTCCATTGGAATGAGTACCAAAGGAACCTTCATGGATTTCGGTCATCAACATGTTTGCTTCGTGTCTATCCACGCATCTGAGCAGAACCATATTGAAGTTTCTCTTGTAAATCACATCACCATTCAGGTAGAAATTTCTAGCTAATCTTCTCAAAGTATTCTTATCTTTCAAAGATGCCCCAGACGGGTAAATCTGACTTTTGAGGAAACACTTAATATCAAAATACCATGGCTTTTTCATCTTTGACCTCTTCAACAGTAAACACATGAGTTGGCCTATCAAGACGCATCATAGTCAAGTTGGGAACTTCATTCCAAAACTTTACCATAATCAATGAAGTCAACGTTGCAAGAGAATCTGCCATCCAGTTTTCATCTCGAGGGATATGATCAAACTCAACCTTTGTAAAGAAAGTTGAAATCATCCTTGCGTAGTCTCTATATGGTATCAAATCGGGTTGATTCGTCTCTCATTCACCTTTGATTTGATTCACAACCAAAGCTGAATCTCCATAGACATCAAGATACTTGATTTTGAGATCAATGGCCTCTTCAAGCCCCATAATGCAAGCTTCATACTCAGTCATATTGTTTGTACACTTGAAAGTCAATCTAGATGTAAACGGAAAATGAGTGCCTTGAGGAGTAATAATCATTGTCCGAATGCCATTACCATAAGCATTAACAACTTCATCAAATACCATGCCCCAACAGGAACCAGGTTTTGGCCCTTCTTCAAGCAATGGTTCATCACAATCTTTCATATTCAAGTATAAGATCTCTTCATCAGGAAAATCATAATGCACTGACTGATGATCTTCAATCGGTTGGTGAGCCAAATGGTCAGCGAAGACACTCCCTTTAACAACATCTGCCAACGGGAAATTCTCCCAGTTAAAGCAGGCTTCTCAAAAATGTACTTGATTGGATCCATTTTAGATATCAACCAAGTAGTATCATTTAACATGTACTGGTGTAGACACTTAGCAGCCCAAGCTAATGCACAATAAGTCTTTCCAAGCATAGAATACCGAGTCTCACAGTCGATGAATTTCGTACTGAGGTAGTAAATTGCATATTCTTTCTTTCCAGATTCATCTTGTTGACCAAGAACACAACCCATACTCTCATCGAGCACAGTCAAATACATGATTAAGGGTCTTCCTTTAACAGGCAGAGACAGAATCAGAGGCTAAAGCAGATACTCCTTGATACTATCAAAAGCTTTCTGGCAGTCCTCGGTCCAATCACAAGACTGATCTTTCCGGAGGAGCTTGAATATAGGAACACATGTGGCAGTCATATGCGATACAAATCTTGAGATATAATTCAAGCGATGGAGAAAACCTCTGACTTGCTTCTCATTTTTGGGCGCAGGCATCTCTTGTATTTCTTTGACCTTGGCAGGATCAACCTCAATACCTTTTTCATTGACAATAAACCCCAACAACTTACCAGAACGAACACCAAATGTACACATATTAGGATTCAAGGGGAGTTTTTACTTCTTCAAACGCTGGAATAACCTCAACAAAGGCTCAACATGTTCTTGTTCATCACTTGATTTGGAAATCATATCATCAACATAAACTTCAATCTCTTTATGCATCATATCATGAAAAAGAGTGGTCATAGCTCTCTGGTATGTTGCACCAACATTCTTTAAACCGAAAGGCATCACTCTATAACAGAATGTTCCCCAGGGTGTAATGAATATGGTCTTCTCCATATTTTCAGGTGCCATCTTGATCTGATTATAACCGGAAAATCTGTTGATAAATGAAAAGACTTTGAGTTTAGTTGTATTGTCTACCAACATATGAATGTGCGGCAGAGGAAAATCATCTTTCAGACTAGCTTTGTTCAAATCTCAATAATCAGCACACATTCGTACTTTTCCATCTTTCTTAGGAGCAAGCACAATGTTGGCCACCCACTGCAAATATTCGAAGGTTATAAGAAAACCTTTATTGATCTTCTTCTGCACTTCTTCTTTGATATTTACTGCCATATCAGGATGAGTTCTCCTTCATTTCTGCTTGACTGGCGAGCATTCTGGCTTCAACGACAATCTATGCTCCACGATCTCAGAATCCAAACCAGGAATGTCTTGATAGGACCAGGAAAACATATTGGAATACTCTCGAAGAAGATCAATCAATCCCTTCTTGGCCTCTGGAAACAATTGAGACCCAATCTTGAGTTCCTTCACATCATCTTCGGAACCCATGTTGACTAGTTCAATCTGGTATTCAAATGACTAAATGGTTTTTTCCTCATGCTCAAGTAAATGAGATAGTTCATCAGATACTTCATCATCAGTTTCTTCCTCAGCCTCAAACACAGGGAAATCAAAGTTTGGAGAGGGAGTAGGATCATTGTATTCAATGAGTTTAAGAACCAACCTGCATAATGATTTGATATCTTGATTTTAGAGAAGTGAATTGTGACCAAATATTATGCAGATGGAATATCATTATTTTCTATGTTTTTTGTGATTACCATTTTCAGAAAAGCAAAAAGTAAAAATAAAACATCAAAAATGTTGATGAATAAAATTGCATTTTATTGATGATAATAGAAATGCCCAACAATTTTCACTTCTCCCTTAGGCATAGGAGAAGGATGATTTCTTAAAAATGAAAAACAAATTACTTAGAGAGATGAATAACAGTAGGAACATCAAAAACAACCGAATTGTTGCAAGTTTGGCCATGTGTAACAAAGTTGGCGAAAGCTTCGTCTTCATCGTCACCATCCTCAATCACAACAGCTAAGTGTTGATCATCCCCATGAATGAACCCTCCATTATGGAAACTCAGTTGTACATCTTCAGTTCTGACGTTGAACAGTCTTGGTTGAAATCCCAATCCAACCCTATTCTTGTTCTCAGCAATCTCTATCATTCGGCCCCACTGATCAATGTTGACAACCTCAATAGCCTTTTGTGCATCCTTTAGAGAGGACATAGGTTCCCCAGTTTTCTTCTCTTCAGCAATAGACAAGGCTTGGAACAACATTCCAACTTCCTCCTCAGCTTCAACATAAGAAAAGGACAAGCTTGTCGTTCTTCACAAATTTCAATTTCTGGTGTAGAGTCGACGTCACAACTCTGGCTTCATGAATCCATGGCCTTCCCAATAAACAACTATAGACTAGGTGGATATCCATTACCTAGAAAGTAATTTGGAAATCACTTAGACCTATCTTCACTAGAAGGTCCACTTCACCAATGACAATTTTACGGGAACCATCAAACGCTTTAACAACCATGCCACTATACCTCATTGCGGCACCTTGATAAGAAAGTCCGAACAAAGTTGACTTTGGAAGCACGTCCAGTGAAGACCCAGTGTCAACTAGTACATTAGACATAGCGTCCTCCTTGTAGTTCATTGAAATGTGTATCGCCAAATTGTGATTCTTGCCTTCCTCAAGAAGCTCGTCATCACAAAAACTCAAATTATAGCACGAAGTGATGTTGGCAATAATATGGTCAAACTGACCCACAGTTACATCATGTTCTATATAAGCTTGCTCAAGCACTTTTTGCAACGCCTCCATATGTGCCTCATAGTTCATCAATAATGATAGCACGAAGATCTTTGACGGAGTTTGGAGCAGCTTCTCCACCACATTAAACTCACTTCTCTTTATCAACTTTAAAACTTCATCATCATCACTAGCCTTCAGCTTGCTGCATTCACCAAAATGACACACTGGAGTGCTAATCGGACTCATCACTGGAATCTCTACCTTCTTACTGGCTGCAACATCTTCTACTTCTTTCGGGAAAACTAGACCGAACACACGACCACTACAGATCACCTTAGCAATATCAGTAATATTTACCATAGAGTCTACAACTGGTAAAGGAACCTCTTGACCATTCTCAATCATCATGGTGTTGTACTGATACGGCACAACTTTATCGGATGAATACGGAACAGGGCCCGCTAACCGTATTACCAACGGCGATACCGATTTATTGCTGTTGTTGTTGCTGCTACTATCGAACTGAATAACTATCCGCTTAGGGGTCTTGAACACTGGCACGATTACATTTACATCATTTATATCTCTTGACTGACAAATTTCGATAAGCCCTTCGTCCATCAACCTCTGAATATCCCTCTTGACAATAACATATCCACGAGGGTTTACAGTGCATATTACACAACCATCATGGTGCTAATACCTTCCCTTTTTATAAAACACCCTCGTACCTTAGAATCCCCCCCCCCCCCCCCCCCCGCTTTTTATTTAGCTTAAGTTTAATCTTCTAGATTTCCATTTGGAAGAGGTATGTGGCATACTTGTTGATTTTATATCCAAGTGAGAGCCCTTATTTCAATTTTATGCAAAGATCTATCTTCCACATCTTTGTGATGCTTTAAAAGTGAGTTTTCTCCTTAAGATGACAATTTATCTCTTTCTCATAAAATCAACCCCAACAAATCCCTTCTTACTTTTGAACCCGAACTACGAGGTTTTGATCCTCACGGGTACGTAGGCATAAGACTCAATATTTTTCCAAATCATTAAACAATAAAAAGATGTTCTTTTTCTCATCTCCTCAATCAAATAACAAACAGTTTTAAACCAAACACATATATTTAAAAGGTTAATGTAGAGTACTACAGATGATTAGGATGTTAATACCTCCCCTTTTCATAACACACACCCGTACCTTAGAATCCCCCCCCCCTTTTGCTTAGCTTAAGTTTAATCTTCTAGCTTTGCATATGTATATATATATATTATATATATTATAATATATATATATTATATATATATATAATATATATATAATTATATATATATATATATATAATATATATATATATAATATATATATATATATATATATATTATATTATAATAATATATAATATATATATAGGGTTATTTTTTAATCTTTCCCCTTCCCTTGGATAAATTAAAGTTCGATGGTGATATTTTGATTCATGAGTCAAGTCTAATCAATAGCTTGGTCTCCGATTCTTCACCACGACACATGGGAAGCTTCTATGTGTGCTATCTACTGAGGTGGTTGAAGGACTCTTTAGTGTCTTAGTTCAGTTCTATGATCATCTCTATCAGTGCTTCACTTTTCCTAATTATCAGCTTATGCCTATGTTGGAGGAGTATTCCTATCTCTTGGGTACACCCGTATCTAACAAGGTGCCTTTCAGTGGATTAGAGGAGATTCCTAAATCTCAAGTCATAGTTGATGCTCTTCATTTAAAAAAATATGATATTTATGCCAATATTACGAAGGAAATGAGGGATCTGAGGCCTGACTTCTGAATTTCTGATTGGGAGAGCTACCACTTTTTCTCAAGCTGGTAGTATGGACACTTTCTAAGCCATATTTGTATTACTCGTTTATGGTCTAGGATTACTCCCTAATATTGACAACTTTGTTGATGTTAATGCCATTAGAACCTTCTTGATTGGGAATCTTATTCCGACTTTGTTGGGTGACACATATTTATCTCTACATTTAAGGAATTCTAAGGGTGGTGGAACCATTGTGTGTTGCGTCCCTCTTATGTACAAGTGGCTTATTTCACACTTGCCACAGACACCAATTTTCTTGGAGAACAAGTAATGTCTACGATGGTCTCAAAGACTTATGTCTCTCACTAATGATGATATTACTTGGTATGATTTTGCATATGATGGCTTGGAGATTATTGATAGTTCTGGTGAACTCTCTAATATGCCTCTCATTGGTACATAAGGAGGAATCAATTACAACCCTGGTTTGGCTCGTCGTCATCTTGGGTTCCCCTTGAAGGATAAACCTATCAACATTTAGTTAGATGGCCTGTTCTATCAAGAGGGTAAAGATGCCCAAAATTTGAAAGGAAGGATGATGAATTCTTGGCATAATGTTTATAGAAAGGGAAGAACCGAGCTTGGACCATGCAATTGTGTAGCTTTGGAAGCTTACACTAGTTGGGTGAAGAAGAGAGCTTTGGAGCGTAAGATGTCGTACGCATGTGAAAGACTTATGTCTATGGTTGTGGATGAGCCATCAACTCTCCCTAACCAAGATATAGAGGAGTTGGTAGAAGCACTAGCTAAGATGAAGCAAGAGAGGGACCTTTGGGAAGAACGGTTCCATGCTTTGAACCGAAAGCAAGTGGAGTTGAAACTTGAGTTGAAAGATAAGGATGCACTCATTGAGATTCTTGAAGAGCGTGTAGTGAAGAGAGAGAGAGAGAAAGAGAGAGAGAGAGAGAGGAGAGAGAGAGAGATGATTTATTTTCCTCTAGTATTCCTCAGCCTTTCGATGCTTGGAAGAAGATCCTCGATCAACTCATCATCGAGAAAGCTCATATGAAGACTGCTTATGAGTCAGAGATCAGATGCATCAGAAGGAAGTATACGCCCTTGGCCAGTTTAGTTGGTGCAGTTTCTAGGGATCCCTAGGATGATATTTTCCTTTTCTCTTATATTTTTATTTTGGTTTCTGAAATTGCACCCAGTGTAATCCTTCCAAAATTTTATGAATAAAAAGAGATTTTATGGTCAATTCCAATTGTTATTATTGATCATTATTATTTATGAGATATTTGCAATTAAGACTTTGTATGTTCCTTGAAAATAAAAAAATAAAAAAAATTACGTTCATGCATCATTTGCATCACAGGTTTCTAGCCCTTCAGCCAGATGTCTCATTGTTCTTCATCTTTGTATCAGACAAGCTGACTCATCAATATGATACTCGTGCTAATCGTCAATGAAGGATGGATCATTTGGAACAAGAGAGCTGAGAACTCAAGAAAGAAGTTGCTAGACTCACCGCTCTCATGGAGTCACTCATTGCAGCCCAGAATCAAGCGACTCCAACTCCTACAACTCTGCAATAGAGGAAAGTCATCTCAGAGAACGTCTTAACGCCAGTGTCTGTGGTTCCTGACAGCTAGACTACATAAACTATACCTTCCAGATTCCTGTTGGGTATGCCTCCGAATTATGTGCCTGGAGGTTATGCTCCTACTGTTGCTCATATGCCGACATCTAGCCCGGTCATGTTTGGTCCTCCTCCTGTTGTGCATGTTATGCCTTGTGTTGAAGAAACTATCTATCATTCTGAGCCGTATGAGGGCCCTGATATGTATGAGAAAATGGATGAGATGAAGGACCAATTTCAAGAGCTGAAAAAGGAATTGAATCCCCTGAGGGGTGAAGATTTGTTTGGGAAGAGTGTTGCCGAACTTTGCTTAGTGCCCAACGTGAAAATCCCTGCTAAGTTTAAGGTCTTTGACTTTGAGAAGTACAAGGGAAATACTTGTCCTTTGAGATATCTTGTGATATACTCCCGCAAGATGTCTACCCATACAGATAATGATCAATTTCTCAACCACTATTTCCAAGACAGTTTGATCGATGTCACGCTTCGGTGGTATATGGGTTTAGACAGTGACAACGTCCGTACTTTCAATGACTTAGGTGAGGCCTTCGTCAAACAGTACAAGTACAACATATATATGGTGCCGGATCGTGACCAGTTATGGTCTATGTCTTAGAAGGATAAAGAGACGTTTAAAGAATATGTGCAGAGGTGGAGAGAGTTTGCATCTCAAATCAGTCCTCCATAGAAGAAAAGGAGATGATGAAGATCTTCCTTAAAACTTTGAGTTCATTATATTATGCGTATATGATTGCTAGTGCTCCGAATGATTTCACCGAAATGGTGAACATGGGGATGCATTTAGAAGAGGGTGTCTGTGAGGGTCGTTTTCTAAAGAAGAAGCATCTACGAGCAAGAAATATGGGGGTAGTTTCTCAAAGAAGAAGGAGGGAGAAACCAATTCAGTATCTATGGGGAGGCAAATGAGGCCTCGTGTGAGGAAGAATTCTAGATCTCAACAGCATCATCAAATATCCTCTATTATTCCTGTATTTACCAACTTGTTGTCCAATCAGCACCAGTTCAACAGCAACAACAACAACAACAGTAACGTACTCACAACAATCAGCATAACAATTATGAAAGGAAGAAGGTCATACTTTATCCTATTTCGATGACCTACCTCGAACTGTATCCATCTCTTATCGTCAAGAATTTGATCCAGCTGAAGAATCCTCCACATACACCTGAACCTCTACCATGATGGTATAAGCCCAATCAGCATTGTGCTTATCATCAAGGGTCATCCGGCCATGACATCGAGAATTGTTATCCGTTGAAGTATGAAGTCTAGAAATTGACAAAAGTGAGATGGTGTCCTTTGAGGACCGCGCGCCAAATGACAAAGCTAATCCGTTACCCTCTCATGGTAACTCTTTTATGAATATGGTGGACGGTTTTCTTAGTAAGTACAGGGTTTTTGATGTCCGATGTCTCCAAAGGTATTTGGTGGAGATACATAGAACTTTGTGCTTGATTAGTTACTGTGAGCATGATCATGATGGTTGTGTTATTTGTAGTGTTAATCCACGAGGATTATGATTGTTAAGAGGGACATTCAGAAGTTCATGGATGAAGGTGTGATTCAAATCAACCAAGCTAGATATTTGGGTGATGATGTGAATGTAATTGTGCCAGTGTTCAAGACTCATGAGCGAGTAGTAATCCATATTGACAGTAGCAAAAGAAGTGATAGATTGGTATCACCATTGGTAATACGGTTAGAGGGCCCAGTCCCGTATGCATCCGATAAAGTTTTACCTTAAAAATATAATGCTACTATGATTCAAGATGTTCCTCTTCCCGCAGCCAATTCAGTGGTAAGCATTGTTGATGTTGTTAAAGTGGCCCGAAGAGGTCGAGTATTTAGCCTGGTGTCCCCGAAGGTTGTGGAGGATGTTGTGGTTGGTAAGAAGGCAGATGTTCCGTTGGTTAATCCTGCTAACGCTCAAATCTGTCAGTTTGGTGAATCCAGCAGTCTGAAGGTTAATAATGATGATGATGAAGTGCTTCGTTTGATTAAGAAGAGTGAGTTTAATGTTATGGAGCAGTTTCTCCAAACGCCGTCCAAGATCTTTGTCGTATCTTTGTTGATGAACTTTGAGGCACACTAAGAGGCATTGTAGAAGGTGCTTAAGCAAGCATGTGCGGAACATGATGTTACGGTAGATTAGTTTGATCATATCGTTGCTAATATCACTTCGTGCAATAATCTGAGCTTCTGCGATGAAGAGCTTCCCGAGGAAGGCAGGAATCATAATCTGGCCCTCCATATATCCATGAATTGTAAAGAAGATGATTTGTCCAACATATTGGTAGACACCTGTTCATCTTTAAATGTGCTACCCAATACTACTTTGGCTAGGCTATCCTATCAAGGCGCACCCATGAGGTATAATGGTGTGGTTGTGAAAGTGTTTGATGGTTCCCGTAAAACTGCCATTGAGAAGTGGACCTCCCAATTAAGATTGGTCAGAGTGATTTCCAGATTACTTTCCAAGTAATGGATATTCACCCGGTCTATAGCAGTTTATTGGGAACGCCGTGGATTCATGAGGTTGGTGTTGTCACATTTACTCTGCATTAGAAGCTCAAATTCATTAAGAATGGCAAGCTCGTTATCATTGGAGGTGAGAAAGCGATGTTGGTAAGCCATTTGTCATCTTTCACATATGTTGAAGCTGAAGAAGTTGTCGGAACTCCATTCCAAGCTTTGTTTGTAGCTAATCAGATCCATAGGACTGGGGCATCCATGTCTTCTTTGAAAGATATGCGAGAAATTACGTAGGTTGGTGACACAGGCAAGTGGGGTCGTGTCGTGGAAGTCGTCGAAAACAAGAACAGGGATGGTCTGGGATTTGAGCAAGGACCATTCAAAGAAGAAGTCGACCTTTCAAACCCATTAAAATTTTTTCCCATATCTGCATAATATTTGTTTGTACTTCATATTTCTAAAATCAAAATATCAAATCATTATATAGGTTACTTTTCAAACCCATTAAAAATTATGATCCTACTCCCTCTCCAAACTTTGATTTCCCTGTGTTCAAAGCCGAGGAAGAGAATGGTGATGAACACGTTTCTGATGAGTTATCCTGATTGCTTGAGCACGAGGAAAGAACCATTCATCTGTTTGAAGAACAGATTGAGTTGGTCAACTTGGGTTCCGAAGATGATATCAAGGAGGTCAAGATTGGGTCACAGCTTTGTCCAGAGGTTAATAAGGGGTTGGTTGAGCTTCTTCGAGAGTATGTTGATGTGTTCACTTGGTCTTATCAAGACATGCCAGGTCTTGATACCGATATTGTGGAGCATAGATTATCGTTGAAGCTAGAATGTCCTCTAGTCAAGCAGAAGTTGAGAAGAACTCATCCCGACATGGCAGTGAAGATCAATGAAGAAGTGCAAAAGCAGATTGATGTCAGGTTCCTTGTTACCTCCGATATCCGCAGTGGGTGGCCAACATTGTGCATGTTCCTAAAAAGGATAGAAAAGTGCGCATGTGTGTTGATTATTGAGATTTGAATAAAGTCAGTCCTAAAGATGATTTTCCTTTGCCACACATTGATATGTTGGTAGATAACACATCTAAGTTCAATGTCTTTTCTTTTATGAACGAAAGATATGGAGAAGACCACATTCATTACGCCTTGGGGAACATTCTGTTATCGAGTGATGCCTTTCGGTTTGAAGAATGTTGGTGCAACATACTAAAGAGCCATGACCACTCTTTTCCATGATATGATGCATAAAGAAATTGAGGTCTATGTTGATGACATAATTTCCAAATCAAGATATGAAGATGAGCATGTTGAGCACTTATTGAAGTTCTTCCAGCGTTTGAGGAAGTATAAACTCCGCTTGAATCCCAATAAGTGTACATTTATGTTCGCTCTGGTAAGTTTTTGGGCTTTATTATCTATGAGAAGGGTGTTGAAGTTGATCCTGCTAAGTCAACGCAATACAAGAGATGCCTGCACCCAAAACTGAGAAGTAAGTCAGAGGTTTTCTCGGACGCTTGAACTATATTTTAAGATTTATATCGCATATGACTGCCACATGTGTGCCTATATTCAAGCTCCTTCAGAAAGATCAGTCTTATGATTGGACCAAGGATTGCAAGAAAGCTCTTGACAGTATTAAAGAACATCTGCTTGAGCCTCTGATTCTGTCTCCGCCTGTGGAAGGAAGACCTTTGATCATGTATTTTACTGTGCTTAAAGAGAGTATGGGTTGTGTTCTTGGTCAGCAAGACGAATCTGGTAAGAAAGAATATGCTATTTCCTACCTCAGCAAGAAGTTCACCGATTATGAGTCTCGGTATTTTATGCTTGAGAAAACATGATGTGCTTTGGCTTGGGCTGCTAAGCGTTTGCGCCAGTATATGTTGAATCATACTATTTGATTGATATCCAAGATGGATCCAATCAAGTACATATTTGAAAAGCCTACTTTAACCGGGAGGATTGTCCGTTGGCATATAATGTTATCTGAGTATGATATTGAATACCGAGCTTAGAAAGCGATTAAAGGTAATGTCTTGGCTGACCATTTGGCTCACCAACCTATTGATGATTATCACTTAGTGCAATTTGATTTCCCTGATGAAGAGATATTATATTTGAATATGAATGATTGTAATAAACCATTGCTTGAAGAAGGGCCAGAGCCTGGTTCCCATTAGGGCATGGTATTTGATGGAGCTGTTAATTCATATGGTAATAGCATTGGGGCAGTGATTATTACTTCTCAAGGCACTCATTTTTCGTTTACAACTAGATTGACCTTCAAATATACAAATAATATGGCTGAGTATGAAGCTTGTAATATGGGACTCGAAGAAGCCATTGATTTTAGAATCTAATATCTTGGCATCTGTGGATATTCAGTTTTGGTTGTTAATCAGATCAAAGGTGAATGGGAGATGAATCAACCCGGTTTGATACCTTATAGATATTATACGACGAGGATATTAACTTTCTCTATAAAGGTTGAGTTTCATCATATCCCTCAAGATGAAAACCAAATGTCAGATACTCTTGCAACGTTAGCTTCCATGATCATGGTGAAGTATTGGAATGAAGTTCCTAATTTCACTGTGATGCACCTTGATAGGTCAGCTCATGTATTTGATGTTGAAGAAATCAAGGATGATAAACCGTTGTACTATGATATCAAATATTTCCTCCAAAGTCCGATTTACCCTCCTGAGGCATCTTTGAAAGATAAGAAGATTTTGAGAAGACTAGATGGCAACTTCTACCTGAATGGTGATGTGTTTTACAAGGGAAATTTCAATATGGTTTTGCTCAGATGCGTGGTTAGTGTAACGGTAAGTTCATGACCATCAAGCTATTGATAAGCTTAACGTCAATAAAACCAGAGTCGCCACCGCGCTTTTATTGATTCCAAAGGAAAAGGGAAAAGTACGAATAAAACCCAAAGATAAGAAGTTTTCAAATCAAAACTAATAAAATGCCAGAGATTACAACTAAGGGGGTTGGTTACACAGAGCGAAGGTGTTAGCACCCTAAGTGTCCTAGGTACTCCTAGGGAGCCCTTTTTTGTGTGTACATGTGTTTGGTATAAAAGATGTTTGAAAAAAAATAGAGTGTGGGGGTGAGAATAGAATTCATTAATTATATTTTTGTGTTTGACAAGACCTTCGGACTTGTGACCAACATAAAAATGAGGGATCAAAACCTCGTAGTTCGTGGTAAAAATTTCAAAGTGAATGCGTTGCTTTTAACACAAGTTTGAGTTTAACAAAGGCACAAAAGGCCTAAAAATGTTTGAATGAGTGTTAGTTCTAGTTGTCTTTTGAAATTTTAAGTCAAGTATAGTTAAGTTCATTTACAAATTGGATTAAGAAAAGAGTTCGAAAATACAATGACATAAGGCCAAAGTTTCTAATTTGCAATAAAGTCTAAGTTTAGAAAACACAAGCAAAGAAGATTTTTAAAAGGGGGGAGAGATTTAAAATTAAAGAAGGTGGGAGAATTTGAAGAGACTAATCCTAAGCAAAAATTAAAATTTAAGAGTTGAAAAGATCTGACCAATGGGATGTGTCGCAACGCAAAAAACAACCGGCGGAAAAAAAACATGTTTACAGAGCCGCCACCGACGCTATTCATCCTATGACGGAAAGGAAGCGCAGGACTAACCTAAGAAAGGGAAAAGGAACGGTCTTACGACCATAGATTACAAGGAACGGGAGTCGGTTACGCAAGGGGAAGGTATTAGCACCCCTCACGTCCGCCGTACTCAACGGGATCCACGCTTAAATGAATAGGAAAAGGTTGCTAATAAACTGCTCGAAGAAATTGCACAAACTGAAATAATAAAACAAGTGAAAGAAGATGGAGGAAGTGGACTCGGCAGGATATCACATCCTGGGCCTACGTAGTTTGTCAGAAACAAACATCAGAGTCAACGTAGTTCGGGGAAATGGGGAACATGCTCGCTAGGATGTCGCATCCTATGCCTACGTATCTTCTCTATCAAGAGTAAGAATCAGAGCACTCGTAGCTCGGCTAACGCACGCCGAAACAAAACACAAAAATCGGGACGCGGAGACGTCAAAAGAAACACTCAAAAGGAAACAGAATGTCAATACATGGGCTTACATCCGACTCCAAGCAAACAACACAAACAAGGAAACAGAATGCCAATACATGGACTTACATCCAACTCCAAACGACAACAAACAAAAGGAAACAGAATGCCAATACATGGACTTCCATCCGACTCCAAACAATAGCACACGCTAACCAGCGAACACCAAAGAAAAAGGTTATCAGATTGACACACTAAAAAGGAGTCTGGAACTCGAGCCTAATAGTTGTCACATAATCACAAAGAGACACTGAGACGTCAAAAGAAACAAAAAGGTTGAAAAAGAAAAAGGGTGCCTGAGAGATCTCGCTCGATCTCCTGCCTACGTATCTCATCTGGTATGAGAATCAGGGCGACGTAGTTCCCCTTAACAGGGGTACAACACTCTCCTAACCAGAGACCAGGGAAACAACAAACTAAGAGGGAGACTAACTCGAGCCTAATAGTTGTCATGCAATCCACAATCCCTAAGTTGAAGTCTCTAACATAACCTAACTCACACAGGAAGCAAGTCAGCTCAAAACATCAACAACAGTGAACAAGTATCACACACTATATCCACACAAGAGGCCCAAACAATGGGTAGGCTTTAGTCAAGAGGGGTCATAACAACCTCGACAAACAAGCCAATCTGTAAGGGTAAACAGGAGCTCTTAACCACTAACATTGAGAGTTAGGGTGAAGCGGATCAAAGACGGGAATGAGGATGAGACCCCATGCTCTTAACCCTGGCCAGGGTGAGCTCATGATAAAGAAAGTGTGGGGATCTAGAAAGAGGGACCCTATTCCACTTGACTGACTCTATACAAAGATCTTGGGCACATGTTCTAGAGCATCAGCACGTAGTGCGAGCATAAAGAACGACTCACTGAATAACAGGGGATTGATTGCTAATCCCTTCTATCTGTCAATTGCCTCTTCACTTAGGAGGACTTATCAAGTAACATGCCTCACTTAGAGGTCTTTGGCACAAATGTAAACAAACACAATCAGAGCCTCTTAAGGAGGACTTCAGCCAAATGCCTGCCAAAAAGGTGATAGGACTTCCAGACTACATGGAGTAAAAGAGGAGCTACCTAAGTGGTGTATCAACCACACTCCAAAGCTCAAACAAGAGCAAAGCTAGAAACTAATGTACCTGTACAAAAGCTAAACAGTTAATATTGTACTCAGAAAACCAACAGACAAACAGTGAAAACATCCAACAGTTTTACACAATGCAAGTCACAAGTGCAAGCACTCAAATGAGTTCATCACATCAATTAACCTACAAGACAACAAAAATTAGTATTCAAAAGTATTTGTATCTCAAATAATGAGACCACACCAACCATCAAAGCTAAATGCTCAAACCTGAAACACAAAGCACAATTAGTATGTATACAAATCACTAGGACAAATACTAGATTCAAAAGCAAGTCAAATGACCAAAATAGAATTCAATCTTTCCCATGAAGCACATTCAAGCAATCAAGAAAAGCTCCTCAAAAGGACCAACACCAATTCATAAGGCAAATGCTTCAAACAATTCATGTCATGCAACGGCAAACAATGTGCACAAAGTTGGACATCCAAATTAGAAAATCCAAATCAAAACAAAAACACAAGCAATGACATTGAAATTTTTTATGTGAGCTTATCATGTTACGAATGATCATCATGCAAAAAATTAAATCCAGAAGAACTCAAATGATAGGTGAATGAAAATGCACAAATGCAACATCAAAAATGTGACACAAATTGTCACACTACATGTTCATGTCTCCAAAACAGTGATGGCATATGATAAAAATTCCAAACCAATTCTCAAAAATCATATCAGATGTGAGGATCAAGCACACCAAATTCTAGATCAATTGGATCAACACATAGCATTTCACAAAGCATTGAATGTAGCATATCAATTTGGCATATGGCTCAATCAAAAAATCACACATTAAAAATCTAGCAATCAACAAATTATGAAATCAATCCTATAAAAAACTAGAGATCAAAACAAGAATGTGAAAAAAAATTGGGATCAAATTGAAGCATTCTACTATTTTTTATGATTTTTTGAAGTTGAAGAAATAAAATGGAATAATGTAAAATAATGAAATGAAATATGGAGGGAAAATAGAAATTCAAATGAAATCAGCATATGCACACAACCAGGCTCGAACACACGCACGCCAGGTAAATGAGAATTCACATTAATATTCAGAAAATGCATGCGCGAAGGATCGAACACGCGCGCAAGGAAGGAAACAAATGAAATTCACAAAACGCATTGTCCAGGGATCGAACGCACGCAAGGGAGGTTCAAGGCGCGCTCATTGAAACGCTGCGTTTCAACGTAAACCCTAGGGACTGAACCAGACGACCAGAACAGTGTTTTCGGTCGTCTTCTCCGGTTGAATTCCGGTGACCTTCATGAAAAAAATTCCAGATATTGGCAAATGATACATGGTTGGAAAGCTCTTGCAATGAAGATCACGAATATCATATTCATTCAACCTGAATCTCACTAACACGCACGGATCGAAGGGAAACATTTTCATCAACCAAACTTTAAATCAACATATCATGCTCAATTTTCAACCAAATCAAGATCTAAAACTATCAGCATTCTCAGCATAACACGATCTACATAATCATGGCAATAAATTGGCAAAAAGAGAGAATCGAATTTCACCTACCTGAACTTGTAGTGATCCAAACTCGTGTGTTCAAGCTTCCAGAACTTCCAGATCTACTTCCTTTATCCTCTAATGAAGCTTTGTGCAAGAATTAGCAATGGAAACAGCTTGGATCTAGCTCAATTTCAACAATCCATCTTCATGTTCATGCGTTCAATCTGCTCAAAATCAAGCTCAATTATCCAATCCAATGGTTAAATCTTGCTTAGAATTCTTCCAGGAGTAAGAATATGCAAAGAGAATCAAGGTTTGTGTGGAGAATAGAGAGATTCGAAGAGAGAGAAATTTGGAGGGAGAGTGAAAATTTGAGATCTGAAAAGTTAGTTATAAGCAAAAACAGTTAGGGTTTGGCTTTTATATGGTTCACTAACAACAATGCTAATCCAATTTAAGCCTTGTTAAGCATGATTAGTGAGAATTGAAATGTCTTGCAAAAATTTCAAAATGAACTTGCATGGCCATGTCCCACGTGAGAATCCCATGCAAAGGTCCAATTTTGAATTATCAATTTTCCCTCCAAAATTTACATGTGTGAACAAGTGGTCATGTGATCTTCTTTCATGCAAGGCAATGGTTGATTTGGAAAGTCTTGGTCATAAGGAGCATTTTGCAAAAAGAGTGGACCAATTTGGAGTTTTGTAGCAAAAGTTATGTCACTTTGAAATTCCATGCATACTTTGTGATCATTTGGCCATAACTTCTCAACCAATTATCAGATGGACAGGAAATAGGACTTTTTGAAAAGGGGAGAGAGAGATATTCAATTTTCATGTTCACCAAAAATCCATTTGAAGCCTCTTTGATGTTGATAAGTCAAGTTGAATGTGAACCAAAAACTTGCCATTTTTGGACACTTGAAATTACAGGTCACTTTCCATTTTTGGAAAGTTTTGCCATGACTTCAAAATCTTCAAGATAGATGTTTAAAATGAGAAATGGACCTCTTTTGAACCTGATTTAGGTGTCTCAACTCATTTCCCCACCTCATAGTCCTCAGTTCTTGCACAGTTGACTTTTTGTGGTCCTCAGATGACCTTGACATGGCCTAATCAGCTTGAACCTCCACCACTTAGGGAAATGGCTCAGAAATGAAACCCTAGCTCATATAAACCCAATATAACAATGTGATCCTCATCCCTAACAAATACCTCATCTCCTTGAGAAACCCTAGTTGGAAGAAAGTCATTGATTAGGGTTGACCAGAGGTTAAAACCCTAATCTAAAGGAACCTGAGCATGAACAATGAAACCCTGGATGATGATAGAACCATGATGATGGTAATATATTCTTGAAAACAAGATAATGCTCAAGACTCTTGAAGGATCAGGAAACCCTAATTGAAGCCCATGCCCTCAGATGGTTGATCATCAATTCATAAAAACCCTCAGGCTTGAATCATGTAACTTCTCCATCTTTGAAAAGACTTTGGAGGATGACTTTCTTATTTTCAGATGATATGCAAAATGCAATGCCTAATATCCTAAAACATGAAATGCAATGTGTCAAACTAGTCCCAAGAAGAGGAGGGCAAATTTTGAGGTGTTACAGCTGCCCCTATTCAATCCACTGTGAACATGTCGATATGAACAACCTCGGTTTTCAGATGATCAGGGTGAAGAGTGGTTGAATACCAAGAACAGGCGAACAATTTGCGCTCCACTGGGAATTAATTAGTAATGCCTGTCAGAATCGGCAAAGAGGTGATCTTAAAAGAAGAATCCGTCTGGTACGGTGAGAGTCGGCCTGAATACCGAAAAAGAATGTTAACCAAAATAAATGGTAACACAAGCATAACCATGGCCTGAATGCCGCTCATCAGTCTGAATATTGGATATCGGAATATGAAATGACTAATATCGGTCTGAACACCGAGAGATTGGCTTGAATGCCCCTTCGGCCTGAACACCGGAAAAACTGGCCTGAATGCCACTTCGGTCTGAATACCGAGAAAAATCAGCTTGAATGCCACTTCAGCCTGAACACCGGAAAAACTGGCCTGAATGCCACTTTGGTCTGAATACCGAGAAAAAACGGCCTGAATGCCACAAGTGCTTCGAACTGAACGTCGGAAACTTCTTCGATCTGAACATCGGAAAATTGGCCAGAATGCCACAAGTGCTTCGACCTGAACGTCGGAAACTTCTTCGATCTGAACATCGGAAAACTGGCCTGAATGCCACAAGTGCTTCGACCAGAATGTCGGAAACTTCTTCGATCTGAACATCGGAAAACTGGCCTGAATGCCACAAGTGCTTCGACCTGAACGTCGGAAACTTTCTCGATCTGAACATCGGAAAACTGGCCTGAATGCCACAAGTGCTTCGATCCGAATGTCGGAAAATTCTTCGATCTGAACATCGGAAAACTGGCCTGAATGCCACATCCTCTAGGGATTTTCTTCTTATTACTACTATTTTTTTCTTTTCTTGGACCCCCAAATCTTCTTTGATTTTTACTGTCAAACAACGAACCCCGTTCTCAATTTGAACCCCGTTCTCCAGAAGATGCCGCAACACTTCCTTTTCTCCATTTTCTCGATTTCCGCGCTTATCGCGTAACGTTCTCCGATTTACATTTCCATCTTTGTCCGATGAAAACTCTTCCTCCAGTATCGCGCTACTAGGGAATACCGCTGATCCAATGTCACGATGCTAAACTCCTCAGAGTAACATCTTCACCGACCAGTAAAACCAATTCTCAAACGGTAACCACGGCTTGAGACTAGGTTATGCTTTATATGGTCTTCATTTCCATCTCCGCCCGACGGAAACTCTTCCTCCAATATCGCACTACTGGGGAATGTTGTTGATCCAACGTCACGATGCTAAACTCCTCAGAGTAACATCTTCCAACTTCCATCTCCGCACGATGGAATTTTTCCTCCAATATCGCACTACTGGGGAATACTGTTGATTCAACGTCACGATGCTAAACTCCTCAGAGTAACATCTTCACCAACCAGCAAAACCAATTCTCAAACGGTAACCACGGCTTGAGACTAGCTTATGCTTGCAATGCTGATGCATGACTTGAATTTTTCAATGGCGTAATGCTCCATAACCTTGGAAATGCTACGCAATGAGTTATGCAATATGCTATGCTTTTCTAAATGATGAATGTATAAAAAGCATCCCCCTCCGGGAACAACACGAGCAACTCTGCTGAGGAACTCGATATCTCTCCAATCTCCAACCCTGCTTGGGATAACACCGCTACTAGGGAAAGGACAACCCTTACTAAGGATGACCTCCACTGAACTCGATCCACTTGGGGACTTTGTTGGGGAAACAGCCACCAACGCACACCTCCGCTGGGGAAACGGCAATCTTCAGACTTGCTGGGGAAATAACAATCTCAACCCTGCTAGGAGAAACAACAACCTTCAGACCTGCTGGGGAAATAAGAATCTCAACCCTGCTAGGGCAAACAACAACCTTCAGGCCTGGCTGCCGAAGAAATATCGATCTCAAACCTGCTGGGGAGGAACAAACTTCAGGCCTGGCTGCCAAAGAAATACCGATCTCGAACCTCCTGGGGAGATATGACACATTTGACACGGAACTCCCGTCGACTCGTCGAACACTGACATTCACCATCTAACCACGGCGTCAACTTTCCACTTTTACAGACTTTGAAGAGTCTTCTTGATTAACCCTCAAGGATCGTCGCAATTCTTTCGCCGTCTTTACACCATTCTTCAACTCCTTGTCCCTGATTGGACTCGAAGGAATCTTTCGTCAAAAAGCTTCACATCACAACCTGCAAGTGAGTGAAAATATCTAATAGCACCTGCAAAAGAGATCGTTAGATAAAAACGTGCCCCAGGCGTGCCAAAATTTCAACACCCAGGTCACTCAACCTTCCGAATAAGATTTCAAGTTTTCAATACTATAGACATGCATTGGAAGGGACCCTTATGTCTTAAAATGCAAAGATTCTTATCAAAATAAACGGATGTTTTTGCAATCAAAGCGGTAGTGAAAACAAAAACAAAATTATTTGACTGAATATGGATTTTATTGATTGAGAAAGGTGGCTTATAACCGAGCAATACACATGAAGCACTCCTTGAAAAGAGGTGATTGCGCACAAAAGGAAAATCTATCCTAATGGCAATGTGAACCCGTGATCTCATCGAGTTCCAACTCGGTTACACCCCATATGTCCTCAAGACTCTCCGTGCTTTCTGCCTTCTGAACAAGACGCTTCCGACCGATCTCTGCCGAGGATTATTCACGGTGTCTTAACCAAAACACAAACGATCATGCTAGACGCAGTTGTTCGTTTCATTCCCTCTTTTGCCTGGACCGCCCTTTCAGGTTTTCAGTCCACCGGGATACCCCTTTTTTGCCCAAGTCGCCCTTGTGGGGTTTTCGACTTGCCGGGTGTACAGTTTTTTCTCTTTTTATCCCTAATTTTTTCCCGAACCTTTTTCATTTTTATTGGTTCGCCGGGATGCCCATTTTTTTCCTGGACTATTTTATTCTTTTCGTTCAACGGGTCTCTTATACGAAGTATTTTTTAACTGCGTCCGCATTCACAGGGGATGGAAAATCCTCGCCATCCATGGTCGTCAACAATAAGGCTCCGCCAGAGAAAACCTTCTTGACCACGAATGGACCTTCATAATTGGGTGTCCACTTGACCCGACGATCGTTTTGAGGAGGAAGGATCATTTTCAACACCATATCTCCCACATGGTATACCCGAGGTCGCACCTTTCGATCAAAAGTACGCTTCATTCGCTGTTGGTACAACTGCCCATGACAAATGGCCGCTTGCCTCTTTTCCTCAATCAGGCTCAACTCTTCATACCGAGTCCTTATCCACTCAGCCTCTTCCAATTTCACGTCCATCAGGACTCTCAACGAAGGAATCTGGACCTCAACCGGTAGTACAACTTCCATCCCATACACAAGCGTGAAAGGCGTTGCCCTAGTAGATGTACGCACCGAGGTTCGATACCCATGCAATGCAAACGACAACATCTCGTGCCAATCCTTATAAGTCACGACCATCTTCTGCACAATCTTCTTAATATTCTTATTAGTCGCTTCGACCGCCCTATTCATCTTTGGACGATAAGGAGAAGAATTGTGATGCTCGATCTTGAACTCCCGGCACAGTTCTGCCATCATCTTGTTGTTGAGATTAGAACCATTATCAGTAGTGATTCTTTCGGGAACCCCATATCTGCAAATGCTGTCTCTTTTCAGGAACCTGGCAACAACCTGTTTCGTCACATTTGCATAAGATGCCGCTTCCACCCACTTGGTGAAGTAATCAATAGCCACTAATATGAAACGGTGCCCATTCGAAGCAGTAGGCTCAATCTTTCCGATCATATCAATGCCCCACATAACAAACGGCCACGGAGATGACATCAAACTCAACGGGTTTGGAGGTACGTGCACCTTGTCAGCATAAATCTGGCATTTATGACACTTCCGCACGAAATTGAAACACTAGGCCTCCATTGTCATCCAGTAATACCCGACCCTTAACAACTTTTTCACCATCGCATTTCCGCTGGCGTGGGTACCAAACGACCCCTCATGCACCTCTTTCATCAATTGGCTTGCTTCTTTGTCATCGACACACCTAAGCAACACCCAATCGAAATTCCGCTTGTACAAAACCCCATCTTTATTCAGATAGAATACCATGGCCAACCTCCTCAGAGTCTTTCGGACCTTCTTAGATGCTCCCTCGGAATACTCTTGGGTTTCCAAATAGCGCTTGATATCATAATACCACGGCTTTTCATCATCAGGCGCTGCCTCAACAACAAACACATAAGCCGGTCTATCCAGGCGTCCCACCTCAACACTAGGGAACTGATTCCACCACTGCACCTTGATCAAGGCAGCCAAAGTAGCCAAAGCATCTGCCAAAGGATTCTCTTCTCTCGGCACATGGTGCAATTCCACCTTGGTGAAAAACGTCAACAATCTCCTTGTATAGTCCCAGTATGGATTTAAGTGAGATTGATGCGTAAACCATTTCCCGTTAACCTAGTTCACGACCAAAGTTGAATCTCCATAAATGACAAGGTTTTTGATCCGCAAATCAATCGCCTCTTCGATCCCCAAGGTACAAGCTTCGTATTCAGCCACATTGTTGGTGCATTCAAATGTTAGATGGGCAGCAAAAGGAATGTGGGATCCCTTTGGCGTAACCAAAACAGCACCAACTCCACTACCATTCACGTTAACGGCCCCATAAAACATCAGAATCCATTCGAACTCAGGGTCAGGCCCCTCCTCCGGGATAGGTTCCTCACAATCTTTCGATTTGAGAAACATGATGTCCTCATCAGGGAACTCAAACTTCATCGGTTGATAATCCTCAATGGGTTGCTGGGCGAGGTAATCAGACAATACACTCCCCTTTATTGCTTTCTGAGAAGTATACTGAATATCGTACTCAGTCAAAATCATTTGCCATCTTGCAACCCGTCCGGTCAATGCTGGCTTCTCAAATATATACTTGATCGGATCCATCTTGGAAATCAACAAAGTGGTATGAACCAGCATACACTGTCTCAGTCGGTGAGCAGCCCATGCCAAAGCACAACAAGTTTTCTCGAGCAGTGAATATCTTGTTTCACAGTCGGTAAACTTTTTGCTAAGGTAGTAAATTGCATGCTCTTTTCGACCAGACTCGTCATGCTGCCCCAGTACACACCCCATAGACCCCTCTAGGACCGTCATGTACAGGATTAACGGTCGTCCCTCCACAGGAGGCATCAGAATCGTAGGCTCCTGCAAATATTCTTTTATTTTTTCAAATTCAAACTGGCAATCATCATTCCACCTGACCGTTTGATCTTTTCTCAACAACTTGAATATGGGTTCACACGTGGCTGTTAGATGAGATATGAACCATGAAATGTAGTTCAATCTACCTAAGAAACCACGAACCTCCTTCTCTGTTCTCGGTTCAGGCAGTTCTTGTATTGCTTTTACTTTAGCAGGATCAACCTCGATTCTTCTTTCGCTTACAATAAACCCAAGTAACTTACCGGACCGCACTCCGAAAGTGCACTTATTCGGATTCAACCTCAATCTAAATTGTCTCAACCGGTCAAACAACTTGGCCAGATCCACCAAATGCCCCTCTTCTGTTTGGGACTTTGCTATCATATCATCAACATAGCATTCGATTTCATGATGAATCATATCATGAAACAAAGTCACCATAGCTCTCTGATACGTGGCACCGGCATTCTTGAGACCGAATGACATCACCTTATAACAAAAAGTGCCCCATGGTGTGATGAACGTTGTTTTCTCCATATCATCTGGCGACATTTTAATTTGATTATAGCCAGAAAAGCCATCCATGAAGGAAAACACCGAGAATTGAGTTGTATTATCTACCAACACATCGATGTGAGGTAATGGGAAATCATCTTTCAGTCTAGCTCTGTTCAAATCCCGGTAATCCACACACATCCTCACCTTTCCATCTTTCTTTGGCACCGTCACAATGTTTGCGACCCAAGGCGGATAATTGGTGACAGCTAGGAAACCAGCATCCAACTGCTTTTGTACTTCCTCTTTAATTTTCATGGCCATCTCGGGTCGAGTTCTGCGCAACTTCTGCTTCACTGGAGGACAGTCTTCTCTCAATGGCAACCTGTGCACAACGATATCGGTATCTAACCCTGGCATATCCTGATAAGACCAGGCGAAGATATCAACATACTCTTTCAACAGTGCTACCATTATGCTCTTGACATTCACCTCCAAAGCAGCCCTAACCTTTACTTCTTTTCTGACCTCCTCGGTACCCAGATTCACAATCTCGACTTGCTCCTCGTGCGGTTGAATCACCTTCTCCTCTTGCTTCAACAACCTGGCTAATTCCTCCAGCAGTTCACAATCTTCTTCGCCTTCTCCTTCGGCATGATAGATCAGATTGTCGAAGTCATATGAGGGTGTAACAGGATTGTTATCAATGAGATCCGGAGAATGATCGCATCTGCATGAATGTTGACTCATGCATTGCTTTAGAGCCGGAATGAAGCAAATTAAAAGGAAGAAAAAATGAAAATAAACATTGCCATTTTTATTTTATTTTTATTAAATTGCAAAAATAAATTAAAAACAGGGAGCATCGCTTTTAGTGAAAAAAAACATCCTTCTATTGATGATGCAAATATTGCAAAATGAAACACATGAGGTGGCCCTTACAATGAACCATTACGTTTCGGGCAAAACGTATGGTTTTCATGCAGACAGAATTGAAAAACAAAAATATTACTCTTTATGCAGAGTGACAGTGATGATCTTTTTCGGCCTTCCAGTTTTGGATCTCCATCCCTGGTACGCACGGTTTTATCCACGAGTCGAGCTCGCAGTCACTGTCAATCTCTTCACCCACCGCACAGACATGATCTGGATCTAGCATTCCAACACTGGTGAACGTGAACGGCTGACGACGTCCTCTGCTCTGTCCAGACGAGCCTCGGCCTGGCTGATAACCAACCCCAAACCTGTCTTCCTTTGCCGTGATGTCTATCATTCTTCCCCACCCTGGGGCTTCTCCACTCTTCACCACTTCCGCGGCCTGCTTGTAAGAAGAAATGGACGGCTTCTTCTCTTCCTTGGCAAAAATGGCATTCTCCACCTTGACGGTTTCGAATGCTTGACTCGGTGTTTCAAATATTTCACCGTCCATTTCCACATACTTGAACGATGACAAGTGGATGACAAAAATATCCTCCTCTCCGCAAACTGTTACGACCTTCCCGTCCCAGATATACTTTAACTTCTGGTGCAAAGTCGATGTTACTGCCCCAGCAACGTGTATCCATGGTCGACCCAACAAGCAACTGTATGCCGGCTGAATATCCATGACATAGAACACAGACTTAAACACCTCGGGCCCAATCTTCATAGGGAGCTCAACTTCCCCAAACACAGCCCTCTTAGAGCCATCAAATTCTCTAACCACCAGGTCAGTGGGCCTCAACACCACTCCTTCACAATCCAACTTTGCCAGGGCCTTCTTAGGCAACACATTGAGTGACGAGCCGGTATCCACCAAAACGTGCAAGAGCACTGCTCCTTTACACTCCATCGAGATGTGTAACGCCTTATTATGATTACGCCCATCCATAGTAAGATCGAGATCAGTGAAACCCAACCCATGGCTGGCATTGACGTTTGACACCACTGTCTCCAACTGATTAACCGTAATCTCTTGTGGGACCTAGGCCCTTTTCAAGATTTTCAACAAAGCGTCTATATGCCCTTCTGAGCTCAGCAGCAATGATAGGATCGAAATCTTGGACGGAGTTTGCTGCAAATAGTCAACAAGTTTGCACTCAGACTTCTTGATGATCCTTAAAAACTCCTCGGGTTCACCATCAAGTTATTTTTCCGACCCAACAGGCGTCGATGCCGCTATAGGAGTGCCCTCACTCACCACCTGCTTACCTCTTTCCCTGGCTAAAGCCTCGGCCTTATCTCTCTTTTCTTTTTCTGCCTCCCCACTCTTTAATGTGTCAGGCGCAAACAACCTTCCGCTGTGAGTGAAACCACTGGGTCCGGCATTATCCACCTTTGAAACGGCGGTTTCACCTGCAGCCTGATCCTCATGCTTTACTCCATTGCAATATACCTCCCCACCATAATCCCATGGCACAACGTCATCATTTTCATATGGAATAGGCCCCGGTACCGTGATGGTAACTGGAGCTCCATCTGCCGGCGCTGACAAGTTGATAGAATCAAAATAAATGGTTATGGTGGAAACATCCTCCGTCTCCAAACCAACTCTCTCAAATCGGAGACCCCCATACTCCATCATTCTCTGGACAACCTCCCTCAATAATACACACCCATTGGTAGCGACCGTGCAAGCGGCACAACAATTATCACAACCCAGAAAAACTCCATTCTTCAACAACTGCCTCTTGACCTCAACCAATAGAGTTCTTAACTGATCCACGTTCATCAGCCCAATTTTCCTCTCACCCTCCAAAATTGCATTCACCCCCATCTGACCATGCGCCGGCATGGGATTAGCATTAGCATTCGGCGATGGTGCAAAATGGATGGCCTTGGAGTCTACCAGATCCGGAACAACATGTTTGAAAGCTTCGCAATTCTCAACATTGTATCCAGGGGCACCAGAATGGAACTCATACTTGGCGTTCTCATCATAGTTGGCAGGCCTCTGGTCTGGTCTCAACGGAGCCAATGTCCTCAGCTGTACTAACCCGAGATCCTTCAGCTTCTTTAACAGAAATGAATACGTCACGGGTGGCCTATCAAACTGACGATCAGTCATCCTTCCTCTCACTTGATACCCGGCCTGTTGTGTTCTCTGCTGAAATGGCTGTCGTTGTTGTGGCTGTTGTTGTTGTGCAAGTTGATTATCAGCAGGAATTGTTACTGCAGCAGTGTGCTGGTAGTAACGATCCCTACCATGTCCTCTTTGGGCATACACAACACTCGTGTCACTCTCCTTCTTACGCTGACCATTCCCAAATGGCTTCTTTACTCCGGACGGCGGAGCATTTTCCTGTATTTTCCCCATTTTCAGCCAACTTCCAATTCTTTCACCTGCCACCACTATATCTGTAAAACCAGTGACGGGACAACCCACCATCCTCTCAGCAAAAGTCCCCTGCAGGGTACCCATGAATAGATCAGACATTTCCCGATCTACCAACGGTGGTTGAACTCTGGCAGCCAACTCCCTCCACCTTTGTGCATATTCTTTAAACCATTCATTTGGCTTTTGAGACATACCCTGCAACTGGGTACGGCTAGGAGCCATGTCAACATTGAATTGGTACTGTTTAAAGAAAGCATCCCCCAAATCTTGCCAGCTCTTGATATCCGATGATCTCAACTTGGTATACCACTCCAGAGACCCCCCAGACAAGCTATCTTGGAAGAAGTACATCCAGAGCTTCTGATGCATAGTATAGGCAGATATCTTCCGGACAAAGGCCTGAAGATGAGTTTCCGGGAAAGAACTCCCATTGTATTTATCAAACGTGGGCGCTTTAAACTTTTGTGGGATCACAATCCCCTCAACCAGCCCCATGTTTGTCATATTGATAGCCCCAGGAGTAGCATGGCTTTCCAGAGCCCTGATCTTCTCTGCCAATACCTGAATTTATTTGTTTGGCGGTTGAACACCGTACTGACCAAATTATTTGTTCAGTACAGAGAACTGATCTTCTTCTTTATCCTCCATGGCCCCAAAGAAAGGAGGAAACTGATTATCCTTCAGATTACCTGGCCCACCGCCCGCAGCGAAACCAAAACCACCGCCATTGTTGATGACTACACCAGCATTAGTTGCCTTTCTTCTGGGATCGCCACCATCCCTAGAACCACCAAGACCATTGTTGGAAACACCCTCTTGATTATTGCCACTATTGGCACCCGAAGCCCGCTCAAGCTTTTCCACTTTCTCAACCAGTGCTTTCTGCCCTAAGGCGAACCCTTGCATGACGTTGATCAACTCTCCCATCTTCTCTTTCAGCTCGAGAATGTCAGCGTTGGGTGGATCCATTAGTTTGGATTTGTTGCGCCTGGTAGGGTATCTGTGCGGACGAGCTACGTGCAAAGGAATGATTCTACGTGCGCGAGCAATGATTCCTGAAACAATCAAACACGTTAGAAACCGACACCTGCAAAATAGAAGACAAGTTATTATGATTCATGCATGAATGCAATGTCTATCCATATGAGGAACACTCTGTCTTTTGATTCTGGTTTCATCGAGACAAATAATAATTCGACAGCAACATTCTGACATCAATCATTTGGTTTCACCATACAACTCAGAGAATTATGATTTAGCAAAGATATCACCCGACCATGTGTGTGTTATGTGAGTGCGCACAGAAAAGCAAATAAAGCTTGAAGATCAATCATTGGATGACAATAACCACTGTATATCAAAAGTGCACTACACGTGCAAGAGTCATACATCACGTTTAATACAAACCAACAGTACAATTTTTCCAGAATCAGAAAGAAATACAAGCAAGTGAATTCCGTCAACATGCTTGACGGTAATCCAACACATGATAATAACTGCAACAAAAGTCTAAACTGAAGAAGGTCCCACAGAAGGCTCTGCATCATCAACCATCCTGGTAAACTTCATAGGGAACCTGAGCTCAGCGTTCTCCTGCTGAAGTCTTCCCACCTCTTTCTGATGAATCTTCATCTGTCGTAAATAATGGTCCCTCTCGGCAAGATAGTGATCTCTCTCAACCATAATCTTCGCGTTCTCTTCTTCCTTAACCTTCAGCTTTGCTTCCCACTCGGCGGTAAGGCCTTTTTCTCTAGCTTCTCTCTGAGTCTTCACAAGGACTTGTCTCCTCTTCTCATCTTCAATGACTTTCAATGCTCTAGCCAACTGCTCCTTGGTAATGTCATGCTCCTTCATAGATGACTCTAACGCTTGGCTGGTCTTGCGGTAATAGGCGGTGTCTATCTCAAAGCGCTTCACCTCCAGAGCATGTCTCTTAGCATGGTCTTCTGCTTTCCCTTTGACCTCCTGATTAGCCATTTGAATTCTAGCAACACTCATTTTCAACTCAGTCTTCTCTGCTTGCAGTTGATCTTTTTCCCTCTTCATCTCAAGGAACTCTTCCATACTGATAGAAGAACGTGGCTCCTCAATCAACGGATACCAAGGATCACCCACAGGAAACGGTAGATGCGTGAGCTCAACCCTCTTTCTGAGCCAATCATCAAACAGGGGGAAAGACCTGTTATTAGCTCTACCAAAAGGAATCTTGCCTTTCCTTTGAATGTTACGCCACGCCTCAGACACTAGCTCCAACGATGACTAATTACCCTCAACGGGGAAGTAACAAGACTCCTGAATCTCACACTCGAGAGGAGGAACCTCCATAGCAAACCCCATTTGTCTCTTAAGAAGCACCGGGTTGTAATTAATACAACCTTGAACTCCCATAAGAGGTACATTGGGAAAATTCCCGCAACTGTAAATAAAGTGTCGTCCAGCCTCATCAATGTGAGTCCAAGCTATGTCCTTGGCTCTCAAACCCATCAGCTTGGTTGCCCAACTAACCGTATGGTCAAGAAGAACAAAGGCACCCCTGGAAGGCAAATACCTCATGAACCATTTATATAACAGTTGAGCACAACATCTAACCAATCCCCCACGTCGCTTCTCGTTCCGATTATGGACCGAGTAATAAACATCCCTGATCAAGGTAGGAATGGGATTCCTTTGAGCAAACATCCGGATGGCATTAATGTCCACAAAGTTCTTCAGATTAGAGAACAAGATGATTCCATAAATGCTCACAGCAAGCAGAGCACAAACAATCTTCCAATCACCCAAAACATCATGCTCCTTGGCTTTGGCCTCTAAGAAACTCAAATGAAAACCGGGAAACTTTCCTTTCTCCTTCAGACCTCCCTTAGTCACTTCGGGGCTCAAATAAAGAGCACGAGAAATCTCACCAATATCAAGCTCTTCCTTAGTGGCATAGAAAGGAATCTGGTTTTTGATTGGAATACCCAAGATACTGGCATAGTCCTCCATCAAAGGTCCTAACAAGTAATCCGGGAAGACGAAACATCTCAAACCCGAATCATAAAACTGGAGAAGAGTATGGATGGCGTCCCTACCCCCATCTGTGAGCCTGAAAACCATCTTCGTAATACCACCATAAGCCTCACGGAACATCCCGACATGGTCATGTGTAATCAATGCTATCATACCCTTTAGCACGCTGATCTCTGGATCGAAGAAACTGTATACAACATCAGCTTTCAAGTCGGTCCTCATATCTGGAACAAGGATGCCTCTCAACCAGGATCTCAATCGAGAATGTACCCTGCATATGGATAAACATGAGTTAGATGCGGATAAATGCAAAATGGGAATGATGCAGATGCATGAGTGCAATGCATAGTGCCATCCTCCAAGTCATCTGAACATCAACTGTGCTGGATTCCGGTCTCTGAATGATCACAACCATTTGAGGGACCGAGTAACCACAAATCCAACTCGGGGGTTCCGAAATAAACGGAACGGAGGATACATCACCATCATCACACGTAAATTACTGTCCAAATAGCAACAAGATCCTCTGGACAAGCAATCTCAAATCCAACCCGGGGATCCGAAATAAACGGAACCCGTTGATAAATACCACAGACAGAACTCCGGCGTATCAGAAATAAATATCCATAAATCTGACTTATAAATAGAACTCAGATTGCAAACCGAACCAAAGTCACCATCAAAGAGTCACCTACAGAACCTGTATCTGTAAGAATCAAAACCCTCCCCTCACAGGTGAATTCTAATAAGGTCATCCTAAGGCGGATAATGGTCTCGACAATCGGACAAGATACTCAACGGGTTTGCCCCTTCGGGTGTGTCGTTGCAGCTCTCATGAGATCATCTAAACCAAAGATCCGGGAAAGAACAGTCACCGAAGTCAACAGCTCAAAAGAGATAAACCCAACCATAGTGGAAACTCCACAAGGAAGAGCTTCTCTCAGAAGAACCTCGTCCGGCTGTGGTATGTCACGTTGCAACATCATGTTAATCCAACATGTGAGGAGACATGAGACCACGCTAATCCTAGGTGTATACTCGGGCCTGGGTTTTAGCCCCACTCAGAACACCCACCCCAAATCAAAGGAACCAAACCTGTCCAGAATCCAGCACAGTGATAATATGATGCATGGAAACATATATACAAATACAATCACAGTATAATAATTATAAATGCCATAAATAAAGTGGTAAAAGCAACCCAAACTACCCTAAACACTACCCTAAAGAGCACTAGGATTGACTCGCTTAGGGAAGATGGACCAGCAAGAGGTCAACTGCATCCCCAGCAGAGTCGCCAGCTGTCGCAATGCGAAAAACAACCGGCAAAAAAAAAACAAGTTTACAGAGCCGCCACTGACGCTACTCATCCTATGACGGAAAGGAAGCGCAGGACTAACCTAAGAAAGGGAAAAGGAACGGTCTTACGACCAGAGATTACAAGGTACGGGAGTCGGTTACGCAAGGGGAAGGTATTACCACCCCTCACGTCCGCCGTACTCGACGGGATCCACGCTCAAAAGAATAGGAAAAGGTTGCTAATAAACTGCTCGAAGAAATTGCACAAACTGGAATAATAAAACAGGTGAAAGAAGATGGAGGAAGTGGACTCGGCAGGATATCGCATCTTGGGCCTACGTAGTTTGTTAGAAACAAACATCAGAGTCAACGTAGTTCGGGGAAATGGGGAACATGCTCGCTAGGATGTCACATCCTATGCCTACGTATCTTCTTTATCCAGAGTAAGAATCAGAGCACTCGTAGCTCGGCTGACGCACGCCGAAACAAAACACAAAAATCGGAACGCGGAGACGTCAAAAGAAACACTCAAAAGGAAACAGAATTCCAATACATGGGCTTACATCCGACTCCAAACAACACAACACAAACAAGGAAACAGAATGCCAATACATGGACTTACATCCAACTCCAAACGACAACAAACAAAAGGAAACAGAATGCCAATACATGGACTTACATCCGACTCCAAACAATAGCACACGCTAACCAGCGAACACCAAAGAAAAAGGTTATCAGATTGACAAACTAAAAGGGAGTCTGGAACTCGAGCCTAATAGTTGTCACATAATCACAAAGAGACGCTGAGACGTCAAAAGAAACAAAAAGGTTGAAAAAGAAAAAGGGTGCCCGGAGAGATCTCGCTCGATCTCCTGCCTACGTATCTCATCTGGTATGAGAATCAGGGCGACTTAGTTCCCCTTAACAGGGGTACAACACTCTCCTAACCAGAGACCAGGGAAACAACAAACTAAGAGGGAGACTAACTCGAGCCTAATAGTTGTCACGCAATCCACAATCCCTAAGTTGAAGTCTCTAACAGAACCTAACTCCCACAGGAAGCAAGTCAGCTCAAAACATCAACACCAGTGAACAAGTATCACACACTATATCCACACAAGAGGCCCAAACAATGGGTAGGCTTTAGTCAAGAGGGGTCATATCAACCTCGACAAACAAGCCAAACTGTAAGGGTAAACAAGAGCTCTTAACCACTAACATTGAGAGTTAGGGTGAAGCTGATCAAAGATGGGAATGAGGATGAGACCCCATGCTCTTAACCCTGGCCAGGGTGAGCTCATGATAAAGAAAGTGTGGGGATCCAGAAAGAGGGACTCTATTCCACTTGACTGACTCTATACAAAGATCTTGGGCACATGTTCTAGAGCATCAGCACGTAGTGCGAGCATAAAGAACGACTCACTGAATAACAGGGGATTGATTGCTAATCCCTTCTATCTGTCAATTGCCTCTTCACTTAGGAGGACTTATCAAGTAACATGCCTCACTTGGAGGTCTTTGGCACAAATGTAAACAAACACAATCAGAGCCTCTTAAGGAGGACTTCAACCAAATGCCTGCCAAAAAGGTGACAGGACTTCCAGACTACATGGAGTAAAAGAGGAGCTACCTAAGTGGTGTATCAAACAAACTCCAAATCTCAAACAAGAGCAAAGCTAGCAACTAATGTACATGTACAAAAGCTAAAGAGTTAATATTGTACTCAGAAAACCAACATACAAACAGTGAAAACATCAAACAGTTTTACACAATGCAAGTCACTAGTGTAAGCACTCAAATGAGTTCATCACATCAATTGACCTACAAGACAACAAAAATTAGTATTCAAAAGTATTTGTATCTCAAATAATGAGACCACACCACCCATCAAAGCTAAATGCTCAAACCTGAAACACAAAGCACAATTAGTATGTATACAAATCACTAGTACAAAGACTAGATTCAAAAGCAAGTCAAATGACCAAAACAGAATTCAATCTTTCATATGAAGCACATTCAAGCAATCAAGAAAAGGTCCTCAAAAGGACCAACACCAATTCATAAGGCAAATGCTTCAAATAATTCATGTCATGCAAAGGCAAACAATGTGCACAAAGTTGGACATCCAAATTAGAAAATCCAAATCAAAACAAAAACACAAGCAATGACATTGAAAATTTTTATGTGAGCTTATCATGTTATGAACGATCATCATGCAAAAAATTAAATCCAGAAGAGCTCAAATGATAGGTGAATGAAAATGCACAAATGCAACATCAAAAATGTGACACAAATTGTCACACTACATGTTCATGTGTCCAAAACAGTGATGGCATATGATAAAAATTCCAAACCAATTCTCAAAAATCGTATCACATGTGAGGATCAAGCACGCCAAATTCCAGATCCATTGGATCAACACATAGCATTTCACAAAGCATTGAACGTAGCATATCAATTTGGCATATGGTTCAATCAAAAAATCACACATTAAGAATCCAGCAATCAACAAATTATGAAATAAATCCTATAAAAAACTAGAGATCAAAACAAGAATGTGAAAAAAAATTGGGATCAAATTGAAGCATTCTACTATTTTTTATGATTTTTTGAAGTTGAAGAAATAAAATGGAATAATGTAAAATAATGAAATGAAATATGGAGGGAAAATAGAAATTCAAATGAAATCAGCATATGCACACAACCAGGCTCGAACACACGCACGCCAGGTAAATGAGAATTCACATTAATATTCAGAAAATGCATGAGCAAAGGATCGAACACACGCGCAAGGAAGGAAACAAATGAAATTCACAAAACACATTGGCTAGGGATCGAACGCACGCAAGGGAGGTTCAAGGCGCGCTCATTGAAACGCTGCGTTTCAACGCAAATCCTAGGGGCTGAACCAGACAGCCGAAACAGTGTTTCCGGTCGTCTTCTCCGGTTGAATTCCGGTGACCTTCATGAAAAAAATTCCAGAAATTGGCAAATGATACATGGTTGGAAAGCTCTTGCAATGAAGATCACGAATATCATATTCATTCAACCTGAATCTCACTAACACGCACGGATCGAAGGGAAACATTTTCATCAACCAAATTTTAAATCAACATATCATGCTCAATTTTCAACCAAATCAAGATCTAAAACTATCAGCATTCTCAGCATAACACGATCTACATAATCATGGCAATAAATTGGCAAAAAGAGAGAATCGAATTTCACCTACCTGAACTTGTAGTGATCCAAACTCATGTGTTCAAGCTTCCAGAACTTCCAGATCTACTTCCTTTAACCTCTAATGAAGCTTTGTGCAAGAATTAGCAATGGAAACAGCTTGGATCTAGCTCAATTTCAACAATCCATCTTCATGTTCATGCGTTCAATCTGCTCAAAATCAAGCTCAATTATCCAATCCAATGGTTGAATCTTGCTTAGAATTCTTCAAGGAGTAAGAATATGCAAAGAGAATCAAGGTTTGTGTGGAGAATAGAGAGATTCGAAGAGAGAAAAATTTGGAGGGAGAGTGAAAATTTGAGATCTGAAAAGTTAGTTATGAGCAAAAACAGTTAGGGTTTGGCTTTTATATGGTTCACTAATCATAATGCTAATCCAATTTAAGCCTTGTTAAGCATGATTAGTGAGAATTGAAATGTCTTGCAAAAATTGAAAAATGAACTTGCATGGCCATGTCCCACATGAGAATCCCATGCAAAGGTCCAGTTTCACTTAAAATCAGCGAATGGTCATCATGGAAGTGGTATTTTGTTTGTATGATCATCCAATTTTGAGTTATCAATTTTCCCTCTAAAATGTACATGTGTGAACAAGTGGTCATGTGATCTTCTTTCATGCAAGGAAATGGTTGATTTGGAAAGTCTTGGTCATAAGGAGCATTTTTCAAAAAGAGTGGACCAATTTGGAGTTTTGTAGCAAAAGTTATGTCACTTTGAAATTCCATGCATACTTTGTGATCATTTGGCCATAACTTCTCAACCTATTATCCGATGGACATGAAATAGGACTTTTTGAAAATTGGAGAGAGAGATCTTCAACTTTCATGTTCACCGAAAATCCATTTGAAGCTTCTTTGATGTTGATAAGTCAAGTTGAATGTGAACCAAAAACTTGCCATTTTTGGAAACTTGAAATTACAGGTCACTTTCCATTTTTGGAAAGTTTTGCCATGACTTCAAAATCTTCAAGATAGATGTTTAAAATGACAAATGGACCTCTTTTGAACCTGATTGAGGTGTCTCAACTCATTTCGCCACCTCATAGTCCTCAGTTCTTGCATAGTTGACTTTTTGTGGTCCTTAGATGACCTTGACATGCCCTGATCAGCTTGAACCTCCACCACTTAGGGAAATGGCTCAGAAATGAAACCCTAGCTCATATAAACCCAATATAACAATGTGATCCTCATCCTCAACAAATACCTCATCTCCTTGAGAAACCCTAGTTGGAAGAAAGTCATTGATTAGGGTTGACCAGAGGTCAAAACCCTAATCTAAAGGAACCTGAGCATGAACAATGAAACCCTGGATGATGATAGAACCATGATGATGGTAATATATCCTTGCAAATAAGATAATGCTCAAGACTCTTGAAGGATCAGGAAACCCTAATTGAAGCTCATGCCCTCAGATGGTTGATCATCAATTCATAAAAACCCTCAGGCTTGAATCATGTAACTTCTCCATCTTTGAAAAGACTTTGGAGGATGACTTTCTTATTTTCAGATGATATGCAAAATGCAATGCCTAATGTCCTAAAACATGAAATGCAACGTGTCAAACTAGTCCCAAGAAGAGGAGGGAAAATTTTGAGGTGTTATAGGATGCAATCCAATAGACAAGAATGTCATATAGAAACTCAATTTCCCTTGGACTATAGAATCAAGAAATATCAATTCACACAATAGCAAGGTGAAGAATAAGACGTCAAATAAAGATAGCCATATCCAAGCTTAGAAACTCCATGATCTTCTTCATAATCTCCCATGTATCAGATGACATGCTCCTTGAATGGCTCAGAGATATACATTAGACACAGGTTCAAAGTAACAACTTCATCAAGACCATGTAGCAGATGAACTCAAAAGGGGTTTCAATACTTGCATCAGATGAAAGTTTTCTTCATAACCACTTGGTTTCAAAAAATGCCAAGTCCTTTTTCATAGGGAATGTTGCCTAATTCTAAGTCTAATGTCTCAAATCAAATCCAACAGTCCCCACAAATCTTTTTTAGAGTTTTTGTGGTTATTATGTACATTAAGGTCAAAAGACCACAAATACAAACAAAATACACAAACAAGTATATACAATCACAATATGATCACAAGATATGGCTTAAGTGAGCAAAGTGAAAATGGTATTAAAGTAAACAAGTTAAATGGTATGAATAATGGCAAATGAATAAAGACTTGAATTTAAAGTGCAAAAGGTAAATGACTTGAAATTAAGAGTTAGTCAATTTTTAGTTGATTAGAAGTTAATATTGCTTTTGCTTTTCAGTTGTTTAAGTCATTCTTTGGAGAACACTCAACCCACTATTCACAAGAATGGATCCTTGAACCAAGACATATTCCAAAGGAAGGAAAAAAGGCTAAGTTTCCACACAATACCATGAAAGGGGTGAGACTTACAATCTCACTTACTAGAATGTTATGCCTTTTGTGTCAAAATTTAGTGTTATGTTAAGCAATCGTAATTGGACTTATGTAGAAGTCACAACTATTTAAGATCGGGCAATAGAAATTTTAGTGGTAATGCATGTTAGAGATATGGTATTATGAACCATACTCCTAAAACATACCATACTTAAAAGATGGCAAAAGGGTGGACCTAATCTCATCCATACTTATGTTGATTTTGCAATCAACTAGCCTTGGGGTATAGAGATATCATAGGTCAATGAAATTGGTGGAATAGAAAGGGATTGAAGATGAAGAGGGAGGGGAAATGAAATAAACTCAAATTGGTCATGGGAGGACTTTTATCAACTTAAATTCATTCATTCATTTTGGGAGATGGAATGTACATTCCATCAATCCCCTAAATCCAATGATTTTAATCCAACAAAGTCAAATCAACCTTGACCAAGGCCCAACAACAATAGTCAAACTCAACAAGTCAACAAAAATAGCTCAACACAATTTATTTACAATTAAACAATTAAAAATCAATTAAAAATGCATTAAATTAAAATATGGTTGATCAAAATCCTAAAACCTCATCAAAACACCATATAAATGGCCATGAGATTTATCATATGTCAAACAAGGTTAAAGGACCTTGGAGAAAAAAATTCATTATTTGGGGAGACTTAAAAGTATTTTTAAACAATTAAAAATATGCACAAAAACAATTAAATCATGAAAAATATTAATATTGATCCAAAAAATAATTTTAATTCAGAAAATGAAAGAGAAAAATATTTGAGAATTTTTGGAGAAAGACCCATATTTTTTGGATCAATATTAAAATTAATATGAATTAATGAAAATAAGTCAAAGAAAATAAAAATCAGAAAATGCAAAAAAACATGGACCACTTGATCTCCCTCATTAATTGAGGTGGAAGATCAAGTGTATCAGAGTGCGTGTTCCATGATGTTCCCTAGTCAATGTGTCACACGTGTGGTAATCAGTTTGGACACTCAAGATTAAAACAAAATAAGAGGATCATGTGGTCTGGAGACATGCCAACGCATCGCCGGAGCCAGAGCTCCGGTCTTCTTCTCCGGTGGACCTCACCGGACTGCTCCACCCTTAACCATCACCAAAATGAAAAAGGAGGACATGAACTTAAAGTAAAAATGCTCAGGAGCTCGAATCTGGCCTCAATTTCACCTAACTCCAAGTATATTGAAAGATACAGGGAGTTTAATTTTGAGGATCATGATCTGAATTGCTTCTATTTGACCTCTAAGCAACTCAATCTTGTTGCCTACATTGGTAGAACTTCCGACAACCAAAAACCAACAAGAATTATGGAGAATTGAGTGAGAATTGAAGAGATGAAAAATTCATAAATTCACCTTCACTGCAGGTTCAGATGGACATGATCTTGCTCTCAATTGTGCTTGGCCTTGCTTTGGATGCTTGATGAAGTGGAAATGGATCAAGAAATAAGCAGGAATCTTGGAGATTTGAACTCAAAATAGAGGAGATTCAAACTCGATTTTCAATGAAAATCCTCAAGGTCATCCTTTGAATGTGAGGGTTTAGGGTTGGAGATTCAAAGTTGGCGCGCAAGGTTCCTCAACTTTGATCATAGTCACTGTAGCGGGGTATTCGTTAGCTTTAGATTCATTGACTAAATCAAAAGTAAATCATACAATTCGAGTTGCCACCGCACTTCTATTTATCCAAAGGAAAGGTTAGAAAGCGAACAAAAATCGAGAAGTTTTATCAAATCAAAAACTAATAAAAATGTCAGAGATCTGGGTAAGGGGGTTGGTTATGCAATGGGAAGGTTTTAAGCACCCAAAACATCCTTAGTACTCTAAGGGAGCCCGTTTTGCAAAGTTGTATGGTAGGTTGGTATTTGTGAAAATATTTGTGCAAACATGATTGGGGAGATGAGAAGAGAATATACAAATTATTTACAATTTTGTTTGAATGGATAAACCCATTGCCTACGAACCATCACAAAGGTAGGATCAAAACCTCGTAGTTCGGGGTAAAAATCTCAAAATAAGTTGGGAGAAAACTCAACCTAAACCACAATCCACCATGTGAGGAGAGCTTCAACATTCTAGTGAGGGATCCACCATGTAATAAGTATGGAAGATTTATAGTCCAATCACTAAGGATAACTCAAACCTAATAGCTAATGTTCATGAAACGTTTTAACAAAGGTGGCCATTGGAACCACAAAAATAATTTGAGTGAGTTGTATTTACAAATTAGAAGTATTCATAAAATAAAGTCAAAGTTGACTTAAGGTTCAAAAATCAAAGCATTAATGCTTAGGTTTCTAGTTTTGAAAATAATGTCAATGTTTGCACAAAATGAGTTTGGCTTGGGTTAGAGTGGAGAGAAGAAGAGAAGGGATAGTTTTAAACATGCAAAGATGAGAGAAGAGAGTAAAACCCTTGGAGTTCCTTTCTTGAGATCATAAAGATGATTCAAGTTGCTCCTTTCCTTTGGACTTAGCAACTAACTCAAGCAATCAAACAAATATTCAATCAAGCTCCTAGGATCTTCCAATTGGCTTGTCTTTCTCTTAACTTGGATGCTTATGACAATGGTCCTTCTAATTAGCTCAAGTTTGGAGTCCCTATCACACAAGAACACACAATCAAAAAGTTCACAATGCAATAAGAGGAATGGACAAAGAGAGTTTAGATTAGGGGTCCTTTCAAGCTATCTTCAAGATGTAAGCATTCTAAAGGCATGAGGCCTAGTTGCTCTCCAATCAATTTTAGCATTCTAAAGGCATGAGGCCTAGTTGCTCTTGAAACTCCATTAAGTATAGGTGAGGTCCTAATTCTAAGTCCTTTCTCCTTTTTGCATTGGGTTCACACAAGCAAAACAAACACAAAGCCACAATATATTTACACAATAATGTGCTCAAGTGAGCAAAAGGCAAATGGCATAAACATAAACATGAGCTCAAATGAGCAAAAGGAAAAGGCAATATGAATAAATGAGGAAGAAATTAAATTGCATTAAAGTAAATTGCAAGAATTAAATGCTTGAATTAAAAGTTAGTAGTCAGTAGTTAGTGTTAGTGTGCCATAAGGCAATTTAGCGCTATGTTAAGCAATCGTAAGTGGACTAATGTAGTAGTCACACCTATCTGAGGCTGGTCAATAAAACTATAGGCAAATAAACACAAGTTAGAGATCATGACTAGTAAGCCAAGCTCCTACAACTTTCCATGCCAAAAGAAAAGAAGAATGACCTTGTATGGATTTCAGGTTTTTTGCTTGACCAAGAAGCAACCTATCTTGGACACAAAGCAATTCACTTGATCTTTGATCAAGTTGAATTTGATTCGGATCAAAGAAGGTTAAGCCTCCCATATGTCAAGGCTAACCACAAATCATTAACTCATTGGTCAAAAGAAAAAGATGAAGAAAGGAGATGAAGATAGAATGTACAAAATGGAAATTCAAAAGACATAACCAAAACACAATGATCAAATGTCAATGGAATCAACATCAATCAATGGTAAACATAAGTGAAATGAAGATTAGAAGTCAAGAAATGTCAAATATATTTTTGGTATTTTTTGGAATTAAAATAATACATAAAATAAAATGAACAAAGTGAGGTCAAACTTCAAATCCAATTCAAATCAATTTGGATAAGTCCAATTGGATCATCATAAGTCTAACATGGTCAAACAAGATTTGACAAATTTTCTCTACATTTTTCGAAAACAGAAACTATTTTTTAAACAATTAAAAATGAAGAAAAATAACATAATTCGACTAAAATCTCAAATAAATCTCAAATCAATTAAGAAATTGATGAGAATATTTTTCATAGACTTATCATCATCCAAAGATGTTAAGAAAATGTTTTTGGCATTTTTGAATATCTAAAAGTATTTAAAATGAATTAAAAACAATCAAAAACAAAATAATTCACAAAAAATATTAAATGGAATCACAAAATCATTAAAAGTCAGGTTATGAAACTAGAATTTAAGAGAAATTTTTTGCAATTGGTCCCATATTTTTGTGATTCCAAATAAAAGAGTTATGAATTTTTGAAAATAAAAAGAATTAAAGAAAATAAAACAGAAATTAATAAAAGCTGGAAAATCCACAACGCTTGGATCATAATTCATTAATTGACGTGGCTAATCCAAGGGACATGAGGCGCGCGCGCATGGTGAGCATTAGTCTACAGCATCACATGTTATATTTAAAAAACTAAACATAACGCAAGGCCATGATTAGATCTAGAGAGTTGGATCCAAAGGCTATGGATATTCCACGTATGGATGGTGGTGGAAACCATTGTCTTCTCCGGTGAGAAGGCAAAAACCGGCCACCAGTTGTAGGTTTTGCAACCTTAACCAAATCACACGATCCTTATACCAAATTAAAGCTGGGGTGATGTACATCACCCCTGTAACCTTGGATTGTTCTCTAGATCTCTATGGAAGGAGAAATCAGAGATGGAAAATCCAAGTACTTGATCTGAAGTTCAATAATTTACAAAATTAAAGCCACCATTGGCTTGCCTCTCACACGAGGACTTCAGAAAACCAAGCAAACTCAAGAAATGCACAATATATAGTGAGATTCGAAGCAAAATAGTTGAGAGGGAAACCTTTGAAGTGCAGCTTTGATGAGCATGATCCAACCAATTTCTTGCTTGCAGCTTGACCTTGATGTATGATATGAGAGCAAGGCTTAGGAATTAGTATTGAAAATCAACTGATGTTGTTGAAAATCAAACTTGAAAAAGAGAAATGAAAATTCAAATTCCTTTGGTGAGAGGTTAGGATTTAATTCCAGTAGGGTTTCAGGCGCCTTCAGGTTGATAATTGAATGAAGTGATGCCTCTATTTATAGCTTAAGTTGCTAGGAGAGTGAATGGAACTCGTGTGCATGAGACTTGGGTCCTCCACGCATGGGTCTGTACAGGCGCATGTGAGGCCCAAAAGCTAATGCAAATGAATGCTGAAATGATTTGGAGAAGGTTTGGACGTGTGGTTTGCATTACAATTGCTTGTGTATGAAGTTTCATCATGAAATGCATAAATGGTCACAAAAGTTCCCCTCTTTGAAAATCCCATTTGAAAAATCCAAACATAGACATGTGAGTAATGGTTGGAAAGGTCTTGAAATAAGGAAAAAAAGCTATGTTGGACAAAAATCCATTTGGAGCTTGGAAAATTGTGAAAACTGGCCATGAAGTTCAAGGTACAAAACATGTATTTGAAAAATTTGCCAAAAAGGACCAACTTCAAGCCCTTCTGTTCCAATGATGCAAGCCTCAAATGGAAAAACCTCCAACATCAAAATTGTAGATATTTTCCAGACAATCAATTTGGACTTAAATTTTGCATAATTTGCATTTTGGATGAGACAGTGATGGGCACTTGAAGTGGGACTTTTTCAAGATTCAATGGCTTTGGTCCAAAGTGACCTATAATGTTTTGTAATATCACATGTGTTTCTTTTAGGATTATGAAATTTTGTCCAAAATACAAATTGAAGTAGATATCTTAAAATTTCCAATTCAATTGGTCTCACCTTAAAATCATAATAAATGAAGGAGTTATGTCCTTGAGAAGTTGACCCAAAATTAGGGTTTCAGACAAAATGACCTATAATGTTTTGAAATAAATGATGACCTTCCAAGTTTCAAATGAATTATTTATGAACATGAAAGTTGTTCATATAGTTATTAAGAATATTTTTTCTCTGGGGGTCATTATCATTTGACAAACACATCAACAGTTAGGTCTCAGTGGATTTTAAAATAGTCAGATGATTTGACTGGTCAACTTCTCAAGTCCAAACCTCAAATCTCAATGAATGAATGATTGAGGATACTCACATTGGCTCATATATGCATAAAATGATGAATGAAAGAACTTCCCTTGATTGAATTTGGTCATAGGTTGAGGTTGCTTCATGAGCAAGGCACAATCAAAGCACGGTTGAAATAGGGTTTCCTTGGGAAACAATCCTTATGCCCTTTGGTTTATCTTGAACAAATTGACAAATTGTGATACTTGGGAGACATATATGATTATTGAGAGCTTTGGAACCATTGTCATGCTTGCTTTCATCTTCATCTAGGCATTTCTTTGAGCATAAGAGCCTCCTAGGAGCCTTGGATCACATGAATGCTTGAGCTTCAAAACAAACAAGTTAGTGACATATTTTTGTGCTTTTGGTTAGTAAACAAAATAAGAAAAACAATAATATATAATTCAAGCATGCTTGGTGGTCTCAAACCAACTCACACAAGTCCCAACCCTAGGGTAAAGGAGCCAAGATGCAATGATCCTTGAGGCAAATGCAATGAGCAATGTTATGATGCCATGAGGGATCTTAGGGTCAAAATTAGGGTCTTATAGATGCCCCTATTTAAGGTCATTCTAGCCGGAGATATGAATGTTAAAATCTTCGTCTCGACGAGGTAGAATGGGCTTAAATAATAACAAAGAGATGAATTTTGGTCCCTAAGAGACCTCATGATGCAGATGTATGCATGCAAAAGATAATACTTGTAGCAGGGTATTCGTTACCATTAGAGATATTGACTAAATCCAAGGTAAACCATACAAGTTGAGTCGCCACCGCACTTCTATTTATCCAAAACAATGGTTAGAAAGTGAACAAAAACCTAAAAGTTTTATCGAATAAAAAACTAGTAAAAATGTTAGAGATCGGGGTTAGGGGGTTCGTTATGCAATGGGAAGGTTTTAAGCACCCAAAACATCGTAGGTACTCCTAGGGAGCCTTTTCACAATTGTCGTAAGGTTGGTATTTTGTGAAAATTTGTTTGTGCAAACATGATTGAAGAGATGAGAAGAGAATATACAAGTTATTTACATTTTATATTTGGAAGGATAAACCCATTGCCTACGTACCATCTTAAAAAAGATTAGGATCAAAACCTCGTAGTTCGGGGTAAAAATCTCAAAATGAGTTGGTGAATTGATTAGTCCAAAAGCCTTAAGGTCTTTTGTTATCCAAGGGAGAAAAGTCAACCTAAAACCACAAATCCACCATGTGAGGATAGCTTCAACATGTTAGTGACGGGTTAACCCTATAATAAGTACGGAAGACTCATTGTCCATCACTAAGGATATAGGTGAGTATTACATCTACCTCAAGGATAACTCAAACCTAATAGCTAAAGGTTATGAAATTTTTTGATTAAGGAAGTGGCCATTGAAACCACAAAAGTATTTGAATGAGTTATTTTTACCAATGAAAAGTATGTACAAAATATGGTCAAAGTTGACTTAGAAGTCCAATTTAAACTAAGTGTTATGAAAAGAAAGTTTGAAAATCAAAAGCATAAGGCTTAGGTTTCTAATGTTTGAAATAAATGTTAAATGCTTGCACAAAAGTTTTGGCTTGGGTTAGAGTGGAGGGAAGAAGAAGAATGGCTAAAGTCCTAATCATACAAGAGATAAGGGATAAGAAACAAGACCACAAATGCAGTTCCTCTCTTGAGATCATATTGATGATCCAAGTAGCTCCCATCCTTTGGAATGTGCAAGCAAAATAATAGTAAGCTCAAGCAATCAACACAATCAAACAAGCTTCTTAGAAGATCCCCAATGTATCTTGTATCTTTCACTTTGGATGAACATAGCAATGGTTCTTCAATTTGAGCTCTCATAGGATTCCCTAGCACAAGAGCACACACATCAAAGAGTTTTATGAAGCAAATCAAGAATGGACAAGAGTGAGTTTAGAGGTTTGGTCCTTCTAAGCCATCTTCAACATTTAAAGTCCTTCTCCTCCAATTTGCATAGGGAAAATCCTATAAAACTAAGTCCATTTGTCCATTCCTTTGCATTTGGTCCACAACAATCAAAACAAAACACAAGCACAATAATATATACACAATTATGTGCTCAAGTGAGCAAAAGGCAAATTGCATTAACATAAACATCTGCTCAAGTGAGCAAAGGGGGAAAAGCAAATGAATAATATGTACAAGAATAGTAAATTTCATAAATGTAAATAGCAAGAAGTAAATGTTAATGGTTAATGATTAGTGTTAGTAGTTAGTGTGCCATAAGGCAAATTTAGCGCTATGTTAAGCAATCGCAATTGGACTTATGTAGAAGTCACAACTATCTGAGGCCGGTCAATAATAATGTAGGCAACAACACAAGTTAGAGGTCTTGATTAGTGAATCAAACTCCAACAACTTGCCATGCCAAAAAGAAGATGAGAAATGACCTTGTAAGCAATCTATCCTTAATGCAAAGTCATTCATTTGATCCATGATCAAGATGAATTAGATTTGAATCAAGAAAGATTAAACCTCCCTAATCAATGCTAACCACCAATCTTTAACTCATTGATCAAAAAAAGAAAAAAGAAGAAGGAGAAGAAGAAGAAAGAAATGAAGAAATAAAGTGCATTAAATGAAATGGTATGCATCAATCAACAAGTGTTGACCAAAGATAGAGAAGATCAAGGTCAAACAATAGAAAACAGAAGCAAAATGATTATTAGAAGTCAAGAAATAAACAAAATATTTTTGGCATTTTTAATATTTAAAATAAAACTTGAATTAAAATATTAAAGAAAGGTCAAACTTCAAACTCACTTCAAATCAACTTTGAAAAGTCCAAGCGAATTATCCCAAGTTCAACAAGGTCAAACAAAGTTTGACAAAAAAATTCAGCATTTTTAAAAGTCAGAAACTATTTTTAATCAATTAAAAATGCATAAAAATATCCTAATTGAACTAAAATCTCAAATAAATCTCAAATCAATTAATAAATTGATGAGAATATTTTTCATAGATCTATCATCATTTAAAGAGGTTGAGAAAATATTTTTTTATTTTTTGAATATCAAAAACTATTTAAAATGAATTAAAAATAACCAGAAAAGAGAAAATTACTAAAAAATAGCAAATGATAAAATAAAAAATATTAAAAATCATTTTTAGAAACTAGAAATTAAAAGAGAAATAATGCAATTGGTCCCATAATTTTTGGACCAATAATAAAAGAGATATGAATTTTAGAAAATGAAATGGAATTAAAAAATGAAATGGAAATTAAAATCAGAAATGGAAAATATGAAAAATCCACACGCGTTGGATTGTTTCTCATTAAATGACGTGGAGGATCCAATGGCATTGGCATGCGCGCGCACCATGAACCCTAGTCAATGAGTAACATAATGAATAAAAGAAAGTCATAACAATGTGTGGAGGAGATTAGATCTGGAAACTGAGATGGACGGCTCAGATCCAATCTGAAGACCAGACGGTGGCCAACGCCACCATCTTCTTCGGCTATCTCCGGCGAAGGCCAAAAATTACAGAGATACAAATGTGCACCAAAACGCACGATCCAGGTACCATTCGAAAGGTGAAGTGATGTACATCACTCATATACCACTCAATTCCCCTCTAGATCCCTATTAAGAGAGAAATCAGAGATGGAACTTTGGTGGTGTTCAACTGAACTTGCTTGATTTCAAAAATTAAGAACACAATAATGATGCCTCTATACAGAGGACTTCAGACAACACAAGATCAAGGCAAATGGAGCAATGTATAGGCTGTTTCGAAGCAAAATGTAGTTGAGCAAAACCTTTGAATTGTGAAGAATTAAGTCACTCTCTTTGGTTCCTTTTGCAAACAGAAGCTTCAATGGATCAAATGAAAAAGGTTTAGGAACTATGGATCTTAAAAATCAATCGATGCAATTGAATTTCAGATTTGAAATTTTTGAAAGAAAATGAAAAGTTCCTTTGGTGAGGGTTGGGTTTTGAGTTCAACATGGGTTTAGGCGCCTTTAGGTTGAAGAATTGTGAAGCTATGGCATGATATTTATAGATGGAGATGGCTGAATGCATGAGCTAACTCGTGTGCATGGGAGAAGAGGGCCTCCATGCATGGGCCTGTACAGTTGCATGGAGGGCCCAATTCTGATTGAAATTGATTGCTATACATCATCAAATGAGAAATGGAGGTGCAAATTGAATGTTAATGGTTCATGTAATGTGTAACAACCCAATTTTAGTAATTATTTCTTATATTATTATTATTATATTGTATTTTATTTATTTGGAGTGTTAATTAATTAATTGGTTGTTAGATAGTATAATAATTGATTATATTTATTAATTGGTGTATTAATTAATTATTTAGTTGATATGAGATATAATGAATAATTGAATTAATTAACTTGGTGTGTATATTGTGTTAGTTTAATTTAATTGAACTAATTAGAGATTTAAATATTAAGCCTTATTGGGCCTATTAATTAAATTAGAGGTATCATTCTTTAAGCCCAAATAAAATACTAGTATATAAGAGGTGAGGAGAGTGAGGAGTAGGATTAGTTTGATCATTTGATGGCAACAGAGAAAGAAAAGAGGAAAAATAAGGAGAAGAGGGGAAGAACAAGAGAGAAGTTAGGGTTTCCATAAAATTGAAGAGGTAAGGGGGGAATCCTTATTATTATGGGTTAGTATGATTGGGTCAATGGGTAGAAATATGTTTAGGCTGAAACCCTAATTGTTATGATTTTGGAATTGTTAGGTTTTGATAAGTATTCTTGATTTGTGGTGATCGATTATGTTAAAAATGCAAATTAACGTTATATATTTAGAGCATTGTGTGAGTTATAATTTTCTGAACGTTTGGCTTTTTACGGAATTGAAATCGGAGGTCCGAAAGTCGTCCAACGATGAAAAACGCAGAAAATTCTGCCATCTGTTTTTGTGTTAACCGGTTGGAATGGTCGGCTTCATAGTGGAAGCGGTGAAACTGTGGGTTCACATAGACGTTGATCCTTAATCAGAAATAGGCGTAGCATACGTTGATCCTTAATTGGAAATAGGCGTAGTAGACGTTGATCCTTAATTGGAAATAGGCGTAGCATACGTGAATCCTTAATTGGAAATAGGCGTAGTAGACGTTGATCCTTAATTGGAAATAGGCGTAGCATACGTTAATCCTTAATTGGAAATAGGCGTAGTAGACGTTGATTCTTAATTGGAAATAGGCGTAGCATACGTTGATCCTTAATTGGAAATAGGCGTAGTAGACGTTGATCCTTAATTGGAAATAGACTTAATGGCTTTGATCTTGTCCGGATCGGAAGCGTGGCTTGGATTCTAGATATTGAATCGGAAAACGGTGAAACGTTGGGTTCACATTGAGGTACCGTATGCATAGAGTCACATGTCTTGCATTGAGTCACATTAGAGTTATGTGAAAATTGAATGTATGCGTTGATGTGATTGTGATGTGTGTATGAGATATGGTAATTGAATTTGGTGATGTTTGGATACATAACTTGGTAAAATATGTGATTACGTGATAATTGTGGTTATGTGTATATTTGGGAATATAGTATTGGATTTTAATATTATACTCCTTGAGTTTTGATGGATGTTTGAATCATGTGAAATAAATGTTGGTTAATATTATTTACATGGTTATATGAAGTGTGATGAATTTCTTTAATTGTTGATTTAATCATTGTGCTTTATTATACTTCTTCATAATGATTTGAATTCTCACCCTTTCTGTTTGAATGTTTCCTTTACATGGGCATCGCGCAGATACTCAGGAGTTGTATTACCGAAGTAAATGGATGGTAGCCCACTCGAGATTAGCCGGAGAGTTTCTGTATTTTAGTTTGAAGACTAGGTAATGAGTCAATGCTCTTGTCATGTAACACGGGGTAGATTGGTAGTATTGAACTCATATCTTATTTCGATATGCATTACGTTATTACTTGTGAACATATTTATTTGAAATTGTTGTTGGAGAGGCCATCGTGCCAAATATTCTGGATTTGGTTTTATTTTATCTTGAGGAGATTATTGAGAGATGATCATGGTATGGGACATGGATCATTTTATGAAATGCATGAGTATTCATTATTTTCCGCTGCGAACGCATATTCTTGAATATTCATGATAATTTAAATGTGTTATTTTAAATGACCAGGTGTATTGTGTATTGATGATGAATGATGTTTGGTTTTTGAAAGCTTTTAGTTTTTGAAAACGTCGATGTGACGCCCTTTTATTTATATGCGTGCTTATTTAATCTGATTATATGATAAGTATTTTGGGGTAGAAAAAGGGGTGTTACATTAGTGGTATTAGAGCCTGGCTGATCCGTCCATCCAGGTTGTTTAATTATGTTTGTTCCCTAGTATGCGACATGTGTGTGAGAACACTGTCGATGCTTGTTTTATTTTCCATTGCAGGTTGGGAATGAAATAAGTGGGGGAGAAGTGTCTGCTTATCTTGGATGTTCCAATTGTATCGAGCTTGGACATTATGTTGTTGCATGCAAGAGTGCAGTGTTAACCAGTTAACCTGTTTTGAGAATGTTGTGATTTTCCTAAACCCGAAGAGAGGTCGGATTCAAGGATGGTGTTGGTTAGAATTTAATCGGGTGTATATCAACTGTTTTGAGAAGACGGTTATTTTCCTGAGGTTGGTGCTAAGGAAGATTGGTTTGTGTCTGCTAAGCAAGTTGATGAATCGGTGCAAGATAGTGCCGAGTTGTTTATGTTGTTGGCAACTTTGGATATTCGTGAGAAGAGGACGATTGAAGAATTGCCAATAGTTTGTGAGTTTGCGGAGGCATTTCCGGAAGATATAAGTGATTTACCGCCGGAACGTGAGGTTGAGTTTTCGATTGATTTAGTTCCTGGAACTAGTCCTGTATCGATGGCTCCCTATAAAATGTCTGCTTCTGAGTTGAAAGAGTTGAAGAGTCAACTTGAAGAATTGCTTGAGAAGAGGTTTATTCGTCCTAGTGTGTCGCCGTGGGGTGCACCTGTTCTGTTGGTCAAGAAGAAAGAAGGTTCTATGAGATTATGTGTTGACTATAGACAATTGAATAAAGTGACGATTAAGAACAAGTATCCACTTCCGAGGATTGACGATCTGATGGATCAGCTGGTTGGAGCTTGTGTGTTTAGAAAAATTGATTTGAGGTCTGGGTATCATCAGATTTGTGTAAAGGCTGAGGATATTCAAAAGACTGCTTTTCGGACAAGGTACAGTCACTACGAGTACTCTGTGATGCCTTTTGGTGTGACTAATGCACCTGGTGTATTTATGGAGTATATGAATAGAATTTTTCATGATTATCTGGATAAGTTTGTTGTTGTGTTCATCGATGATATATTGGTTTATTCTAAGAGTGAAGAGGATCATGCCAAGCATTTGAAGGTTATGTTATCAGTGTTGAAAGAGAGGAAGTTGTTTGCTAAACTCTCTAAATGTGAGTTTTGGTTGAGTGAAGTAAGTTTTCTTGGACATGTGATTTCGAGTGGTGGTATTTCTGTGGATCCTACGAAGATTGAAGTTGTATCTCAATGGGAAGCTCCTAAGTCAGTTGCTGAGATTCGAAGTTTCCTTGGTTTGGCTGGTTATTATAGGAAGTTCATTAAAGGATTTTCTAAGTTGTCGTTACCGTTGACGTTGTTGACTAGGAAAGGTCAAGCTTTCATTTGGACTTCGTAGTGGGAAGCGAATTTTCAAGAGCTTAAGAGAAGATTGACTACGGCTCCTATTTTGATTTTACCGAATCCGTTAGAACCTTTCGTTGTGTATTGTGATGCTTCCTTGTTGGGTTTGGGAGGTGTTCTGATGCAAAAATGGCAAGTGGTAGCTTATGCTTCAAGGCAACTTAAAGTTCATGAGAGAAATTATCCGACGCATGATTTAGAGTTGGCCGCCGTTGTGTTCGTGTTGAAGCTTTGGAGACATTATTTGTTTGGATCGCAATTTTATGTGTTTAGTGATCACAAGAGTTTGAAGTACTTGTTCGATCAGAAAGAATTGAATATGAGGCAAAGGAGATGGTTGGAATTCTTGAAAGATTATGATTTTGGTTTGAATTATCATCCTGGAAAGGCGAATGTTGTAGCCGATGCATTGAGTAGGAAGTCATTGCACATGTCTATGTTGATGATTCTAGAATTTGAATTGTTCGAGCAATTTAGAGATTTGAGCTTGGCTTGTGAAGCGACTCCTTCGTGTGTTAAGCTTGGTATGTTGAAGCTTACGTGTGGCATTCTTGACGAGATTATAGAAGGTCAGAAGTCAGATTTGAAATTAGTCGATGTTATGACATTGATTAATCAAGGCAAAGTTGGTGACTTTCGGATTGATGAGAATGGTATCATGAGGTGTCGTGATCGAGTTTATGTTCCGGATCTTGTGGATTTGAGAAAGAGGATTCTTGAGGAAGGGTATAGAAGTGGTTTGAGTATTCACCCTGGTGCTACTAAAATGTATCAAGACTTGAGAAAGATGTTTTGGTGGTAAGGTATGAAGAAGGATGTAGCGGAATTTGTGTATTCATGTTTGACTTGTCAAAAGTCAAAGATTGAACATCAAAATCCGTCTGGTTTGATGCAACCGTTATCTATTCCCGAGTGGAAGTGGGATAGTATCTCTATGGATTTTGTTTCGGGTTTGCCGAGAACATCGAGTAATTGTGAGGCGATTTGGGTCGTTGTGGACAGATTGACGAAATGTGCTCATTTTATTTCGATGAGGGTGGATTATTCAATAGAGAGACTGGCTAAGTTGTACATCGAAAGGATTGTGTGTTTACATGGTATTCCGTCGAGCATTGTTTCGGATAGAGATCCGAGGTTCACTTCAAGATTTTGGGAAGGTTTGCAAAGTGCTTTGGGTACGAAGTTGCGTTTGAGTTTGGCATATCATCCGCAAACTGATGGTCAAACGGAGAGGACTATTCAGTCGCTTGAAGATTTTTTGAGGTCTTGTGTTTTGGAACAAGGAGGAAATTGGGATAGTTTCTTGCCTTTGATCAAGTTTACGTATAACAACAGTTTCCATTCGAGTATTGGAATGGCACCTTTTAAGGCTCTTTATGGCAGAAGGTGTAGAACTCCTTTATGTTGGTACGAATCGGGAGAGAGTGATGTGATTGGACCCGAGTTGATTCAAGAGACTACGGATAAGATTAAGATGATTCGAGAGAAGATGAAGGCTTCTCAGAGTCGTCAAAAGAGTTATCATGATAAGAGGAGGAAAGCTCTTGAGTTCGAGACAGATGAGCATGTGTTTCTTCGAGTTACGCCAATAACGGGTGGGGGTAGAGCTTTGAAGTCGCGTAAGTTGACGCCGCGTTTCATTGGTCCTTATCAGATTTCCGGGAGGGTAGGTGAAGTGGCATATTGGATTGCATTACCATCATCACTTTCTAATCTTCATGATGTGTTCCATGTGTCTCAATTGAGGAGGTACATTGCGGATCCATCGTATGTTGTCCCATTAGATGATGTTCAAGTGCGGGATAATTTGACGATTGATACATCACCTATGCGAATTGAAGATCGAGAAGTGAAGAAGCTTCGTGGTAAGGAGATTGCTTTGGTGAAAGTGATATGGGGCGGAGCTGCCAATGGCAATATCACTTGGGAACTCGAGGATAAGATGAAGGAATCGTATCTGGAGTTGTTCGTTTGAGGTATTTTCGAGGCCGAAAATCTTTTAAGTGAGGGAGAGTTGTAACAACCCAATTTTAGTAATTATTTCTTATATTATTATTATTATATTGTATTTTATTTATTTGGAGTGTTAATTAATTCATTGGTTGTTAGGTAGTATAATAATTGATTATATTTATTAATTGGTGTGTTAATTAATTATTTAGTTGATATGAGATATAATGAATAATTGAATTAATTAACTTGGTGTGTATATTGTGTTAGTTTAATTTAATTGAAATAATTAGAGATTTAAATATTAAGCCTTATTGGGCCTATTAATTAAATTAGAGGTATCATTCTTTAAGCCCAAATATAATACTGGTATATAAGAGGTGAGGAGAGTGAGGAGTAGGATTAGTTTGATCATTTGACGGCAACAGAGAAAGAAAAGAGGAAAAATAAGGAGAAGAGGGGAAGAACAAGAGAGAAGCTAGGGTTTCCAGAAAATTGAAGAGGTAAGGGGGGAATCCTTATTATTATGGGTTAGTATGATTGGGTCAATGGGTAGAAATATGTTTAGGCTGAAACCCTAATTGTTATTATTTTGGAATTGTTAGGTTTTGATAAGTATTCTTGATTTGTGGGGATCGATTGTGTTAAAACTGCAAATTAACGTTATATATTTAGAGCATTGTGTGAGTTATGATTTTCTGAACGTTTGGCTTTTTACGGAATTGAAATCGGAGGTCCGAAAGTCGTATGGCAAAGAATGCAACATGAATATCTGAATGCTATAATTATGCATGTATATGCGTGGTTTATGTATGATTGATGCTGACAAACAGACATATCTAAAACAAACAGGTCCAAGAATCAATGGACAGACATCCGGTATAACATCTCAAAAGAGAAGGCTAGGCCCACAGGAGAAAATCCAATCTGGTGGGGAGCATCTAATACCAAGAAGTACCAATCACCGCTGGGGATCCAGCAGACTCGTTGCTAGGGACTAAGACTAATGTTGGGGATCAGAGACCACTATCGGGGATCAGCCAAAGATCACAGCTATCAAGTGCCAGGGTTCCACCAACAAATCTCGAGAACACGCAGAGATGTGGATAAGATCGGTCATAGGAGAACTCTACTGGGGATCTTATCGGGCAATAATATGAAATTCTATGGGGAACAACCACCAAACATGAAACACATCAATCATGCCCTCTCCTCTAAACACTGAAGAAACATCTCTCTGACCGGGAGAAGGAATAAATTACTCCGCTGGGGAAGCTAGAGAGTCATCGTCAGGGATTTGCTGCTGAACAGACAAAAGATCCGACATAGAGGAAACTCTATTGGGGAGCTCAACACGGACAAGATCCATTGTAGAAGCGACTCTACTGGGAACTTATTAGGGGGAAAGATATGAAACTCTGTGGGGAACAACAACCAAACAAAAGTTTCAACAAATAAAACACTTCTTTTCATATGCTGGAGAGACATCTCTGCTGAGGAGAAAGAACCACTGCTCCGCTGGGGAAGGAAATAAACATCTTTAACACCAACTCTGCTAGGAGGGAACTATCCAATGAGAAGGGGAATACAAAATATCAGGCTCTAATCAGGCAACTCCACGGGGAAGACTGAAGGCGATCATACTAGGGATAACCTGCTATGACCGACCCTTTCAGGGATGAGTTGTAAGTCAACCAACTGAGGAGAGGCTACAAGCAAAAATGTTAAGGATTTCCACTCATATTGGGAATTCCTTCTCACTCTGCGGGAGATTTCCAATTATGCTGAGGGAAAAAAAACAGACTCCCTCAAAAATAGATAGCATATCAATTTTTATCAATCTATAAGGGATTTTAAGTCAGTCCACACAAGGGATGGCAACCCTATAATTGATAAAACACAGATGTTAGACTCATATTTTCTGGGGATCTGAGGATGTTAGAGGTATACATATATCCCAAAAGATCAAGGCCAAAACTCCAGATTCCTTGGGGACTTGATGATGAATCTTCCTTCTCTGCGCTCACTGAGGAGATAACCTGAAAGATGATGAAGAGGATACAAATATGCTAGGAATATGAACAAATGTCTTATCCTTTTAGAGATCATACTATCCTCAAGGGAGCAGTGAGGACATTCCATTTATCCTTTCAGTCATTGTGAATGTTCACTTTGTTTAAAAACAGTTTATAAAAACTTTATTTATTTTTAACAATGATATTTATCAATTAAAACATGCAAACATTTGTTAAACAGAAACAAATAAGAGTGCAAAGAATTGGATAAAGGCTCAAATTTATTTGATAGAATGGTAGTCCGCAAATGGTGAGACTCCATGGATCTTTTACAAATTTGAAATTGGTGATATATATTGGAAAAAAGGGCTACATTGAACATAATGACCGTTTCTCCACCAACTCTGAATCCAATATATTTGAAGCTTCAGTTGACGATGACTGAATGAGAATCTTTGACCGATGACAACTTGTAGAACAAAGTCTTGTCAAGATGCAGTTACTTGCCAAATCCCTAATTTTTGCCTAGATTGCCCCAGGGTGAGGTACTCGATCTAGCGGGATATATATTCATTTTTTTTATGTCTCTAACTTTTGCCTTGAACGCCCTTTCGGGTTTTCAATCCACCGAGATGCTCATTTTTGCCTAAGTCGCCCTTTCAGGTTTTCAACATAGCGAGCTATTCTGTTTTTATTTTAGGCGAAGTATTTCTTGATTGCATATGAATTCACAGGACGAGTGAAATCCTCCCCATCCATAGTTGTAAGTATCAAAGCACCGTCTGAAAAGGCTCTCTTAACAATGTATGGACCTTCATAGTTTGGAGTCCACTTGCCCCTGGAATCGGGCACGAAAGACAAGACTTTCTTGAGCACGAGGTCACCTTCTCGGAACACACGAGGCTTGACCTTCTTTTCAAAGGCTTTCTTCATCCTCTACTAATACAACTGACCATGACACATGGCAGCCAATCTCTTCTCTTCTATCAAGTTCAGTTGGTCATAACGACTCTGAACCAATTCGGCCTCAGTCAATTTGGCTTCCATCAAGACTCTCATTGATAGGATCTCAACCTCCATGGGGGGCATAGCCTCCATGCCATATACAAGGGAGAAAGGGGTTGCCCCTGTTGAAGTGCAGATGGATGTACGATAACCATGCAAAGCAAACGGCAACATCTCATGCCAATCTTTGTATGTAACAACCATCTTCTGGATAATCTTCTTGATATTCTTGTTAGCTGATTCAACAGCCCCATTCATCTTAGATCTATAAGGAGAAGAATTATGATGTGCAATCTTGAACTCGCTACACAACTCTTTCATCATCTTGTTGTTCAAGTTAGATCCATTATCAGTAATGATCTTATCTGGCACACCATAATGGCATATGAGTTGATTCTTGATAAACTTCACAACCACCTTCCTGGTCACGTTTGCATATGATGTCGCTTCAACCACTTGGTGAAGTAATCAATTGCTACGAGAATAAACCAGTGACCGTTTGACGCCTTTGGCTCTATCATGCCAATCATGTCAATTCCCCACATGGAGAAAGGCCATGGTGATGAAATAACATTCAGAAGTGTCGGGGGAATATGAATCTTATCCGCATAAATCTGACACTTCTGGCATTTCTTCACATATTTGCAGCAGTCAGACTCCATTGTCAGCCAATAGTAGCCTGCTCTTAACATCTTCTTAGCCATGGCATGTCCATTAGAATGAGTACCAAATGAACCCTCATGGACTTCAGTCATTAACAGGTCTGCTTCGTGTCTACCCACACATCTGAGCAGAACCATGTCAAAATTCCTCTTATAAAGCACATCGCCATTGAGGTAGAAACTGCCAGATAATCTCCTCAAAGTCTTCTTATCTTTAACAGATGCCCCAGGCGGGTAGATATGACTCTGAAGGAAACACTTTATATCATAATACCACGACTTATCATCTTTCACTTCTTCTACTGTAAATACATGAGTTGGTCTATCCAAGCGCATCACAGTAATATTGGGAACTTCATTCCAGAATTTAACCACAATTATCGAAGCAAGCGTTGCAAGAGCATCTGCCATCCGATTCTCATCTCGAGGAATATGATGGAAGTCAACCTTAGTAAAGAAAGTTGAAATCCTCCTCACATAATCTCTATATGGGATGAGGTCAGGCTGATTCGTCTCCCATTCACCCTTAATCTGATTAACAACAAGGACTGAATCACCATAAACATCGAGATGTTTGATCCTAAGATCAATACACTCTTCCAAACCCATAATACAGGCCTCATATTCCGCCATATTATTCGTGCATTTGAAAGTTAGCCTTACTGTAAAAGGAAAATGTGTGCCCTGAGGAGTAATAATCACTACCCCAATACCATTTCCATATTGATTAATAGTGCCATCAAACACCATGCCCCATCGGGAACCAGGCTCTGGCCCTTCATCGAGTGTAGGCTCATCGCAATCTTTCATTTTCAACTACAGAATCTCCTCATCTGGGAAGTCGTACTAAATAGACTGATAATCCTCAATTGGTTGATGTGCCAAGTGGTCAGCCAAGATACTACCTTTAATAGCTTTCTGAGCTCGATACTCAATGTCATACTCAGATAACAACATCTGCCAACGGGCAATCCTCCCAGTTAAAGAAGGCTTCTTAAAGATATACTTGATTGGATCCATTTTGGATATCAACCAAGTCGTATGATTCAACATATACTGGCGTAAACGCTTAGCGGCCAAAGCCAAAGCACCACATGTTTTCTCAAGCATTGAGTATCGAGACTCACAATCAATGAACTTCTTACTCAGATAGTATATAGCATACTCTTTCTTCCCTGATTCATCTTGCTGACCCAATACACAACCCATAAAGTCTTCAAGAACGGTCAAGTACATAATCAAGGGTCTCCCTTCCACAGGTGGAGATAGAAACGGAGGCTCGGACAGATACTCTTTAATACTATCAAAGGCCTTCTGGCAATCCTCGGTCCAATCATGATGTTGATCTTTTCGGAGGAGCTTGAATATTAGCGCACATGTGGCAATCATGTGGGATATAAATCCGGAAATATAATTCAAGCGGCCAAGAAAACCTCGGACTTGCGTCTCAATTTTGGGTGCAGGCATCTCTTGTATTGCTTTGACCTTGGCAGGATCAACTTCAATACCTCTTTCACTGACAATAAAGCCCAATAACTTGCCGGAACGGACTCCAAATGTACACTTGTTCGGATTCAGGCGGAGTTTGTACTTCCTCAAATGCTGAAAAAGCTTCAACAAGTGCTCTACATGTTCAACCTCCGTTCTCGACTTCGCAATCATATCATCAACATATACCTCGATCTCCTTGTGCATCATATCATGAAACAAGGTAGTCATAGCCCGTTGATACGTGGCTCCGGCGTTCTTCAAACCGAAGGGCATCACTCGATAACAGAATGTTCCCCAAGGTGTGACGAATGTTGTCTTCTCCATATCCTCGGGTGCCATTTTAATCTGATTATAACCGGAAAATCCGTCCATGAATGAGAAGACATTAAATTTAGGTGTATTGTCTACCAACATATCAATATGTGGTATAGGAAAATCATATTTCGGACTAGCTTTATTCAAGTCTCGATAGTCCAAACACATTCGGACTTTTCCATCTTTCTTAGGCACTGGCACAATATTGGCCACCCATTGAGGATATGTAGAAGTCACCAGAAACCCCGCATCAATTTGCTTCTGAACTTCTTCTTTAAACTTTACTGCCATATTAGGATGAGTTCTTCTGAGCTTCTGCTTCACAGGCACACACTCAGGCTTCAAAGGCAGGAAATGTTGCACGATATCAGTATCTAGACCAGGCATGTCTTCATATGACCAGGCAAAGACGTCAACATACTCTTGTAGCAACTCGATCAACCCCTTCTTCACAGATTCTTCCAGGAGTGCCCCAATCTTCACTTCGCAAACACAATCTTCAGACCCCAAGTTGACTGTTTCCAGATTCTCCAGATGCGGTTGAATGATCTTCTCTTCATGCTCAAGCAGACGGGTAATCTCATCAGGAATCTCTTCAACATCATCTTCTTCTGCCTCAAATACAGGGAATTCAAAGTTGGGAGATGGTGTTGGATCATTATATTCAATGGGTTTGATCAACCTGCATAATGATTTTGGATATAAAAGAGATTTTAGAATTCAAACAAAGCAAATCATTATGCAAATGAAAAGATTGATTTTATTCTCTTTTAGGGTTTTGTAGTGATCACCAATTTCATGCAAAAAGCAAAAAGGGGAAATAATTTGGAAAAAACAAACATTTAACATGTATTTATTGAATGAATATCATTGTATTAACGTGCCAACAATGTCATCACTTCTCCTTTTGGCATCGGAGAAGGGTTTTTAAACAAAAGTGAACACATTACGTGGACTTATGGACAACTGTTGGAACATCAACAACGACCCAATTATTGCAGACTCCTCCAGGGATGACAAAGTTGCCAGAATCTTCCTCTGCATCATCTTCCACTATAGCAGCGGCCTCTTGGTCTTCGAACGTGTGGATGAAACCTCCACTCTGAAACAGCCCATGCTCGTTGAAAGTGCCTGAAGAGTACCTTATGTTAGCCCGGGATTTATTGTCTTCCAGCTTAATCATTTGTCCTAAACCAGTAGTTGTGCCATGCTCAATGGCCAACTTTGCATCATTGTAGGACGCAAATGAAGAAGGTCCTTTCCTTGAAGGCTCAACAATAGATAAGGCTTGGAACGGCGTCCCAACCTCATCCTCAGCGTCTATATAGGAAAAGGAAGACAAATGGCTTACCAAGAGAGCCTTCTCTCCCCCTACCACCACCAACTTCTTATTCTTAACGAATTTCAACTTCTGGTGTAGGGTGGATGTCACAGCGCCTGCCTCGTGAATCCATGGTGTGCCAGACAAGAAGCTATATGATGGGTGAATATCCATGACCTGGAAAGTGATTTGGAAATCACTAGGTCCAATCTTGATTGGGAGCTCAACCTCTCCAATCACAGTTTTCCTGGATCCATCAAAATCCTTGACTACCACTCCACTCTGCCTCATGGGAGGCCCCTGATAAGAAAGTTTAGCCAGAGTGGATTTTGGCAACACACTTAGCGATGATTTTGTGTCTACCAGCACATTAGACAAGGCATCATCCTTGCAGTTCATAGAAATGTGTAGAGCCAAATTATGGTCTTTTCCCTCCTCGGGAAGATCAACATCGCAAAAGCTCAAATTGTTACAAGCAGTTATGTTTGCAACAATGCTATCAAATTGTTCAATTGTGACATCGTGATCCACGTATGCCACGTCCAACACCCTCTGCAACGCTTCGCGGTGTGGCTCAGAATTCATCAGCAAAGATATGACATATATCTTTGATAGAGTTTGAAGCAACTGATCAACAAAATTATACTCACTCCTCTTGATGAGCCTCACCATCTCATCATAGTCCTCTTTCAATATGCCATGCTGGCCAACAGGGACAGGAGCTTTAGTAGATTTATCAACAACATGTTCCGGATTCGGAGAAGAAGAAGCACCCACAAGGGTGGCAGAATTATCCACAGTAACTCTTCTCATGTCGTCTTGGGGTTTCGGCGGCGCCGAGAAAACACGACCACTGCGGGCCACACCACTGACATCAGATATATCGGTAGGGAACAACTTTATCTGAAGAGTATGGGACAGGGCCCGCTAGCTTTATAATAATAGATGGAGAAACCTTCTTCTTGCTGCCATCATATCTGACAATAACAGGTTCTGGTATTCTGAATACAAGGGATATAACATTCACTTCATCGTTATCACGATTCTGAAGTGTCTCGATCACACCCTGGTCCAGCATCCCTTGGATGTCCTTCTTGACTTGGCGACATCCTCTCTCGTTGACAGTGCATACTCGGCATTTGTCATGGTCATGCTCGTAGTGACTGTATCCACACAACAGTCTGTGCATCTCGACCAACGACTTTCTGATGTGACTGACATACAAGACTTTGTACTTGCCAGGGCAACCCTGGACCATATTTACAGCATATTTCCCATGCTCGGGCAATGGGTTCTTCTTAACATTTGGACCTACGTCCTCGAAAAACAAGATCCCACTTCTAACAAGGTCTTGAACCTTGGTCTTCAGGGGATAACAGTTCTCCACATCATGTCCGGGAGCACCGGAATGATAAACAGAATGAAGCTCAGACTTGTACCACCACTGAGGATTGGTCGGTACAGCAGGTGGGTCACGTGGAGTGATCAGTTTCCTATCTATCAACGAAGGATAGAGCTCAGCATAGGTCATTGGAATTGGATAGAAAATGACCCTCTTCCTATCATAGCTACTGTTGGTATTGTTGTTGTTGTTTCGAGGCTGGTAGGCCTACTGTTGCGGACGATGATGTTGTTGTTGTTGATATTGTTGATGTTGTTGTTGTTGATGCTGATAATGTTGAGTTTCCTTGAAGGCAGGTGCTATATGAGCCACCTGGTGTTGGTTACTGGAAGGGTGCACAGTCTTCCTCTTCATATAGGGTCTTCTTTTGACACGGGAGGACACATCATGTGCCTTTCCCTCCTTCTTCTTTGCAAAAGCCCCATAACACTTTGCAGAAGAGCCTTCATCTTTTGCCAGACGTCCTTCACGGACTCCTTCCTCTAGCCTCATCCCCATGTTCACCATTTCGGTGAAGTTCGAGGGAGCACTATGTAGCGGTGTATTCGTCACCATTGGAGATATTAACTAAATCCAAGGTAAATCATACAAAGTCGAGTCGCCACCGCACTTCTATTTATCCAAAGGAATGGTTAGAAAGCGAACAAAAACCTATAAAGTATTACAAACAAAACTAGTAAAAGACAGAGAATCTGGGTAAGGGGGTTGGTTATGTCATGGGAAGGTGTTAGGCACCCGCAACATCCTAGGTACTCCTAGGGAGCCCTTTTCAAAACTTGTTGCAAAGGTTATTGTTTATGAAAGTTATTTTGTGCAAACATGATTGAAGAGATGAGAAAAGAATATACAAGTTTATTTACATTTTTGTGTTTGGATGGATGAACCCATTGCCTACGTACCCTGTCATGAAAGATAAGGATCAAAACCCCGTAGTTTGAGTAAAAGATTTCAAAACAGTGAGTGGATTGATTGGTCCAAAAGCCTTAAGGTCTTTTGTTATCAAAGGGAGGAAACTCGACCTGAAAAACCACAAGTCCACCATGTGAGAATAGCTTCGACATGCTAGTGAGGGGTTAACCCTATAATAAGCATGGAAGTCTTACAATTCGATCACTAAGGACAAAGGTGAGTATTATATCTACCACAAAGATAACTCAAACCTAATAGCTAAAGGTTATGAAAATTTTGATTAGGAAGTGGACATGGAGCCACAAAAGAGACACATTTGAGTGAGTTACATTAATCAATTAGAAGTATGTACAAAAAATGGTCAAAGTTGACTTAAAGATTCAATTCAAAATGAGTATTATGAAAAGAAAGTTTGAAAATCAAAGGCATAAGGCCTAGGTTTCTAATGTTGAAAACAAGTCAAATGTTTGCACAAAAGTTTTCTGTTTTGGTTAAGGATGGAGAAAGGTTCACAAAAGGGTGAGGGTTAAGGGATGCAACCACAGATAGGAATTCCTTTCTCAAGATCATAGAGATGATCCAAGTAAGTTCCTTTGGAATTAGGCCACACAAGGTAAAAGCAATAAGCAAGTCTCATAGGAGAACCACAGAAAGAGGAAACAGAATGCCAATAAATGGACTTACATCCAACACCTAACAACAAAACAGGAAACAGAATGCCAATAGATGGACTTAGATCCAACTCCAAGCAACAAAATGAAAACAGAATGCTAATAAATGGGCTTACATCCAACTCCAAAAACAAAACAGGAAATAGAATGCCAATAGATGGACTTATATCTAACTCCTCAAACAAGCAAGCAAATAGAATGCATGATAAACAAACACATGAAAGATTCACAAGTAAGCAAACAAGCAATCAAGCATCACACTCTATATACAAACAAGATTCTCAGACAAATGGTTGGGCTTTAGTCAAGAGGGGTCATATCAACCTCGACAAACAAGCCAAGACTGTAGGGGTGTTCTGAAGCTCTTAACCACTAACATTGAGAGTTAGGGTGAAGCTGATGAAATATGGTAATGAGGATTAGACCTCATTCTCTTAACCCTGGCCTGGGTGAGCTTATGACAAAGGAAACGTGGGGATCCAGAATGTGGGATCCTATTCCACTTGACAGACACTATACAAAGATCTTGGGTATTTGTTCAAGAGCATCAGCACGTAGTGCGAGCATAATGAACGACTCACTGAATAACAGGGGATTGACTGCTAATCCCTTCTATCTGTCAATTGCCTCTTCACTTAGGAGGACTTATCAAGTAACATGCCTCATTTAGAGGTCTTTAGCACAAATGTAAACAATCACAAACATGGCCTCATAAGGAGGACTTCAGCCAAATGCCTGCCAAAAAGGTGACAGGACTTTCAGACTACATGGAGTAAGAGGGTTAAACTACCTTAGTGGTATGTCAACCACACTCCAAAACAAAGCTCAAGCAAGAGCTAAAAGCGATTAATGTACCTATACAAAAGCCAAACAATTAATAGTGTATTCAGAAAACCAACAGACAAACAACAGTCATCCACAGTTATACACAAGGTAAGTCACAAGTGCAAGCACTCAAATGAGTTCATCACATCAATGGACCTACAACACAATAAGAGTTAGTAATAAAAGGTATTGGCATCTCAAAATGTGAGATCAAATCCAATCATCAATGCTAAAGTGTCCAAACCTGAAACACAAAGCATAGTTAGATATGTACAAAACAACTAGTGCAAAGACTAGGTTCAAAAGCAAGTCAAATGACCAAAACAGAAGTCAATCTTTTGGACAAAGCAAATTCAAACAATCAAGAAAATGTCCTCAAAAGGACCAAGTTCAATTCACATGGCAAAGGCATCAAATGGATCATGCTTATGCAAAGGCAAACAATATGCACAAAGTTGGACATCCAAATTAGAAAATCCAAATCAAAATAGAAACACAACCAATGATCATGAAATTTTTTGTGCAAGCTTATCATGTTAAGAATGAACATCATGCAAAAAATTAGGTCCAGAAGAGTTCAAATGATATGTAAATGAAAATGCACAAATGCAACATCAAATATGTGACACAAATTGTCACACCATATGTTCATGTGTCCAAAACAGTGATGGCATATGATAAAATACTCAAACCAAATCCAAAATATCACATCACATGTTAGGATCAAGCATGTCAAATTTCAAAGCAATTGGATTAACCATGAGCATTTCACAAACAAATGAATGTAACATATCAATATGGCATCATGTTCAATCAAACAATCACAATGTAAAATCCAGCAACAAACAAATCATGAAAATAACATCAAAAAATGATAGACATCAACACAAGCATGTGAAAAAAAATTTGGATCAATTTGGACATGTTTTCTATTTTTTATGATTTTTTGAAATTGAATGAACAAAATGAAATAAGATGAAAATCATGTGGAAAATGAAATGTGAATGAAAATCAGAAAGTGCATAATGCCAGATTCGAACCCATGCGTCCAAGGTACATGAGCGTATCAAATAAAATCCATAAACATGCATTAGGGAAGGATCGAACTCATTCACTGAAGGCAGGAAATGAAATGAAATAAAATTCACAAAAACGCATAGGGTGAGAATCGAACTGATGCGCGCTAGGTTCAAAGCGAAAATCCAAATAAATTCACAAAGCACAAGGCTAGGTATCGAACTGAGGCGCGCAAGGTCATAAGTGCTCACCAAAACGCAGCGTTTTGCTGCATAAACCCTAGGCCAATGGAATAGTTGCAGACGGCGGAGGACGGCGGTTTCAGCCGTCTTCTCCGATGGTACAGGCGGAGCAACATGAACAAAATTTCCAAAATTAGACAAACTATATATGGTTAGAACCGTCTTGCAACGTAGATCACAGATATCATAATCATTTAGCCTAATTCTCCATGAATCAACTGGATCGAGCGAAAACATTCTTGATGTCAAAACTTTAAATCAACATATCTTGAGCAATACTTGACCAAATCAAAATCTAAAGCTATCAGAATCATCAGCATCAAAAGATCTACAGGTTTATGTACATGAAAAGGCAAATAGTGAAGGTCGATTTTCAAGCTTACTTGAGGTGCAGTGTTCAAATTCGTATGTTCAAGCTTCCTCCAGCTCCAGATCTTCTTCCTCAATCCTCTAATGAAGCTTTATGCAAGAATTGACACTTGAATCCACCTGAATGAAGCTCAATTTCAGAAAACCATAGCCATGAGTTTGTGCTCGATCTACTTGATTCTTGACCAAATTCTTCAAACCAAATGAGGATTCCTACTCAATGATGCATGATAAACAAGGTTATGCAGGAACTTTGTGGAATTGTATGAAGACATTTGAAAATCGAAGAGAGAGAAAATTGAGAGGGAAATAAAATTTTGATCCAAATTCTATTATCCTCTCAATTGTGATTAAGATTTGGCTTATATATGGTCCCTTAATCATGCTGAAATTGAGATTAGGCATTGGTTAATTGTGATTAAGGAAATATGAGGTGTGATGCCAAAAATGCAAATGTGACCATGCATGGCTAATGTGCACGTGAACAGTGCCCATGCAAGGTTCAAAATCATTTGAAATCATCAATAAACAACATGGAAGTGTTGATTTGCTCATGTGATCCACCAAATTCAAATTATCAAATTTCCCTCCAAAATGCACTTGTATGGACACTTGATCATGTGAGCTTTTTTCATGCAAGGCAATGTTTGATTTGTAATCTCTTGGTCACAGGGAGCATTTTGCCAAAAGAGTGGTTCAATTTGGAGTTTTGGATCAAAAGTTATGGCATTTTGAACTTCCATGCATACTTTGTGATCATTTGTTCATAACTTCTCAACCAATTATCAGATGGACATGATATAGGACTTTTTGAAAAGAGGAGAGAAAGATCTTCAACTTTCATGTTCACCAAAAATCCATTTGAAGCTTCTTTGATGTTGGAAAGTCAAGTTGAATATGGACCAAAAACTTGCCATTTTTGGAAACTTGAAATTACAGGTCACTTTCCATTTTGGGAAACTTTTGCCATGGCTTCAAAATCTTCAAGATAGATGTTTGACATGATGAATAGGCCTTGTTTGAACATGAATGGGATGTCTCAGATCATTTCCCACACATCAAAGCCCTCAGTTTACTGCACAATTGATCATTGGGTCCTCAGATGACCTTGACAAGCTTTGATGAATTTGAGCCTTTACCTCTTGGGGAATTTTGCTTCAATAGTGAAACTTAGCTCATATAATCTCAATATGATAATCAAGTGGTCCTCATACCAAGAAAATACCATCAGCTCTTGTACAATGGATGCTCTTGAATTGCTTGACCTGTGGTTGCTTAGACTGCAAAACAAATGTTAGATGACATATTTTTGGTGCTTTTGGTTAGTGATTAAAACAAGAAAAGCAATGATATACAATGCAAACATGCCTGGTGATCTCAAACCACTCACAGGAGATCCCACCCAAGGGGAAAGGAAGGCAAGACGCTCAAAGATCCTTGAGGCTATGAAATGCAATGATATGATGCCATGAGGGATCTTAGGGACAAAATTGGGGTCTTACACACTAGATATCATCCTCTCATAGTAGAAAGAACTTAAAGTCTTTAAAGAGATCTTCGTCATTTCTTTCTCTTCGAGTGGGGGCACAATCTGTGCGGCCAATTCACGCCACCTCTGAGCGTACTCCTTAAATGTTTCCTTCTCCTTCTGGGACATAGCCCTCAGCTGGTCCCTATCGGGAGCCATATCAATATTATACTTGTACTGCTTGACGAAAGCTTCACCAAGGTCGTTGAAGGAGCGGATGTTCGCACTATCCAGACCCATATACCATCTTAATGCGGCACCGGATAGGCTGTCTTGGAAATAGTGGATGAGGAGTTGATCGTTGTAATTCTGAGTTGACATCTTGCGTGCGTACATCACAAGATGGCTGAGAGGGCAAGTGTTTCCTTTATATTTTTCAAAGTCAGGCACATTGAACTTGATAGGAATCTTGACATTTGGCATGAGGCACAGCTCAGCAACAAATTTACCGAAGAGGTCTTTCCCTCTTAGAGTCTTCAGTTCCTTGCGCAACTCATGGAATTGGTCATTCATAGCATCCATTTTCTCATAGACATCTGGGCCCTCAGACGGCTCATCATGATAAATGGTGTCATCAACTCTCGGTAACGTGTGCACAACGGGAGGTGGCACAGCAAGGACCAGGCTAGATGTCGGCATAGAAGCAAAGGTTGGAGCGAGACCCTCTGACACAAATTTCGCGGGCATCCCCCAAGGAAACCCGGATGGCATAGCAGACGGAGCGAAATGAGCACTGGTGGCAGGCACAATAGAGGAAGCTACCTCTGAGATAACTGTCCTCTGGGGAGGAGTTGCAGGCGTTGGAGAAGACTGACTTTGGGCGGCCAGAAATGACTCCATCAGGGCAGTCAACCTAGCTACCTCCTCCTTAAGTTCTATGCTCTCTTGTTCAAGATGATCCATCAGCTTTGAAGAATTGGCCCTGGTGTTGTACCAGTGTGTCAGCTTGTCTTCAAAATAAATGAAGAACAAAAAGTTAGACCACTGATCAAGAAGCCCTAAACAAAACCTGCTTATGCATATGATGCATGCAATGTTTGTGCATATGAATTGTTTTTAATCAGAGGAACTTTATAGAGATCTATTTGCAAATATTTGGAAATATTACTCTTTTAGACATATAATGGAATATTCATATCAATAATATGTGGAAAAAATTTTACACCAAAGAAGTACAGTCTTGGTAACCAAATACAATACAAGAGAGAAGGAAAATGAACATCCTATGGAACCCTAGAAACAATCTTCCAAAGCTCTCAAGACCAAAAGATAAGTTGCACGAAGCCTCTTCACCTCTCTCTCATAGGTTGCCTCTATATCTGCCTTCTCCTTAGCGAGTCGATCATACTTCCTCTTCCAAAACTTGGACGACTGAGGAAGAAGAGAAGTAACCACATCATCAGGCTCGTCGATAACCTGATGCTCCAGAAATTCTATCAAAGCATCCTTATCTCTGAGTTGCTGAAGTAGCTCCTCTCGCTCACGGACCCAAGCACGCGAACGGTCTTCGTCTCTCAACTCCTCTACTCCTTCGTTAGGGAGGGTTGAAGGCCCAACCATAACCATAGGTGTAGGTCTCGGGTAATCATAGGGCATGCGGTACTCAGAAGCTCTCCTCCTCACCCAAGAGGTGTAGGGTTCCAAAGAAATACAATTCTTCTGACCAAGCTCTTTCCTTCCCTTCCTAAGAATCTTGCGCCAAGCGTGGACCATCCTTCCCTTCAAGTTTTGGGGATCTTTATCCTCTTGAAAGAACACACCTTCCAACAGAATGTTGTTAGGTTTGTCCTTTAAGGGGAACCCAAGATGACGGCAAGCCAAAATAGGGTTGTAGTTAATTCCACCACATGTACCAAGAAGAGGCACATTGGAGAATTCACCACAAGAGTCAATAATTTGCACACCATCATACACACGGTTATACCAAAAGATATCATCATTAGTGAGAGACATAAGTCTCGTGGACCACCGTAGACATCCCTTGTTCTCCTTGAAGGCAAGCGTCTGAGGCAAGTGTGAAATAAACCACTTGTACAACAGAGGCAAACAACACACAATGGTACCACCACCCTTTTCATTCCTCATATGCAAAGAGAATTAAGTGTCACCCAACAGAGTAGGAACGAGATTAAGAGTAGAGAAAATCCTAATAGCGTTCACATCCACAAAATTATCGATGTTGGGAAATAACACTAGCCCATAAATGAGAAGTACAAATATGGCTTCAAAGGCATCCTCACTCGTGGCCTTCCTAAACATAATATCTTGGGCGATGAGGAAATCAGATGGGAGACCTTGAATTCCACCTTTGGTAGTCATATGAGCACCAATATCAGATACATCTATGTGCAACAGATCAGCAATCTCTTGGGAAGAAGGGATTCCCTCTAAGCCACTGAACGGCAACTGATCCAAAATAAGTATACCCATAAGATATGCATACTCCTCAAGCGTAGGAAAAAGCTGAAAATCCGGGAAAGTGAAGCAACGGTACAGAGGATCATAGAACTGCACTAACACACTCATCAGACCTTCATCCACCTGAGTAGCAAGAATAGACAGAAGCTTCCCATGGCGAACTTTGAACTCTAAGGGGTCTAATACATAGGATGTCAAACTCCTTAACACTTTCAATTCGGGTTGTCTGAAACTGTACTTCTTCGCATTCTTTCTTTGCTTATCCATGTCTGAAAATTTGCAAATAAACCTCTTAAGTTCCTTGAAAATTTTCTCATTGATGATGATATGGATGTGTATGAATGCATGGATGCAACAATCACACTCAAGGATCAAGCAAGTCACGCCACACAAAGGTCACGGGATGGATCAAGTCATCCTTAATATCAATCATCCATTTTGGTGGATTATGATTTACACCTTATCAACACCCAAGTTCCATTGATATTAAGGACGTACGAGAATGGATCAACCGCGAATCAAGGGTTTGTTGCAAGTCACGAGCATGGAGTCTTGGTTAAGAACCACCCAATGGGAGTGTCCTATGGTTAAACCTGACAATCATGTTCTAAAAAGGGTTCCCATAGTCATCATCTTATCTTTCAGATATTATCGGATAAACGACTACTCGTACTCCAAAAATATTCATAAGTGCACTTGACTTCGGGTATAGAACTCATCTCACAAGAGACCATCAAGCACACAAGCAATTGAATATATCAAACAATTCATGCATTATAAACAATACAGTCATCCCAAATTTGCACAAAAATATGTCACAGATAATATAAACATACAATACAACAAAGGCAAAAAGTAGGCTAAACCCACTCGGAAGCAACAAATCCCTAGCCGAGTCGCCACTTTTCGGTAGCGGGGTATTCGT